>NC_134876.1:30152106-30199606 GCF_041734735.1 Babylonia areolata
ATAATGATGTACATGTTTTGCAGTCTACTTCCCCCAGCTGTCCTACCTTTCCCAGACTGTTTTCTTCAAGATTTGTGTCCATTTTGCATGATTTATCACAATTCATCTTAATTAGAATGTATTAACATGGAAAAAAAAATAACATCCAACTAATCCATAAACCAGTTAAAATGCTGAGCAGTCTTGAAAAATGTAACAGAGTGAATATAATCATACAAACCAAAACAATGTTTGCTGTTATGCTGTATATAATGGAACTCATTACATGGATTTCTCACAAGAAAAAAATAAGTGAGAATGAAAAAAGAAAGGGGAGAAAAAAAGAGAGAAAGAAAGGAAGAAAAAGAAAAAAAAAAGGAGAGGAAAAAAAGGAAAGAAAAAGGAAGAAAGAGAACAGAAAAAAAGGGAAAACACAAAAAAAAAAGATAGTGAGATTTAACCCCTTGACTGCTGAACCCTGATGAAGAGAGATCACTGTGGAATGCATCTGAAACAGAGTTACTACCCTTTTGCGTGGTGTCACAGATTTTTTTTTTGCAGAACAATAAATACAAATGCTTAGCGCTTGGTCTCCGACCGAGGATAGGCACTATATTAGTATCCATATCAAATCAAATCAAGTGCACTATCAAGAGGAAGAAGTCCAAACACAAGAGTGGTGACAGTCATCCTGGCTTGTGAGCCCTTTTGCAGTGTTCCAGTATGGTAACAAAGCCCTTCACTAACAAGCGTAATCGTCAGCAGTAGTCAAGATGTTGACTGGGTTAAAAAAAAAAAAAAACAACGAAAAAACACAACAACACAACAAAGGAAACAGTTTGGAGGTGATCCAGAGTCTTCTTCCTGTTTACTGTCACACACAGTCAGTCCACATCTAGGTGACAAACAGCTGTAAGTTTCAAGGCCTGACCATGGGATGGGGCGTGGGGGGGGGGGGGGGGGTGAAGGGGAAGGGGTGGGGGTGCGGGGTGAGGGGTTCTATGCACAGGTCAGGCATTTGCTCTTTTTTTTCTTTCTTTCTTTCTTTTTTTTTTTCCACTGCAGATGTGGTGTTACCATACATGGGTCAGTCCGCACATTTTGACACCTCTTTCAAAACTGGAATGGAAACAGTCAGTAACATCTGGCTGACAACAGAGCTGTGAGTTTCAAGGCTTCAGATCAGGGCAATGGGGTCTATGCATAGGTCAGGAGGCATCAGCTCCAGTTGTTGTTGTTTTTTGTTGTCGTTGTTGTTGTTGTAAGTTGCTGTAAGTTGATTCAGCTGATCAATTAAAACCTACCCAAAACTTTTTTTTTCACACACAGAACTGTAAGTTGATCCAGCTGATTAATTAAAACCTCCCCACAAAAAAACTAAGCCAAAACCCTCTAACCGAACAACTTCACTCACCTTTCCATTCCTGACAAAGCTGCCTTCGAAGCCCTTGGAGAAGTGCAGGTCACAGATGGAGCCAAAGATGCGGGTCATGGTGGCGTCATCAAACTCGTCCATCGTCACGATGTTCATGTGGCGAGTCATGCGGCTGGAGATGTCGTTGCGACCGCCGCCCGGGGGTCCCATGGCAGAGACGAAGAGCTGTGTTTTGTGAAGAGAGCAGAGAGAGAGAGAGAGAGAGAGAGAGAGAATCAGTTCTGTTGTTATTTTCCTGACAAACTTTGTCAGTGTCTTTGGTTGCTATTTACAGTTCTATGTTTTTCGTTCGAAACAGATTATCATTATTTTTGTTGTTGCTGTTCATTGAACTGTTCCAGGGTAAAGCCTCTGTGTGTTTGTGTGTGTGTGTGTGTGTGTGTGTCTGGCGTGTACATGTGTGTGTGCTGTGCTGTGCTGTGTTGTGTTGTGTGTGTTTGTGTTTGTGTCTCTGTGTATGCATGTGTGTGTTTCTATCTGCATCTCTTTTCAGGTATTCAAATGTGTCAACTTACAGATAAGCCCCCCCCCCCTCCCCATCTATCCAAAACAATTCTGAAAACAAACAAACAAGCAAGTAAGACATACACTAAAAGTATAACATAAAAACAACAACAACAACAACAACAACAACAACAGCACAACAATGCAAGTTTGTTTGTGTTTTACTCACCACATCAGTCAGGAAGATCTTGGAGGTGTCCTTCTTGTCGTACCAGTGCTTGTGGTTGATCCACTGCCGCAGCAGCTCAATGGGTGGCTGGGCCCCGTACTTCTCCTTGGCCGGCATGCTCAGGTCGTCCACAAACACCACCGACTTCTTGTTCATGGGCGGTCCGTACACTCCTTTCCTCCTCCTGAACAAAGGCAAGGCAAGAAGATTATTTCGTGTGCCCCCTTGAGGCCATTGAAACATAAATACGCAAGCATCTTTCACACACACCATAATCATAAGCAAAAAGAGTGCTGTCAAAAAAGTAAACAAACAAAGCGATCATGTTGCTGTGGATTGTTTTTGGGTTCTTTTGGGGGGGTTTTTTGGAGGGGGAGGAGGGGTATGGGATGGGGGGACAACTAGAATTCTTTCTTTTTTTCTTTGATCATTCATAGGTTGAAACTCCTACATTTTCTCATATCTACAAGCAGGTTGTTGTTGTTTTTTAAATGACCATTTATACCCTGCTGCATAAGCAGCCATACTCAGGGGGTGTGCATGCTGGGTATGTTCATGCTTTCATATCCCACTGAACATTGATATGGATTACAGGACCTTTAATGTGAGTATTTGATCTTTTCCATGTGTGCACACACGAACGGGGTTTAGGCACAACCAGGTCTGCACATATGTTGATCTGGGAGAATGATAAAATCTCCACCCTTAATCCTCCATCTTTAATCCACCTGGTGATGGCAAAAGGATCGAATCCAGGATCCTCAAATTGAAAGTCAGGTGTTTCAACCATTTGGCTATTGTGCCAGTTGAGCAAAAGTTCTGACTGCTGAAACATTTTGTTTTAACTCCATCTATGAGATTTTTGACAAGCAGGGAAAACAGTCAAATACTTGAAATTACTCCATCTACCTGACGAAATCAAACTGGGAAATTTTACCTGCTTGTAATCTTTTTTTATCTTTCAAATTTTATCGCTACCTAAGACCCACCCACACAAACATGCAATGCACTCACACACAATACACACATATGTGTGTGTGTGAGTCTGACCACATTTACAACAAGAAAAGAAACCCAAATTCTTTCTTTGATGGAGAGAAAAATGAAGACAGTCTGTGAACAGGAGCCACTCACCTGTCCAATTTGGACATGATGATGTCCTGAGTCTGGTTGGCTGATGTCCTGGCAGAGAAGTTGATGCAGTTGGGAATGTAACTGAAATATCAAACAGAAGACAAAGTTACACACATGCATATGGGCACATTCACAAACACCATAATCTAAAACACACAGGTACACACACACACACACACACACACACACACACACTCACACACAAACACACACACACACACACACACACACACACACACACACACACACACACACAACACACACACTATACCATACACACCAGACTGCTGTAACTCAATACAGCTTTTTAAACTCAACCTTACACTGTTCCCTCCCATGCTACTCACCCGAATCATACTATCCCTTACCCACCCAACCATAATCTACTCATCACAAGTCCCTTGCCAATTCTAATCCTTTTCCCTCCTTACACCATTCTCCTGAACCACCAATCTCTACTGAGCATGCCATGGCAAAGTTGTTAGTGCCACCGGCTGATGATGAGAGGACATGTGTTCGATCCCGATGAAAGGTCGGGGTTTTTTGTTTTTTTCCCCCTCTCAGCCTGGCTGACACTGGGGTACATTATGAAAGTGTATCCTTGTCAAGTAGTCCCAAATCTAACCGGGCCCCCATTGCAGCGTCTTCATCACCCCGATCATCATTCAGTTTCAGTTTCTGTTTCTCAAGGAGGCGTCGCTACGTTCAGACAAAATCATTTACACTACACCACATCTGCTAGGCAGATGCCTGACATTCAGCATAACCCAGTTTGCTTAGTCAGGCCTTGAGTGCAAGCATATATATGTGTGCACCTATCAGAGTGGATTTCACGTTCATTGCCATGGGTTCTTTTTCAGAGCACCAAATGTGTACTGCACACAGGTTCTCGGTTCATCATCTCATCTGAACGACTGGACGCTCAGTTCGATTCTCCAGTCAAATTTGGGAGAAAGAGCGAGAGAGCGGGATTCCAACCCAGACCCTCACAGACAAGGTATTGGCAGATGAGCACCTAAACCATTATGCCACCTACCTCCCTCCTCCCATCAACCATCATCATTCAACACCACTAAAACATAGAATGTCCCAAATCCTGGGGCACCAATAAAAAAAAAACACAAAAGAAGGAACACACCACACTGCACACCACCCTCCCTTCACCAAGCCCCAAGGGAAGCCAAATGCCTGAAACTTACACGTCCTTGGGCAGCTGGATGAGGTAGTTGTTGGTGATGGCGGATTTGCCTGTGCCAGTGGGGCCGATGAAGAGGGTGGGGATCTCATGGGTGAGGAAGAGGTTGAGGAAGTACTCCTGACGCACTGTCTCTGGTGTCTCAATGATCAGGTCACTCAGCTGGGACATTAGAGACATGATCGGTTGTTTGTTAATTTTTGTGTGCTGTCCACATTCCCTTTTAACGAGGGGGCCTAGGCCTAAAGTGAATTCATCATCTTGAGTCTAGAGTCTGTATTGAGATGAGAGATGTGATGGTTTTCACTTGTTCTGAAGAGTGGAATGTCGATGATCCTGAAGAGGTGTGAGTGAGCGTGTGAACTGTATGCATGCATGCACGCAAATGCACACACACACACACGCACGTACCACACACACACAACAATCAGGAATATTTCATCCATGAAGGAAGTTAAATAACAGTATTAAGATTTCACACCAAAATTAAAACTTAAATACACACACGCACACGCGTGCACACACACACACGCACACACACACATGCACATGTACACACACACACCTAAAACAAACATAAAATAAAAGTAAAAAACAATCATGTATTCACCAATACACACATGAACATGAATGCATTACAAAGCTCAAACACCCACACACCCACATGCACACACACACACACATACACACATGCTCAAATGACTGTTAACGCATACATACATTGAATGCATTTTCACACACACACACACACACACACACACACGCACATGCACGCACACACACAAATAGTACCCCTCCACCTGCACCCCCACCCAGTTTCTTTTCTACCCTCCTCCTCACACACAACACACACACACACCCAGCCACCCATCCTCCCACCCCAACACAATCACACACACACACACACACACACACGCACACACACACACACACTTTCACTTACTCGCATGCGTACACAGTAATTCCCCCCCCCCCCCCCCCCCCCCCGACCCCCTCCTCCCACTCGATTTTTTTCCTACCTTCGTCTAATATCACTTACAGTGAAAAGACGTTAAACTAAAGAACAAACGAACACACGCACGCACGCACATACACAAAGTGATCCCTGGATCATGTTAACTCCACAACAGCACAATGTTACCTTGGTTCCGGCAGCAGCAGCAGCAGTCTGTGCTTGCTTCTCTCTGGTCTCCATCCAGGGGATCCAGTGTCCGCTCGCCTTCTTTTGGAAGCAGAAGTCAAATATCGTGTCTCGCTCAGGGAACGAGTTGCTCTGAAACACAAGGAGAATGTTCATATTGCACACCTGGGTAATGCCTGAACAGCAATGGCAAAGCAAGTGACCTTTCCTTTTTGTTATGAAGTGAAAACACACACACACACACACACACACACACACACACACACACACACACACAATACTGACTCTGGTTAAAACAGATCAAGAGACATGACTCAAAAAAGACAGATTTTTTTTTTTCAGTCACAGCAACAACAAAAATGAAGAAAATAATCAAATGAATCAAAATCAAGTAAAAATGGATTCAAATGAATCCCTTTTTGTGAAGTCTTTATGCTCTTAATCATGTTATTACAGGGACTTCATAAGAGCTATCAAAACAGAGACTTGATAACAACTTTTTGTCCGGGAAAGTCATCAGAGATGTACATGTTTAGTGCTACGGACCATTTAATAATAGATAGTAAGCACCCTGCTGCTCTCATGTGAAGGAAAAAAACCCAAAAACATAACAGACAGTGTAAGCAGTTGCTGAATTCAGAACAATGGCACTGTGAAGGACAGCTAGTCTAACTGTCCTTAAAAAAATAATAATAAAAACACAAAAGAACAAAATATAAAGATAAATAAAAGAAAACAAGAAAGGATAACAAGCATGATATTTGATGCATGCAGAAGATCAAATACACAGGTTAAAGATCATGCAATCCATGTCAGCATTCGGCAGCTTATGGATGGACATACCAGCGTACACACATGAAAACAGAGCACGGTTGCCTACATGGCATGGTAGAAACAGCCACACACTTTTGAAAAAGCCCACTGATGCGTATGAGTGGACATGGGAGGTGCAGCCCCAGAAGCACAAGAAGAAGAGGAAGACAAAGAAGAAGAAGAAGAAGAAGACAAAGAAGAAGAAGACAAAGACAAAGATGAAGAAGAAGCAGAAGAACCCAATCACCCACCTTTGTGATTTTGATGCTCTTGGGTTTGGGGTGAGCGTCATCCACACCGCTGATGAGGGTGCGGAAGTAGGTGTCAAACTTCTTCTTGCTGTCTCCCATGATGGTCCCTCCGATGGTCCACACCAGGGAGAAGAGGAACAGGCCCTGAAGCCACAGGGTCACCTGTGGAACACAGAATCAAACCAGTTTCAGTTTTCAGTCTCAGTCTCTCTCAAGGAGGCGTCACTGCGTTCGGATAAATCTTCTTCTTTTTCTGCGATCGTGGGCTACAACTCCCACGTTCACTCGTATGTACAACGAGTGGGCTTTTACGTGTCTGGCCATTTTTACCCTGCCATGTAGGCAGCCATACTCCGCTTATGGGGGTGGATAAATCCATACATGGAACGCCACATCTGCAAGGCAGATGCCTGATGCCTGACCAGCAGCATAACCCAACATGCTTAGTCAGACCTTGAGTGCATGCATTATATATTTCTGTACCGATCTGAGTGGATGTCTTCTACAGAATTTTGCCAGAGGACAACACTCTTCTTACCATAGGTTCTTTTTCAGTGCGCCAAGTATATGATGCACATGGAACCTCAGTTTATCTGAACAGCTGGACACTCGGTTCAACTTCCCAGTCAAACTTGGGAGAAAGGGCGAGAGCGGGATTCAAACCCACATCCTCACCTTGCATTGACAGACGAGTGTCTTAACTCTCTCGATACGAACGGCGAAAGAGACGACGTTAACAGCGTTTCACCCCAATTACCATCATCAAAATATTGCAAGCGGAAGGCTCTTATACTGAAGACGTGAATGTTGACAAAGAATACCACAATTCTGATGATGGAAGCTAAAGGCTGGGTCATTCAGACACCCACTGGACATCCGAGGGGTCTGTGTAGAGGAGAAGAGAGGACTGGCCGTACTGAGTGAGTTAACCATTCTGCCACCTTCATATTGCTTCATAGCCCAGTTGACTGCACAGGATTACCATTTCAGGGCTGAACATCTGTCAATTCTTATAACCAGTTGCAGAGAAGCCTATATGATGATATCAAAACGTCAATCAAAATGCTTTTTTTTTTAAGTGTGCGTGCGTGCGTGCATGCGTGTGTGCGTGCGTGCGTGTGTGTATACATGTGTGTATGAGTGCAAGCTCATGCCTTAAAGTATGTATGTGTATGTATTCCAGCACAAGTGCAAGCATGTGTGTGCAAAATTTTCAAAAACCAAAAAAGCAAACCCAATCTACAAATTCCACTGATAAGGTGCTTCAAAACCTTTCCTACCCACACCACCCACACAAAAACTTCCACCGCATACTTTGAAACCTTTCCTTCCCATACCATCCAAAGCCTTCAATACCTGCTTCGTAACCTTTCCTACTCATACCAGCCACACAAAACCTCCAACGCACGCTTTGAAACCTTTCCAACCCACACAAAGCCTTCAACGCATGCTTCAAAACCTTACACACCCACATCACCCACACAAAGCTTCCACCACATACTTCGAAACATTTGATAACCGCTCCACCCTCACAAAGCCTCCAATACATGCTTCAAAACCTTTCCTACCCACACTACCGACACAAAGCCTCCAACACATGCTTCAAAACCTTTTACACCCACACCACCCACACAAAAGCCTCCGCCACATGCTTCAAAACCTTTCACACCCACACAAAGCCTTCAACCCATACTTCAAAACCTTTCCTTCCCACACCACCCACACATGACCTCCAGCCCAATCCAGCCCCCTGACCTACCTGCTGTGGTGTGAGCAGTCCCGGGTTGGGCTGCTCGTCAACCTCTGAGGGGGGCGCGTTGACCGCCTCGATGATCTCGTCCATGAGGGCCGTGTACAGCCGCATCAAGGTTTGAACCAGGTGCATGTCGGAGGTGGTGATGAAGGTGCGACAGTTGCGGCGCACGTAGTCCAGGCTGGGCTCCACCAGCCAGTCAAACAAGTCCTGCACCAGCTCCTTCTGCTCCTGGCTCAGGTTCTGACCCACACAATCAATGGATGAAGAGTGGCGGTGATTGGAAATATCAGAGGCGCAATGAACAACTATTTCACCTTGGGCAGTATGTACTGCAATAAGTATCACAGACGTACAATAATGAAATGCTTCACCAAAAACAGTGTGTTCCGCACAAAATATCAGACACACAAGGAACCAAAAATTCATCTTGGGGCAGCGTATACTGCACAAAATTTCAAAAAGCACAATGAACAGACATTTCCCCATGAAGGTGCACACACATATTTACCTTGGGTAGCATGCACTGCACAAAATACCAAACATACAATGACCAAACATTTTACTGCAAAGGCACATACACACACACATGTACCTTGGGCAGCGTGAACTGCATGTAGGAGGTCATGAGGGGTTTCCAGCCCATCTGGTGAGGCTCCATGTAGATCATACCACAGCGAGAGACTGTGGCCGGAGAGGCCTGCTCCAAGTCAGCCGGCTCAAAGATGAGGTTCATCTTGTTGCTCATCTGGATGATCTCTCCGCTCATCAGGCACAGCTAAGCAACAGAGGGGTGTGTTTGGGGCAAGGGTGGAGGGGGTGGTGATTTAATTTGAAAATGTATGGTATCATATAACAAGCACACACAATTTCTCCCTGAAAAAAACGTCAGTTATGTGAACATGGAAACATCTTGAGTGGAAATTTTAAAAAAAATATATATTGCACATTTCTGTAGGTCTCCCTGTTCTTTTCTATAATTTTTTTTTCAAAGTCTCACAGTCACCCCTCACTTTGTAAATTTTCTCAGTCTATTGAAAAAAAATCTTTTTCTTCTCTCTCTCTTACTCGCCCCGCCCCCTCCCTCTCTCTACTAGTAGCAGAGAAGCAGTAGTATTTACCAACGTTTTTATTGTTGTGTCATCGTTATTGTTGTTATTGTTGCCCCAAGGACAGGTTGGAAGACAGGGCAATGGCTAAAATCTTTAACCTTGAGTAATAAAGTTTTTGAATCTTGAATCTCCTTTTCTTCTCTTTCTTCCCCCCCCCCCCCCCCCCCCCCCCCCACCCCCCCTCTCTCTCTCTCTCTGTGTCTGAGATCACACATGGAGGAAGATGGCAGAATGGTTAAGACGTGCAGCTGCCAATACAGTGAGTCCATGAGGGTGTGGGTTTGGATCCTGCTCTCCCCCTTTCTTCCAAGTTTGACTGGAAAATCAAACTGAGCGTCTTGTCTTTTGGATGAGACGATAAACCGAGGTACTGTGTGCAGCATGCACTTGGCGCACTGAAAAAGAACCCATTGTCTTCTGGCAAAATTATCCACTCTGATTGGTCCACAAACATACAAGCATGCAATCAAGGCCTGACAAGCGCGTTGGGTTATGCAGCTGTCATACTGAAAACTGAAAACTGAGATCACTGCGATGTCTTTGCAATACCTTTTTGTTGTCATCCAGCACAGTATTCATGTTCTCGATCCAGACAGCGTCCACAGGGCCGTCAAAGAGAATCCACTTTCTGTCGTCGTTGGGGTTACTGGCGTACTCACGGAAAGTGTTGGCCAGCACACCTGGACACACAGAACACAGGATTCTCAGCAGGTAACATCAACATCTGTCACTACTCAACACATAATTGATTACTTTTCTGTTTTGTTTTGTTTTGTTTTGTTTTTTGTTTCTGCTCCTGTCAGAAAAACAGCATAAATGTGATGTCTTAGGAGAACAGACAGCTGACAGAGCACACACACACACACACACACACACACACACACACACACACACACACACACACACACACACACACATCACCCCAACAACCCCTACAAATGCAACCCACCACATCATTCTCTTACATTAACAATGTTCACACTGCATATTTCTACTACCACACAACACCAGGGAGAGAGTGACCGTCAGTCCACTCACGGGAGATGGAGTCAACACGTGTAGTCTTCCACATATTTTCTTGCATCAATGACGTTCACACTACACACTTGCACTAAACTTCCCTTTCCTGCATGAAAACATCATCGCCGATACAACACCAGAAGAGAGACTGACCGTCAGTTCACTAATAGGGGATGGAGTCAACACATGTAGCGTACCACATATTTTCTTGCATCAATAATTTTCGCACAACACACCTGCACAGAACTTCCCTCCCTCTATGAAAACATTATCGCCTATAGAACACCAGAAGAGAAAGTGACCATCAGTCCACTCTTGGGAGATGAAGTCAACACATGTAGCCTACCATGTATTTTCTTGCATCAATAACGTTCACACTACACACCTGAACTAAACTTCCCTCCCTGCATGGAAAACATCATCGCCAATAGAAACACCAAGACAGAAAGTGACCATCAGTCCACTCATGGGAGATGAAGTCAACACATGTAGCCTACCATGTATTTTCTTGCATCAATAACGTTCACACTACACACCTGAACTAAACTTCCCTCCCTGCATGGAAAACATCATCGCCAATACAACACCAAGACAGAAAGTGACCATCAGTCCACTCATGGGAGATGGAGTCAACACATCTAACCTACCATATACCACAACACCAGAAGAGAGACTGACCATCTGTCCATTCATGGGAGATGTGGTCAACACATACATGTAGCCTACCGCGTATTTTCTTGCATCAATAACGTTCACACAATACACCTGCACAGAACTTTCCTACCTCACGGGTGTTCAGTGCTGGCACTTTAGTTGGCCCTGCGAAAGTTCGTGAACCCAGGAAGTAGGGCATGGATATAAATAAACGCGGCTGACAAACAGGCCGCGCCAGCGGCACTCGCTGTACGCTTGTTCAGCGGTAAATCTGCTTTGTTTCTTTCGCGCATCATCTCCTCGGATGGATCGGAAATAATGACTAAAGAAGTGGTTTTCTAAAAAGAACACAAAATAAGCTTTCCATTGACTCCAAACACAATATGTTTTCTTACATAGCGGTTGTTGCGGCAACGGCTGAAACATAAATGAAGAAAGAGAAGAGAAGGATAAGCAGAAACATGATCGCAAAAATCGTTAAGTTTAAATCCCTCTCTAAGAAAACAGGCGTTTAGCACAATAACATCGTAAATACACACAGAACATATAGCATGCCTGCATGCCGATTAGCTTACCTTTTGAGTTGTGCAATTTTTCTTGGCAGCACAACAAACGTTTAAATGAACACACTGTAGCATGGTGAGAGTGAGCAGCAGGGGGATGGAGAGCGGGGTGAGTGTCTGTCGGCTTATGGCACTGCCGTGCCCTTCATTCCACGAGAAAGACGAAGAATTTTAAGGTAAAAAAAAAAATGAAACGATGATGTTGATAAAATAATGAAATTGTGTAAATCTAATCAAACTGCACTCCAATAATACAACCAGCAATAGCAATAATTCAACTTTCTGTAATCGCTGCAGGAAATGTGTGGATGCTGTGAAAAGGTGGGAAAAGTGGGGCGGGGGCTGCGGGGCCGAGTGAAACAAAGAAGGCAGTGTCCCAGTTTGGCGCGCGGGGCCAGAAATACCGCGGCGAATGTGCCGGTCAGTGCAGAGTGCGGTGGGAAAGTCTGGCATTACAAAATTTTTGACCTAAGACGCTAGACGCTGCTCGGCCAACTAAAGAGCCGGATTTTGTGCTCGGCTGAGCAGCCGTGACCTGCATGAAAACATCATCGCTGATACAACACCAGGAGAGAAAGTGACCATCAGTCCACTCATTTGTATTTCTTTTTATCACAACAGATTTCTCTGTGTGAAATCCGGGCTGCTCTCCCCAGGGAGAGTGCGTCGCTACACTACAGCGCCACCCATTTAAAAAAAAATTTTTCCTGTGTGCAGTTTTATTTGTTTTTCCTATCGAAGTGGATTTTTCTACAGATTTTTGCCAGGAACAACCCTTTTGTTGCCATGGGTTCTTTTACGTGTGCTAAGTGTATACTGAACACGGGACTTCGGTTTATCATCTCATCCAAATGACTAGCATCCAGACCACCACTCAAGGTCTAGTGGAGGGGGAGAAAATATCAGCGGCTGAGCCATGATTTGAACCAGCGTGCTCAGATTCTCTCACTTCCTAGGCGGACGCGTTACCTCTAGGCCAACACACCACTCATGGGAGATATGGTCAACACACATGTAGCCTACCACATATTTTCTTGCATCAATAACATCCACACTACACCCTTCCACTAAACTTCCCTCCCTCTTAAACCATCATCGTCGATACAACACCAGAAGAAAGAGAGACAGACTGACCATCGGTCCACTCGTGGGAGACGGGGTCAAAGCAGCCGTACAGCTGCCCCATGGTGATGGCCTTGGGGTTGATGATGCGGTACACAGTACGGAACTCGTCAAAGGTGGCCGCTGCCTGCAGGTCTCCCAGCGCCTCTGCCAGCACCTGGTAGCTCATGGTCTTGCCTCCCAGTGGCTCTCCCACAATCATCAGACCGTGACGAACCAGAATCATCTCATACACCTGCAACATAGCCCATGATTTATTATCATACACATTTTGTATAGTACAAACTGGCAAATCAAAAGACATTCATTTTGAGCCATTGTCTGAGATAATTCAAAGCAGTAAATAATTTTTTTTTTTTTTTTTTTTACAAAGCGGTCAAAATGGTTGATGATGCTGGTGTGATGTAGCTGCTATTTTTATAAGGATGTATTATGAACAACAGATTTTTTTTCCATTTGTAAAACACACACACATATATGTGTGCATGCTCAACCACTCATACATACACACAAGTGCACACACACACACACACACACACACGCACACACAAGTGCACACACAAATGCACACACACACACACACACACACACACACTTACACAAATACACAACCACATACTGATGAAGCTGAAGCACCTATATCTAAAGCAATAAATCAGCAAACAAAAGCTAAGATCCAACACTGACATCCAACACTGACAGGCACAGCACAGAAACAGAATCAGACCTGGATGATCTTGTCCAGGAACCAAGGCACAGGCTGCAGCTCCCGCTTGGCACAGTTCTCTTTGAGGGCCTCCATGAACACCCCGTAGTCTGGCTTGGGCAGCTCCACACCGGGGAACAGGTCAGAGATGATGCCGTTGAACAGTGGCACATCCTGCACACACATACACACACATAACACACAGACACATAACACACAAACACATACAAACACACACACACACACACACACACACACACACACACACACACACACACACAGAGTCATACAGTCATGATTGTATTCAGAAATGGGCGCAAGAGCTGAAATGTCAAAGTATTGCACTTTCAATCTACAGGTCCTGAGTTCCAATCCTGGTTGCACCGGCACCTAATGCGTTAAGTGTGGAGATTTCTCCAGATGGACACACACACACACACACACACACACACACACTCACACACACACACACACACACACACTCACACACACACACTCACACACACACACACACACACACAACATTCGTGAATACACACCGAAAACACATTTAATCCCGCTAACAACTGACATTCCACAGTCACATAATAATGTCTCCATGATATACCTGAGACAGGAATTTGGGCAGGTTGACATCATTGATGGCCTTGAGAAGCAGGACGGACTCATCCTCCTCCATGTACTTCAGCTTGAGGTTGCCAGCAGCCGTCAGCACTGACTTGACAGCTCGCATGCCGTAGTCGTAGTGGTGTTGAGATGACAGCTGCTCCGAGCACAGGGTGTAGGTTGCCACAATCTTGTTGGACAAGCTGCACACAGAGAGGTATTACATGAATACATGATGGATGCAATAGCCGAGTGGTTAAAGCTTTGATGCAATAGCCAAGTGGTTAAAGCGTTGGACTTTCAATCTGAGGGTCCCAGGTTCGAATCTCAGTGACGGTGCCTGGTGGGTAAAGGGTGGAGATTTTTCTGATCTCCCAGGTCAACATATGTGCAGACCTGCTTGTGCCTTAACCCCCTTCATGTGTATACACAAGCAGAAGATCAAATACACACTTTAAAAATTCCTGTAATCCATGTCAGCGTTTGGTGGGTTATGAAAACAAAAACATACCCAGCATGCACACCCCCAAAAGCGGAGTATGGCTGCCTACATGACCGGGTAAAAACAGTCATACACATTAAAGCCTAATCGTGTACATATGAGTGAATGTCAGAGTTGCAACTCAAGAATGCAGAAGAAGAAGAAGATATGAATAAACATACACTCAAAAGAAAAATACATAAAACGCATCCATAATGGCTTAGGAACAAAAAAAAAACCATAGATATTTGTATCATGAGGATACACATGTACTCATAAGAAAAAAAAAGAACAAATACTAATAAGAAAAGACATAAACACATACAAAGAGGTTCAGGAAGAAAAAAAACCGATAGATATTTATATTATGAGGATACACATGTACTCATGAGAAAAAACAACAACAACAGACAAAATCTAATCAGAAAAGACATACACATAGGGACCCAGAATGAAAAATGAGAAAACAAATTATTCCCTCTTTTACTCACCACATATAGATATACATAAAATGATTTCCTGTCTTACTCACACATGAACTATGGATGCACACTCTCATTCAAACATATGGACTATTCCCCCCCCCCCCCCTCCTTCTCTCTGCTAACCTCCCCCCACACACACACACTCCCCCGTCTCTTTATTTCTCTCTCTCTCTTTCTTTTACCCCAGGGAAGGGTGGAAAAATGACACGAACACTTGATAATCTCAAAACCCTCGATATAAATGACATTTTGTTTCATTTTGTTCGATTCTATTTCATCTCCACTTTTCCCCTCCCTTACTCTGTTCCCAGTGTTCTGCTGACTAAAATCCTACCTTCTGGCATCCACGAAGCCCATGGAGTAGAGGACAATTTCTCCAATCATGCCATAGTCTGGCACCATCATGGCCACTGTACGGAACAGCACCTGCACAATGGACACATCGTCAGCCAAGTGTGACATGACCACACAGCCGTCCTGTGCTGAGTTTGTAGGTGACTGAATATTTGGACATAGCAGCATGTTACATCTCTGAAATTGTCATGTAAATGTATCTTTGTGTAGTGATGAGCAAGTGAGTGTGTGTGTGTGTGTGTGTGTGTGTATGTGTGTGTGTGTGTGTGTGTGTGTGTGTGTGTATGTGTATGTGTGTGTATGTGTGTGTGTGTGTGTGTGTGTGTGTGTGTGTGTGTGTGTGTGTGTGTGTGTGTGTGCGCGTGTGGGTTTCCATACACAAAAGTGAATTTATTCCCAATTCCCATTTGAATAAAAACTTTCCAATACCCTACCCAGACCGAAATATAACACCTTTTTGCCTTCATAGCCCCCCCGCCCCCCCCCCTTTTTTCCAAGACAAGACATTTCAAGAAACCTTATAGGGGGTACATGAAAATGTTATAAATGAAAAATATGAAACACGTTTCATGCTGATGATAATGATATGTATACTTATATAGCACCTATCCTCGGTCAGAGACCAAGCTCTAAGCGCTGTACAAACACGGGGTCATTTGCACGACAGGCTGCCTACCTGGGTAGAGCTGACTGACGGCTGCCATTGGTCACTCATCATTCATTTCCTGCATCATTCAATCAGATTTCAGGCACGTACACATACACACTCAGTCAGACATGTAACATTTTACGTGTATGACCCTCTCAATCACTTGCATCAGCCATTACTGACTGCTTGGTTGGGGAGTGACATAACAGCACAGCTCAGAACACCCCCTCACCTTCAGGTTGTCAGGCAGCTCCTGACGCCCGGCGTACCCAGGGTTCATAGTGATGAACATGGTGCAGGTGGGGTCCAGGGCCAGCTCTGTGCCCTCAAAGATGAAGCGCTTGAGGTTGGCGGCGATGGCCATCTGGATGGACTGAATCTGCTGGGCCACCACCGACAGCACCTGGCATGGTATCGACATAGTTGGTTAGCATTCCAGACCTTGTTAAAACATCCAGCACCTGACGTGACATTGATATTGCTTGTTAACAATCAAGACAACAGCACCTGATGTGACAGGACACTGCTGTTTACATTCCAGACAAAAGCACCTGATGCGACATTGACATTGTTAACATTCCAAACAACAGAACCTGATGAGACATTGACATTGTTTTTAACATTCCAGACAACAGCACCTGATGTGACATTGGCATTGTTAACATTCCAGACAACAGAACCTGATGTGACAGGACACTGCTGTTTACATTCCAGACAAAAGCACCTGATGCGACATTGACATTGTTAACATTCCAAACAACAGAACCTGATGAGACATTGACATTGTTTTTAACATTCCAGACAACAGCACCTGATGTGACATTGGCATTGTTAACATTCCAGACAACAGAACCTGATGAGACATTGACATTGTTTTTAACATTCCAGACAACAGCACCTGATGTGACATTGGCATTGTTAACATTCCAGACAACAGAACCTGATGAGACATTGACATTATTGTTAACATTCCAGACAAAAGCACCCGATGTGACATTGACATTATTAACATTCCAGACAACAGAACCTGATGAGACATTGACATTGTTGTTAACATTCCAGACAACAGCACCTGATGTGACATTGGCATTGTTAACATTCCAGAGAACAGAACCTGATGAGACATTGACATTGTTGTTAACATTCCAGACAACAGCACCTGATGTGACATTGGCATTGTTAACATTCCAGACAACAGAACCTGATGAGACATTGACATTGCTGTTAACATTCCAGACAACAGCACCTGATGTGACATTGGCATTGTTAACATTCCAGACAACAGCAACTGATCTGACATTGACACTGTTTATTCACATTCTGGAGAACAGCACCTGACGTGACAGGACACTGCTGCCTTTAGTCCAGCCAAAAGCACCTGACATGACATAACACTGTTGCTTTCATCAAGCCAAAAGTACATGAAATGACATAACACTGATGCTTTCATCAAGCCAAAAGCACCTGACATGACATAACACTGTTGCTTTCATCAAGCCAAAAGCACCTGAAATGACATAACACTGTTGCTTTCGTCAAGCCAACAGCACCTGAAATGACATAACACTTACTTTCGTCAAGCCAAAAGTACATGAAATGACATAACACTGATGCTTTCATCAAGCCAAAAGCTCCTGACATGACATAACACTGTTGCTTTCATCAAGCCAAAAGCACCTGAAATGACATAACACTGTTGTTTTAGTCCAGCAAACAGCACCTGAATTAACAGGCCACTGTTGTTCACAGTCCAGCCGAAAGCACCAGACACCATATCACATTGTTGCTAACAGCACCTGACAACATTTTTGCTTGAAGTCCAACAGCGCCTGACATGACAGGACATTGTTGCTTATGGTAAGGGAATGGACTGGGGAGGCAGAAAAAAGCAGAAAATAGTGAAGAGAAAAAAAAAACAGGCAGAAACAATGAGAGTAATAGAAAAGCGGAAATTTCCAGCACAAAATTTCCAGAAGGCAGGTGTGGTATTCATACTGGAAGACCCTCGGCATCACACAAAGGATGACAGTACCTCCAGCTCGATGCGGTTGAACTCATCGAAGCATGCCCAAGCCCCAGCCTGGGCCAGACCCTTGAAGAACTTGCCCATGGCCTTGAAGTCCAGACCGTCAGAGCAGTTGAACACCACACACTGGTCATCACAGAAAAAAAAAAAATTCATAAATTTATTTTCTATACATTTGTAACTGACATAGAAAGGAAGGAAAAATCACATTGGCATATCTCTGATATCATATCATTCCCTATTCCCCAAAACAGAAAAAGGCTGCACACACAACAGTGTTAAAATGGTCATATACAAAGATTAGTCCTTCATACAAATATAATGTGGGAGTTGCTAACCTGTGAATGCAGAATAAAAAGAAATTGTTCCCAAAATGGATAGATATCCAAGATCAGCTTTTAACATTTGTTTTTGAGTCTGTTCAACACAACAAGAAGAACATCTTTACAGACAGAAAATTTCATGAAAATGTGATATACTACAAAATTAATTACTCTTTTCTTCTTTTTTTTTAAGTCACCAAATCAAATTAATGTTTGAGAAGGCCTTAGCTTATATTTCAGTTATGAAAATAGCCACATTGACATTGTAAACACATAAACCATGTGTGGAAACCAGCAATACCTGTTTGGCCACAGCCTTGGCCAGATCTTTGCAGGTCTCAGTCTTGCCAGTGCCAGCTGGGCCCTCAGGGGCACCTCCCAGGTTCAGCTTCAGGGCTCCCATCAGGGTTCTGGGGACACACACACACACACACACACACACACACACACACACAGAGAGAGAGAGAGAGAGAGAGAGAGAGAGAGAGAGAGAGAGAGAGAGAGAGATTCTTTGCAATTGACTCACTAAATACTGCCAGTTAGCTCCCCTGACTTTCCCCACAAACAATTCATTTGTATGGGAAAGAAATAAAATCGCCCCAGAAAAAACAAATGTTATAATTTACAAACAGAAAACTTCAAAACTGATCAGTAGGATAACAAGTTAGTAGGGGACAAAATATAAAACTTCCTGTCTTCTTATGCTAACATACAGTGAGATGATGAAAGTATTCATATTTTTTGTTTGAAATTTGCATATGCTGATGACATGTAAATGAATCCAGGAAAGCACAAAGAGTTTGAAACAGATTAAATTCAGAATCTAAAACAGCCATGATAGGGCCTGTTCATCTAATTCTGTTGTCTGCCTTGTGACTGAGACGAAACTGGGTCAGACGCCACTGTTGACATGCACTGTTCACGTAAACCAGTCACCTCGAAAATAACTCTCCTGCTTGCGAGCACAGCAACACACACTGCATTTACTGGTCGCAGTGGAGAGTGGAAAGGTCAGTTAAGATATTCTTAGCTCATAACTTCATTATGGAAATTAGGTGCCACTCCATAAATTCAAAACTATCTTCGTCTGCAACATTTGTAAACAGCTGGGCCCCAATCGAGGCCTTTCGTCTGGAGTGAGTTAATGATATAACTTTTGAGGAGCGACAGTCAGTGTTTATATACACTCCTTGAAGCAGATTCTACTGTGTATTGCTTCACTGGTTTTTGATGAAATGTGATTGTGTATCTTTTGCTACATTGGTGACCCAAATGTGGAATTTGATTGCATGTGTTTCTTAACAAATATAACCTTCACTGCAAAGGGAAAAATCATAATGATGAGAAGAAGAACAACAACAAGAACAAGAACAAGAAGAAGAACAACAAGAAGAACAAGAAGAAGAACAACAACAACAAGACAGAGAAGAACAAAAGCAAGAAGAACAACAACAACAATGACAAAAACAAGAAGAACAAAAAGAGAAAGAAGAACAAGAACAACAATGACAAAAACAAGAAGAACAAAAAGAGAAAGAAGAACAAGAACATGAAAAAGAAGAACAACAAGAAGAATGTGCATTTACACAGCACTTAACCTGCATCTCTTAATTGCATTTAGCAATATATGTGGTAGAATAAGACGGGAAAACTATTTAAAATGTTAAGATACAAACACACACACACACACACAAAACAGGGCAACATCACTCACAACTTACACCCACACTGTCTGGCGGAAGAAGGATACATAGTTATAAGTGTTGTCTGAACTAATATCTTTTAGGTTAGATTTTTTTTTTAATGTAAAGTAGAACAGTGTCTGATATTTTATGGCAGAGATTTCCAAAACCACAGTCCCTAGTGTGCAAGTATTCGGAAAACAATGGGACTGGCATCTGTAACACAGGATCTCAAACATGCGTGTGTATAGCATAAGAATTTTTTCACAAAAATTCTGAAAAATGAGTACAGTAATTATGTTTTGATTATGACAAAAACATTCCTTTAAAAAGATTCACATGAACATACATGCAGCAAGTTACAAATCCAAAAATAAAATCAGATACCAAAGGTGACTTGGTACGCAATATAAACTGAAAACAAAAACACCACTTTAATCAACACTCCGGCCCCCCTCCTCAACAACCACCCTCCCACCCCACCACCTGACTGGAAATTCTTGTGACTCAGTCTTACCTGTAGCACCTGTCGGTTAGAGGTGTGATGACCAGACGTGGTGTGTTGCCCAGGTACTCGTAACCGTACTTGATGTCTGTGGTGATCATGCGAACGATAACGTCCTCTTCCCAGTAGTACCTGAGCTGAGCCAGCCAGCTGAAGTCATGGGCACTGCTGATGTTGTCTTTGGTCATCTGGGCCACCACATCACGGGCTGCACATGTGCGTGCACACACACACACACACACACACACACACACACACAGAGCTCTGCATCATGAACAACTGCTGAAGGGAATAAACCATGACACTTCACCCCCTATTCCAGCCATCATGCCTCATGCTCCTTACTACAAAATATCTGTGGTCAGCCCTGGTAGCATCATCTGATGGGTATGGCAGCCAAGTAGCTAGAGGAATGGACTTTAAATCTGAGGATCCTGGGTTTGAATCACGATCATGGTGTCTGGTCAATTAAGGCTGGAGATATTTTTCTGATCTACCAGGACATCAAATGTGCTGGCCTGCTGGTGCCTGAATTCCTTTTATGTGTAAACGTATGTAGGAGGTCCAATACATATGTTAAATATACCACTATCCAAGTCAGCATCTGGTGGGATATGTAAACAAGAACACACTCTGCATCCACACACATGAAAATGGAGTATGGCTGCATACACAGCGGATTGAAAACAGTCATGCACATTAAGCCCACTCGTACATACAAGTGAATATATAAGTTGCAAACACAAATGCAGGAGAAGATGCAGGAGGAAATAACCATTAACACATCACCCTGACCCCACCACCATCATGCATTCCATCCCCTATGCCTCATACCCCTTGCTGTGGTCAGTCCAACCCTCTTTACTTCAGCACACAACCCAGCACTGAGAAAAACAATGGCATTAGCAACATTCTGCCCGGTATCTGCTTGCCAAAGTCTCAGGTAAAGCAAATTTAATCATTCTATCCTTAAAAATTCATTTTCTAACAACAATCAATACATGTACAAATGATGATATTATTCTCTTTCCATTTTGTGAAGAAAAAAAAAGAACTACTTACCGTGTACATCAATGACAGTGAGAGCGCCGAGAGTGATGCGAGCACCAGACTCCAGTTTGCCTCGCACCAGTTCCACAATTTCTTCAATCTGCTTGTTGCTCTTCTCCAGGTATTTCTGAAATTGATGGATAGTTGTTGTTGTTGTTTTTTATAAAAAAAAAAAAGCTTTGTTTATATTGCAGAAGGACATTTCACAATATTCACCTCAACACATCCGTACCTCTTCCAAAGCATAAACACAGGGACCATACTCAAAATTCCAGATTCACACAATCATCCCATTTACTTACAACATCATGACAGTATTCTTATAAAAGACAATGGTAAACTGTATAAATTACAACAACAAAAACAAAATGTTAGAGCAAGTTCAGCAATCATGATTAACTCTCCAAATTACAACAACAACAAAAAACGTACTAACCATGAAGGATGAGATCAGGAACACAAGGTACAACACACAACATACAACATGTTCCTTTTCTAGATGTATGATTACAATAAATACAGGCTCATTTTTGTGATGCAAATACATTATACGCTTATACAAAAAATAGCAAGTATGCACGTACCTAACATGTTTAAACAAAAAAGTCTTCTACATACAACACACAACCAAAAAATGAAAACAAACACAGAGAAAATATGTATATCAAAGAGAAAAACAACAAAAAAGAAGAAAACAAACATAGAAAGATTATGTATATCAAGCTTAACAAAAAAAACAAACAACAACAACAAAAAACAGAGATAGTATATATATATATATATATCATACATATACCTATACCTATATCTATATATTTACAGCTTTGTCTTTTGTGAAGGACTATGATTCTCAAGCTAGGAGGCAAAATTGTACGAGTCTTAAAACCTGCTTGGCAGAGAGAGTTGGGGTGTAACTTGGGCAAGACACTCTCCACTATAATCAAATTCTAGCCCAGACAGTCAAGACAGCAGTTTCCTCCTCTGCTGTTCTGATAGTCATAGTCGGACATGACTGACTATCACACAGTAAATAGGTATACAAATATCTCCCTTTTTTTTTTTTTTACCTGTATAAATATGTAACATACACATATACAACAAACCCATAGAACGTGATGCCTAAACTGTCAGCGACAAGGTGCCCCACAACACAACGCCTACCTGCAGCCCGTCCTTCTGCCCCATGGCCTCGATGACCTCAGTGGTCCAGAAGATGGTGGACACGCACAGGATGACCTGGCCGGGCCACTCGATGACCCAGCGCTTGCGGGGGGAGTCCCGGTAGGCCTGGATGGAGTCCAGCACCACCTTGCGCACGCTCATGATCATCATGTCCTCCACCTGCAGGAGCCACTTCTCCACCATGCCCTGCACACACACACACAGTGGCACCAGGTGTCAGGTTGTTGCTTCCTCTGCGGCTGTGGGCTGTGTCCCCCCAACTTCACTCATATGTATATGTGTATATATATATATATAGAGAGAGAGAGAGAGAGAGAGAGAGAGATGTGTGTGTGTGTGTGTGTGTGTGTGTGTGTGTGTGTAAGTACTGGTAAACCTAAGGATGGTGTCTTTCTTTCTGCATATGTAAGTTTGGCTTCTTGACTGGTATTTCAAAATTCAGTGCTGCTACCATGTCTGTTAATATATGCAAATCTAACTACGAACTACAGATTATGTGACTTCAAATGGCACTCCTTCCCCCGTCCCCCCCAAAATAAGGACCATAACTGTCTAAATGGCAAAAAATTAGGGTCATACATATAAAAGCCTGCCCACATATATGAGCAGACATGCACCCCACAAATGCTGAAGAAGAAGAAGAAAAGACCTTTAAACTGACAAGTATAAGTAAAGTTACACAGCATTAAAACCAAAGGTAAATGCACGTGGAAAAGCATGACTCACCTTGGCTTTGGCTGGGAAGATCTTGTTTACGAAAGGCACAGTCTCTTTTTCTGCGGAGATCATGCCGACAATCTCCTGCTGCTCGGTGAACTCCAGCTTGTGGATGCCCTCAAAGCACTTCTTCAGATGGGGCTGTACACGGGTGGGGTCCTTGGTCTCAGACAGGATCTCCAGCAGCTCATCATTCGACAAGAAGAAGAACCTGAAGAAACGGCAAACGTTTTGAAGATTATTGTTACTTTTCATCATCTGACACGAATTAGAACCTACAGAAAAAAAAGTAAATGATTGGTGTATTGTCAACACATCCATAGAAAGCTTGGAAACTAGATTCCCCCCAAAAAAATTTGTCCCCAAAAGGTTTACGGTCTTTCTGTTGTTGTTTTTCTCCTGTTCTGTCTTTTTTGACATACTTCTTTTTTCAAATAAATAAAATACCATAAGAGGAACAGCCACAAGTCACAGCATTTACAATATTATCCACCTCATTTAAAAAAGAATATACAAAACTTATAAATCTCAAACATCAAACTGGAAAAGCAATTCTTTGTCAACACACTGCCAATATATTTTTTTCAAGACAGCTGCAATTAAATAAATTCTTAAAACAACAACAACAATACACAAACCTAATAAACAAATCACCAGATGTCTCATAGCAAGAAAGACTCACCTGGGGAAGTAGAGACGCTTCTTCTCCAGGTAGGCGTTAAGGCCCTTCTGGATCTCCTCGAGGAGGGTGTTGGCCTCCTTCAGACGGCCCAGCATGTTGTTCTGGCCCGTGGCCACCAGGCAGTTGGTGTCCTTCACGGTCTCGGTCATGATGTCCCGCCAGTAGGAGTCCACGATGCCAAACTTGCGCCCTTCCTCTGGCATCTGGGCCATGATGTCCTCCGAGCTGAAGATGGGCTCCAGGTACAGCCATGTGGCTTGGCACTGGCAAGGGAGGGTGGAGGGTGAAAAAAAATATCAATCAGTCAGTTGGATAAATTAGCCAAGTCCAATCTAATCAATTCTAATCTCCATAATTTCTCAGTTCATATTGCTTGAACCATCTAAATCATCTTGGAGTGAATAGACAATAAAACAACATGAAGAAGAAGAAGAAAAAGAAGTTGCTTAAAACTAGGGTGTGAAAATATCAATCAGTCAGACTGATCAGTCAATCAATCAAATCAACTCTAATCAATCACTCAATCAATATTGAAGCTTGACACTAGGGGTGTGGGAAAAAATCAGTCTGTTATATTGATCAATTGAACAGATAAAACTTTAATTAATCATTTTGCTTGACACTGGGAGGGGTGGCACTCTAATAAATCCAATAACTGTCAATATGATATATAATTATAGTACAATATGATACAACACAACACAATACAACAGAAAACAATACAACACAACACAATACAATTCAACACAACACAATGTATGACAAACATACAGACCCCGAGAGGGGAATCACAGCTCACCCTGAACCACACAGTTCAATACAATAAATACAACACAACAAAAAGCAACGCAAAGCAACACAACACAACGCAACGCAAACGCAAATGCAAACGCAACGCAATGCAACGAAACACAACGCAACACAACACAACACAACACAACAAGAGAACACAATGTAAGACGTCTAGACTAACAGACTGCAGAGACAGGGATCACAGCTCACCCTGAGCCATACAATACGATACAATAAATACAATATGATACAATACAACACAACACAATACAACACAATATCAAGAAAGAAGACAAAATACAGCGTTCAATAATGAACAAGAGAGGCAAGGCCTTCAAGACTCACTTGTGATACACTTAAAAAAAAAAAATCCAAGCTTTTTATGTACTGAGTATAATTTCAAATGTAATGTTTAAGATGAGAAAGATCAGTTTAAAGCAAATTAAGTCCCCTAGCATTAATTACAGAGTAATTTCCCTTCTTTACTATCTGCACCAAAACGTTTGCAAAATAAATAAAACTTCCATGCTTAGCAAAAGAAGTTCCTGTTTGAACAAAAAATGATAATAATGACTCCTCTTGTTGTTGGGTCAGAATATCAGTTCAAACTGCCAAGTTTAGAGAATACAAAAAAATATAAATACAACAGTAAATGCAGTTTGCATATAATTAGGCTTCATTTTTTAAATTTTTTTGTGCCCATCCCAGAGGTGCAATATTGTTTTAAGCAAGATGACTGGAAAGAACTGAATTTTTCCTATTTTTATGCCTAATTTGGTGTCAACTGACAAAGTATTTGCACAGAAAATGTCAATGTTAAAGTTTACCACAGACACACAGACACAGACACACACACACACACACACACAAACCGAACACCGGGTTAAAACATAGAATCACTTTGTTTACACAAGTGAGTCAAAAAGGCAGAACTTGAGCAACAACAACCCTGAGCTTATCTATTGTGCTCTTTCATATGTCACAAATAATCAACAAACGCAATGGCGAAAATAAACACAATATCTGATAGTGGAAAGGAAAGTTGAAGTGCAAAACAAAACTAACAAAACAAACAAAAATAGCACTTCTACAACCACTGATAACAACAACAAAAACAGCAGTTATAATGATAATAATAATAATACAATGGAAAGTGAACATCACCTAAAGCATAATGTACTAGGAGAGAGAAGGAGAGAGAGAGAGAGAGAGAGAGAGAGAGAGAGAGAGAGAGAGAGAGAGAGAGAGAGAATGCAAATGGTTTATTCATCAGGCCATGAAGGCCTTCATGAAGGGGTAAATGAACAACTACCATTACAAAACATTCAAGAACAAAAATCACACTGCAACAAAATAATACTTGAAATGAGAAACAATTATTCGTGACATACTACGAAGTTACAATTTCTCTAAGTTGAGAGAGAGAGAGAGAGACAGAGACAGAGGGAGAGACAGAGTGAGAGCGAGAGGAGAGAGAGAGGGAGAGAGAGACAGAGGGATAGATAGAGATGAGACAGAGAGGGAGAGAGAGAGAGAGAGGGGGGGGATAGAGAGAGAGAGAGAAAGAGGGAGAGAGAGAGAGACGAGAGAGAGGGAGAGAGAGAGAATTAGAGGGAGAGAGGGATAGAGGAGAGAGAGATAGGGAGAGAGAGAGAGAGAGGAAGAGGGACAGAGAGAGAGAGAATGACAGAGAGGGAGAGAGGAGGGAGAGAGAGAGAGGAGAGACAGAGAGGGAGAGAGAGAGAGAGAGAGACGGAGGAAGAAAGCGAGCGAGGGATCGCAGCTCACTGACTCACCTTGAGCCACTCGTCCAGGATGTCCTGCATGAGGACCAGCTTCTCCTCCCACTCCTTCATCTCCGCCTCGAAGGGCTTGATGAAAGGGGAGCCCCGCATGGTCTGGGCCTTCACGATGTGGTCATCCAGCAGCAGCTGGATGTCGTCGATGGCTGACAGGATGGACACACCCTGAAAAAAAAAAAAAAAGGCAAGGCACATGTTTATATCTGTTGTTGTTTTTCCCCCTCTATTTTTTATCCATGCATGTGAAAGCTTGAGTGTTGAAAATGCCCTTTGATTTGTTTCTGCATTAGATTTAGAGCAAAATAAATACTTTTTTTTTTTTTTTTAAACAGATATCAGGGCATGATGGTTTAAAAAAAAAAAAAATCTTGAGAGTCAAGTGTACATGTGAATACATTCATGCACACAAAAACACACACATTCACACACATACACACACACACGTATATATATATATATATATATATATATATATATATATATATATATATATATATATATATATATAAATGAAAAAATAAAGATAAATAACATGCACACACACAAAAACACACACACACATGTACTAACATTGTACAGCACACATGCTTAATCACACTCGAATACACACAAACATGTACACACTATACACCACACACACACACACACATATAGACACACATACTCACAGAGGCAACAACACACACAACAACCGGAACAAGAGCAGGTGACAGCATCATACCGTGTCTCTGTAGGGGATCATCTCAAAAGTGAGGTCCTTCCAGTCAAACTTCATCTTCTCCAGTGCCTTCTCCAGAGAGTACTCTTTGGCGGCGGCAGCACCAATCTCCTCCAGTCTGCAAAAATCACAGGGGGGTGCAATCAGCAACTACATGTGTGGACTGGATTGTCATCGTCATCATCATCACCTTTGTTCGTCATCAGGTACAGCAGAAACGCTGTTTAAATATGGCAGGGTAGGTTTGGTTGGGGTTTTTTTTTTTTTTTCGTTGTTGTTGTTTCCTTTTCTGTGTGTAGAGGGGTGTGTGGGGAGTGGGGGTAGGGTGTTGGGGGGGGGGGGGTGAGTCATGGTCGTGTATGTGTGGTTGTGTTTGTTTGTTTGTTTATGTGTTTGTGTGTGGGGGGGTGTAAATGTATGTGTGTGTGTGTGTGTGTGCATGTGTGTGCATGTGTGTGTGTGTGCGTGTGTGTGTGTGAAGTGTTTCTAAGAATCAAAACCTCTAACGAGGCTCTACAGCAGTAAAAACACACCATGCGAAGAGAACTCTTTTCCTCATCTGATATGGACTAACAGTAAACTTGACAACCAAAAAAGAACCGCCTACTCACTTTGCCAGATGTTTGTTGAGGCCATACTCCAGCATGCTGTGAAGGGATGTCTCTTCTTGGGGCCGGATGTCAAACCCAACAATGTCACTCATCTGTATCACAAAACAATACCAATTAAATCACATACCAATATACTCTACCTGCTGTTGTGCATCTGACAGCAATGTTCTTAACGTGTCAAACTGTTTATACTGTCAATGCCAGGAAAAGGGAAATCAACCCTTATTTTGAAATCATGAAATGGAATATTTCTTTTATATATCAGTACCACGTATGATGATGGTACAATGACAAACATGCCATGCACAAATGTACGCACAGACATACACACACATGTATGATGATACAATGACACATATGCTATGCGCAAATGTACTCACAGGCATACACACACATGTATGATGGTACAATGACACATATGCCATGCACAAATGTACGCACAGACATACATACACATGTATGGTGGTTTAATGACACACGTCATGCACAAATGTATGCACAGACATACACACACATATATGATGGTACAATGACACATACACCATGCACAAATGTACGCACAGACATACACACACATATATGATGGTACAATGACACATACACCATGCATAAATGTACACACAGACATACACACACATGTATGGTGGTACAATGACACATATGCCATAAACATACAAACACACATACACACATGCACAAACACACACACACACACACACAACAAACACACACACACACACACACACACACGACACAAAACCACACGATCACACCACAGAAAACAAAACAACAACCACAACAACAACAACAAAATCCCACCACCACCACAACCAACTCACAGCATCCCAGTGCCTGTCGCGGATGCCAGGGTTGCAGATGGTGTGCAAGGATGGGCAAGTGGTTCTTGAACTTGTCGATCTTGGACCTGACGCTCTCTGCCACACGGCGGGGCCCTGCCTGGTCGCTGAAGGTCTTGGTCAGCTTGTACACCGTGCGCCACATGTCGTTCACCTCCTGGTCGATGTCTTCGGCGTTCAGATCCTTGAACGGACCTGTGCGGGGAAGGGTTTGGGGGATGGAAGGACAGCAAATACAACTTTCTTTCGTTCTTTTTTTTTCAACCATGACATTTGTATATAGATATATATGCTGCACTTAAAAAATTTTTTTTTTTATTGTTCTTGTAAATATAAATGGAAGAATTATTTGTTTATATATTCATTGATAATTGTCTGCTGAATGATATTTCAGTCTGGTTTTGCATTCAAATCTGATAAATGCATTCAAATTTCAACAAGAACGGGACAAATTTGGGACAAGCATTTATCTAAAATGTAAACGAACAAAAGACTGCAGAAAAATCTAAGATTGTTTATTTGTTCCAACTGGCCCTTTCCCCCTCACCTGCCCCCCTCACACACACACACACACACACACACACACTAACTACACTACACTACACTACACTACACACACACACACACACACACACACACACACACACACACACACACACACACACACACACTACACTACACACTACACTTACCATTGATCCACGACTCGTTCTTCTGGTGGAAGAACCAGGCCGTGGTCCACAGCTTCTCGTAGGGCTCCTTCAGCGTGAACATCTGCTGCAGCTGAGGGAACTCGGACTGCTCCCACTTGAACAGGGCCTCCTCTGTGTTCAGCCCCTCCAGTTCATCACGGGCTGCCTCCAGGTTGGCCGTCAGACGTGACAGGATCTCCACGTTGGACTTCATCTCATCACTGCTCATGAACTGGTGAGGGAAGACGATGGGTGAAAAGGTGATGAATGTTGACACACTTAAAGCAGCAAACTGTTCATTAGTATCTCGTCACTGCTCATGAACTGGTGAGGGAAAACTGTTCATTAGCATCTTGTCACTGCTCATGAACTGGTGAGGGAAAACTGTTCATTAGCATCTTGTCACTGCTCATGAACTGGTGAGGGAAAACTGTTCATTAGCATCTCGTCACTGCTCATGAACTGGTGAGGGAAAACGGTTCATTAGCATCTCATCACTGCTCATTAACTGGTGAGGGAAAACTGTTCATTAGCATCTCGTCACTGCTCATGAACTGGTGAGGGAAAACGGTTCATTAGCATCTTATCACTGCTCATTAACTGGTGAGGGAAAACTGTTCATTGCACATGAACTGGTGAGGGAAAACAATGGGTAACAGGTGATGAACGTTGATATAAAGCAGAAAATCGTTGATTAGCATCTCATCACTGCTCATGAACTGGCGAGGGAAGACAATGGGTGAAAGATGATAAACACTGACATGCTTAAAGCAGAAAACTGTTCATTAGCACCTCGTCACTGCTCATGAACTGCTAAAGGGGGAAAACAACAGGTAAAAGGTGATGAATGTTCACACACTTAAGTCTTTCATTGCCAAATTTCTGTGTGAAAAAAAAAAATTTCTTGCGCCAAATATTCTAGATAGGATGCTCTTACTTATAGGTTTCGATTCATGTCAAAACAACATAATGAACTTGTTCACTTCAAAACTTGGTCAGGGAGCAAAGGTTAGTATTGTTCTATTGGTGGGGAAACTCAACCCCCCCCCCCCCCCCACACACACACATACACACACACTCCTCACCCCCCACACCTTTTTATCAATGAAAGAAAAGCTTTCTCAACAACTCACAATCAGTTTCTCCATCTCACCTCTTTCTTCTTCAAGGTCTCCCACCGCCTCCATCAACTCGACCCCCCTCACCCCTCACTTACACACACACACACACACATACACACTGCCCCCACAACCCCCTCCACATACACACACACTTTCCTTTTTTGCATCAATGAGAGAGAAGTTTCTTTAACAACTCACTCTCACTTTCTCCACCTCACCTCTTTCCCAGTGTGTTGAAATAAGTGTGCATGAAAATAGTTGGCATGGTGTGTTGAAGTGTGCGTGCATGCATACATTTGATATGGTGTGTTGAAATATGCCTGTGTGTTGAAGTATGCATGCATATCATATGGCTGACATGGTGTGTTGAAACGTGCCCACATGTATATGGTTGACAGATGTGTTTGGAGCAAAACGTTAAACCATTATCCACCTCACCTCTTTCTTTTTGAAGGACTCCACCTCCTTCATGAACTCGCCCAGCTTGTCCTCAAAGGCGGACACTCTCTTCCTCAAGTCCTCCTCCAGGTTCTCTCTCTTGCTGGCCATGCGGTTGTTGCTCAGCTCAAACACCGTCTGGATGTGCTCAGGCCAGTGGAACACCGTGCTGTTGAGCTTGATGTCCTCAACTGCCCACCGCAGAAAACGACATGTTTTTTTTTTTTTTATTTGTTTTGGAAACTTTTTTTTTCATGGTTTTTATTCATACATACTTAAAATATAATGCTTGACCCCTTTGTGGAAATATTGCAGCAAAGTTCAGAGCTTTTATCAGTGATGAGCACAACAGCTGAGGGGTTAAAGAACTGAACTTTCAACTTGAGGGTCTTAATTCCCAGTTATGGAAAGCAGTTTTGTTTCTTTCTTTTCATACACAGTAAAATTAATACAGTGCTTGACCCCTTTACGAAATACTGCAAAGTTTATCATTTTAACTAATGGCATAAACAACAGCTGAGGGGGTCAACATGCTGAACTTTTAACCCTTTCGCTGCCAGGAAAATAAGATTTAAGTGAAATCTATTTGCCAGCGTTTTTTCACAAAAAACGGGTATAAATTTTCAAAAAATTCTGTGCTCTTTGTTATTGGAGAAAGACCCATAAAAGTATATATTTTCTGAAAGGTAAATGAATAAAGAATACAAAACACATGCTGTTTTCCCATTTTATATATTTTTAGAGACATGCTGTTGTTTTGAAATCAGTGTTTTGTTTTTTGTCACATTTTCAACTTGTTCATTACAAACATTAGTCAGGTAATTTGCACAAAAACATCATATTTTCTGGACAAATGGATATCTGCAAACACAAAATCATACTAGAACAACCACAATATATATATATATATTTTTTTTTAAGAGATAGATACACAATACATTGTGACTTCTCCAAGTGATACGATGGATGTGAGGCCACGCCCCCTCAGTCTGCACCCCCTTCCTCCTCACCCCTCTCACACAGTCACTTGATTCAGTTCTCATCAGACCGCGTTGGCTGCGTGCCAAGAATATCGCTCTGCTGCTAATTCGGTCATCTGTCGTCTGCTAACATCTGTACAGCCGGTATCACTCATTGACAGTCGCATCTTGGCCACTCTCTTGATTACTCCCTTTATTTTCTATCAGATCGTCCTATAAATGTTCATCATTATCTTCTTCGAATTTACGCTTCAATTCCTTCTGAGCATCAGGTAAAGAAAGAAATCTTGGTTGATTTAGTTCGTCACGATCGCATGTCTTGAGCACGGCGTCAGTCCGACATTTTGTTGAGCGAGCGAGGAGAGAAGTCAGGCAAACACTTGGACGGTGACCCAACCAAAACGTTCAAATAAAGGACTGCTTCATGACGTAGATAGGGTTTCTAGCTATGAATAGAATCTAGAGAGATTCCCCAGGCTAAAGCTACCACTATTTTTGCCAATGAAGTGAATGCAAACCAGGGAAAAGTCAGAATATTTCGATGACGAGTTATCTCGTCATGCAGGCAGCGAAGCATACATGCTTGCCATGACGAGTTATCTCGTCATGCAGGCAGCCTAGGGGTTAAATTAAGGGTTCTGGGTTTGAATCCTGGTGGATTATGGGCGCGGAGATTGTTTTAGTTCTCCCAGGTCAGCAGATATGCAGCAGCACACATGAGAACCCACAGCAACAAAAAGGGTTGTCCCTGGCAAAGTTTTGAAGAAAAATTTTCTTCCTTAGTAAAACAAATACAACTGCAGACAGGATAAAAAATAAAAATAAAATGGGCGACAATACACTGTGATGATGTGTTCTCCCAGAGGAGAGCAGCCTGAATTTCACATGTTATGACCAAAAGCAAAAACAAAACAAACAAAAAAAAACTAATGCAATATAACACAATACATTACTCAATATACTCTGCATGCAGTAAAGAAAGGATTAGATGACACAACTCACAAGGAAAGATGGCATAGTCCAGGAGGAACATCAACCTGCTGGCTGCTTCACTGATTTCATCCTTCAGTTTGTACACTGTCACATCCTCTGACTGAAAACAAAATAACATAAAATTAAAAAAATATGTACCAACTTTATCATTTTTCAAGATTAGAAATCTGCCCCCTTGTTTCAGTCATTTCTATCTACTGCTGTAAACAAAGAGACAGAGGACAGGCACAACTGCCGAGTGGTTTAAAGTACTGGACTTTCAATTTAAGGGTCCTGGGTTAGAACCCTGGTCATGAAAACTGGTGGGTTAAGAGTGGAGATTTATTTGATTTCCCAGGTCAACAGATGTGCAGACCTGCTAGTTCCCAAACCACCACTGTGCACATGTGCATGCAGAAGATCAAACACGCTCATTAAATATTCCCTAGTCCATGTCAGCATTTCAGCAGGTAATGGAAACAAAAAAATACCCAGCATGCACATTCCCCAAAATGTAGTATGGCTGCCTACATGGTTGTGCAAAATGATCATGCACGTAAAAACCCACTTGCTCATACAAGTCAGCATGGGAGTTAAAGCCCACCAATGCAGAAAAAGAAGACAACAAAAGCACAGAGACACAGAGAAAGGTTACAACTGAATCCATATATTTCAAGGAATATGATTCTTCTTGGTTTGCTTCTTTTTATTTTTCAGATACTGTTTAACACAATAATCACAGCTTAACAAAAGGCTGAATTGCTGTCATCAATTTTTCAGCTTATAACAAGTCTTTCTGTCATGAATCAACATTATGTTTCTAGATGTAGATGCATGACATGGCAACTTCTTTTCTGACTCTGAAATTAAGAAATGGAGGCCTATAAACATTTCAGAGCAAAAACAAAACAAAACAACAACAAAAAAGAAAAAAGAAAAAGGTTCTGCTGCAGCATCAAACCTGTCTCAAGTACTGCTGAATGTCAACAAGTTCCTTGGTGGCGTCAGGAATGTCACTGACTTTGTCGGCCATTTCATCATACCGCTTGCAGATTCTGAAAAAAAACAACATTTCATCAGCTACATTAGTATTTATTTTATAAAAGAAAGGGGATGGGGTGTATTATATCTCCCCACCACTATATCAACATGGCTAGTTCCACAAAGAAAGTATCGTAAACCAAACTTGACATCTACTGATAAATATTTCTCAGAGTTTCCAGTGAGAAAGGGAAGTGGAGGGGTAGAGCTGGCAAAAGCAAAAAAAAAGAAAAAGAAAAGCAAAAAAAAAAAAAAACAACCAGCAAGAAATACATGTCTGAAACTTTCATTGTAACAAAATCAATGAGTTGTCACTGTGGATATGACTAAACTGTGACAGTAGTTTTCATTTGACCATGGTTTGATTGTTCACAAGTTGCTTCTGAGCATTGTTAGATCATATTTTCACAGTGCCTAATACATGAGAGCCACCCATTTCATGATTTTAATGAACCTTTTAACAAAAATTCTTAAGACGCATCTGACACACAAGAGTGACACACAGCCTAAAAAAAACTATGAGTTTTCTCAACTCTACCTTGCTTTCCATTCTTACCCATATCACATGTCTCCAAGAAATAAACTGATTAAATGCTTATCACTCCTTATAACATTGCATCACTATCAATATCTGATGACAGTGTTTTCACCTTGTTCTTGGAAAAAGAGAATTAACAAAAAATAATCAATAAATTGATTAACAAAGCACACTTATTACATATACTTACGATCTGTTGAGGTCGCGGTTTTCATCCACCTCAAAGGCGACCAGCCGTTCTTTGAGTCGCTGAGCACGCAGAGCCAGCTCATTGTTGAGGGTGACGCAGTCCAGACAGAACATGCTGAGAGGCACCGTGATGCGCAGCAGCATGATTTCATCCTTCAGGTCTTGATATTCTTGGATTTTCTAGTCATTAAAAAAAACAGAATTTTGTGCTTACTATATATACAGCTAATTCTTCTGATTCTTGCGATTTCAAAGCAGAATCCACAAACCTCTACTCAAACTGTATGCACTGGTAATGTTTTGAAGTTTTGCCTTGGTGCTTATTTATTTTGATTACCATGTCAGTTTGTCTGCTTGAGTACATTTCTGTCAATGAAAATATCCATGAAAACAAAAACCCAACATGTTCTAGCATATTCGTTTGATGCTGTTGTGAGTTTGCGCAGCAATGAGTGTGTGTGAACGGCCAGTATCACTGAATCAGGTCAACCATGTCATTCAGTAAGTATGCATTGATTCGTTGATCATGTTTTTCCTGTGATTGAAACACACACACACACACACACACACACACACACACTCATACACATACACATCTGTGAATATGCACACATACATGCAAGCAAGCACATATCTATCTCACAAGCCCCCACCTGCTTGAAGGCCTGAATGGAGTGAGGTTCCCTCAGAAAGGCTGAGACATCCTGGTCAGCTTTGTTGTTCAGGAGGTCAGCATACTTTTTGTACACATTCAGGTACCTGAATAACACCATTCAGTCATCCAGTTCAAAACAATCAACCACCAGATTTGTATTTTTGTCTTTCTTTAAAATATACTTCACATGCAAGAGCTGAAACATTTAGAAAATAAAAAAGTATCGACAGACAACAAACAAACTGAAAATACCTCACTGCCAGCAACATAACTGGGACAGGAATCAAGATGGAGCACCGGGGATAAGAGAGAAGTGTAAAACGGTGCAAGGGAGATCATTTTACAGATGGAGGTAGGTTCACTGGCTGCTCCCACTTCATCAACATCTTCTCCTCTCCATCCCTCAAGAGAGGAAGAAAACTGCACTCAATGACCCATCCCTCTTCAGTATTATACAAGAACATGCAAAACACTCAGACTGGTCTTTTATCTGAGTTATGTCTTTTTATTTTGAAGGTTACTTATTGTTCAATAAAATAGAAAAAAAAGAGGTCTGTCTGGCAATAACAACAACAAAGAAAAAAAAAGAAAAAGAAGAGAAATATAATCAATATCTTTCATTCTCTGTTGATTTATTTTCTACGGACTAGAAAATATAAAAAAATCAACCAATACCAGATACAGTACCAGTGGGGTCATGGTAACGAATGTGGAGTGTTAGCCTAGAGGTAACACCTCCGCCTAGAAAGCGAGAGAATCTGAACACATTGATTCGAATCATACCTGCAGTCGCCAGTATTTTCTCCCCCTCCACTAGACCTTGAGTGGTGGTCTGGACGCTAGTCATTAGGATGAGACAATAAACCAAAGTCCCACGGTGCTCTCAGTGTAGCGATGCGCTCTCCGTGGAGAGAGCAGCTCGAATTTCACGTAGAGAAATCTGTTGTGACAAAAAAGAGTAATGCAAATACAATACAAATACTGAAACATTTTCCACACTCACTTTGTGGGCCCAGCGGTGTTGAGCTTGAAGATCTCCATGGCCTTGTCCACGTAGTCTGTGACCAGGGTCTCCTCAATCTTCACTGACCGCAGCAGCAGGCGCTGGCCCCGCATGTCAGGGAACAGCTCACACTCCACCTGACCACGCCCACCAACCAACGTCATGAGTTCAGCATCTCGGCAAATTTCAAATTTCGAATCATTCAGGTGTAGCATTTATGCTAGGTGGGTAGGTGTGTGTGTGTGTGTGAGTGTGTGTGTGTGTGTGAGTTTTGTTTGTTTTTTGTTTGTTTGTTTTTTGTTTGTTTGTTTTTTCATGGTGTGTGTGAATCAGAATCAGAATCATATTGTGTGTGTGTGTGTGTGTGTGTGTGTGTCTGCGTCTGTGTGTTACTTGCTTCTGTTTCGTAAAGATGTGAGCACTGCTGGGTCTCTAAGTTCGACGCTGCGTTATCCTTGTAATGTATACATGTACTGAGTACATCAACATTTATATTTGTAAATATCTGTGTGTCTCTTTGAACAACGGCAGATATGTAAGTCAATGTGCGAGTATCTCCACCATTCGAAAAATAAAGATTCATTCAATCATTCATTCAGAGTGTATTGATCTGCATTTATCTGCCTTCACTATGAATGACAGTCTCATCCTTGCTGGGGGGACCATTTAAGTACTCAGAAAAATTGCAACTTTACTGTATGTAATATGGTATGTTTTGCATAAGGAAAAAAATATGTGCTGCACTGTTTCCATTATGTCATAATGAATGTCATCTTGTAATTTTGCATTCATTAACTTCATGTCACACACAAAAAAAGTTTTCCACGTGAAATCTGGGGTGCTCTCATTGTAAAAAATGCACATCTGAGTCACAGTACAAGCTCTTTTCACTTTTTGACACTGTGCGTGTGTGTGTGTGTTTCCTCTCTCACTCCCTCTCACAGGTATCACACCACACGATACACACATACAAACACATACACCACACCATGCAAATCACACCTCTTGACACACACCACACCACACACACACCTCACACACACACACACACACACACACACACACAAGCCACAACAAGCTGAACTCACTCTGGTCAGTCCATCACCACTGGCGATGATTTCAGAGAAGCAGCGGAGGATGATGTCTCTGATCTCCTTGAAGAGAGGGTCGAAGATGATTTTGGGCTCCTCCACCTTCAGCTTGATGATCATCACTTGCGCCATCACATACTGCAGCTCATCAAAGTCCTCCCCAAAGTCATTGCCGGCCTGTGAAGCACAGAAAAAAAGACAGGTCTATGGGAAAGAAAAAAACAACAACAGAGATTCAAAGGAAAGGAAAGAAAAGAAAATGATACAATGTGAAGCAAAAGGAGCGGGATGGATATAAACAGTAAATCATCCCCAAAGTCATCACCTTCCTGTGAACTGCATGATAAGAGATGGGTCCACACCAACAAAAAAACAAGAGAGGCAAGGCCTTCAAGATTCACTTGTTATACACTTTAAAAAAAATCTAATCGTTAAAATGTGTTAAGCTTCGCGTTAAAAAAAAGAAAAAAGAAAAAAAAAAGTCCTAACCAGATTCGAATTAAGTCCCCTAGCATTAATTACAGAGTAATTTCCCTTTTTTACTATCTGCACCAAAACGTTTGCAAAATAAATAAAACTTCCATGTTTAGCAAAAGAAGTTCCTGTTTGAACAAAAAATGATAATAATGACTGCTCTTGTTGTTGGGTCAGAATATCAGATCAAAGTGCCAAGTTTAGAGAATACAAAAAATATAAATATAACAGTAAATGCAGTTTGCATATAATTAGGCTTCATTTTTTATTTTTTTGTGCCCATCCCAGAGGTGCAATATTGTTTTAAACAAGATGACTGGAAAGAACTGAATTTTTCCTATTTTTATGCCTAATTTGGTGTCAACTGACAAAGTATTTGCAGAGAAAATGTCAATGTTAAAGTTTACCACGGACACACACACACACACACACACACACACAGAGACAACCGAACACCAGGTTAAAACATAGACTCACTTTGTTTACACAAGTGAGTCAAAAATCCCAAAGAAAAAAAAAGAAAAGAAAATGACAGAATTGTCCCTGGCAAAATTTCATAATAAAATGCACTCTAATATACATGTGTACATGTGTGTGTGTGTGTGTGTGTGTGTCTGTGTGCATGTAACTGATACAATGTGAAGTAAAAGGAGTGGGATGGATATAAACTGTAAATCATCAGCAAAGTCATCACCTTCCTGTGAACTGCATGATAAGAGATGGGTCTATAAAAAAAAAAAATTCCCAAAGAAAGAAATGAAAAGAAAATAACAGAATTGTCCCTGGCAAAATTTCATAATAAAATGCACTCTAATATACATGTGTACATGTGTGTGTGTGTGTGTGTGTGTGTGTGTGTGTGTGTGTGTGTGTGTGTGTGTGTGTGTGTCTGTCTGTGTGCATGTAACTGATACAATGTGAAGTAAAAGGAGTGGGATGGATATAAACAGTAAATCATCCCCAAAGTCATCACCTTCCTGTGAATTGCGAGATAAGAGATGGGTCTACACCCCCCCAAAAAAAAAATCCCAAAGAAAAAAAAGAAAAGAAAATGACAGAATTGTCCCTGGCAAAATTTCATAATAAAATGCACTCTAATATACATGTGTGCATGTGTGTGTGTGTGTGTGTGTGTGTGTGTGTGTGTGTGTGTGTGTGTGTGTGTGTGTGTGTGTGTGTGTCTGTGTGCATGTAACTGATACAATGTGAAGTAAAAGGAGTGGGATGGATATAAACTGTAAATCATCACAAAAGTCATCACCTTCCTGTGAATTGCATGATAAGAGATGGGTCTATAAAAAAAAAATTCCCAAAGAAAGAAATGAAAAGAAAATAACAGAATTGTCCCTGGCAAAATTTCATAATAAAATGCACTCTAATATACATGTGTGCATGTGTGTGTGTGTGTGTGTGTGTGTGTGTGTGTGTGTGTGTGTGTGTGTGTATGTAACTGATACAATGTGAAGCAAAAGGAGCGGGATGGATATAAACAGTAAATCATCACCAAAGTCATCACCTTCCTGTGAATTGCATGATAAGAGATGGGTCTACACCAAAAAAAAAAAAAAAAAAAAATCCCAAAGAAAAAAAAAAAGAAAATGACAGAATTGTCCCTGGCAAAATTTCATAATAAAATGCACTCTAATATACATGTGTGCATATGTGTGTGTGTGTGTGTGTGTGTGTGTGTGTGTGCATGTAACTGATACAATGTGAAGCAAAAGGAGCAGGATGGATATAAACTGTAAATCATCACCAAAGTCATCATCACCTTCCTGTGAACTGCATGATAAGAGATGGGTCTATAAAAAATAAAAAAAAAATTCCCAAAGAAAGAAATGAAAAGAAAATGACAAGTTGAGCAAAAGGAGTGGGGTGGGTATACACTGGTGAGAGGTTTGTAAAAAAAAAAAAATAAAAGAATCTACCTCAAACAAAAACAGTAAACAAAGAAAGAAAAAGTTAACACACACACACACACACACACACACACACACACACACACACAAGCATCGACATTTGGTCTGGCGATTTGGGACAGATGAGCCGAGCAGATCATATGAAATAGGAACAGCACCAAACAGGAATAGGATGGAATGGATCTCTGGGAACATGCACAGTGGTTCGCAAGTACCTCACTCTGCATCTCCACAACCTAGGAAGCAAGAGAATTTGAGCATACAAGATCGAATCAACCACAGAATTTTTCCTCCCTCCACAAGACCTTGAGTGGCGGTCTGGATAGTCACTCTGATGAGATGATAAATCAAGGTACCAAATGTAGCCTGCACTTTCCACATGCAAAATAACCAATGGTAAAAACAAAATTGTCCCTGGCAAAATTTTTTATAATAAAATGCAGTGTAATATACATGTGTGTGTGTGTGTGTGTGTGTGTGTGTGTGTGCATGTAACTGAAGCCTGACTGAATGACACAGGAAACGAGTTGTGAGCGCGTGTGTGTGTGTGTGCGTGTGTGTGTGTGTGTGTGTGTGTGTGTGTGTGTGTGTGCATGCAACTGAAGCCTGACTGAATGAAACATAAAACAAGTGATGGTGCGCCAGCTCTCAGTTGGCTCTACCCAGGTTGGCAGCCTGTAGCGTAAACGACTCCAATGACTCCCCATGTTTGTAAAAAGCCTAGAGCTTAGTCTCCAACAAAGGATAGGTGCTATATCAGTAACCGCGTCAATCAATCAGGCAGTGGAAGGTTTGCACAAGCTGCAATCCTCACAGTACTCAAAGGGTTAAAACAAACAAAAGCAAAACAACCAGAACAAAGCGATGAACCCCCTCACCTCGTGGATCTGAAAGAAGGCCAGGAAGTCGGACAGGGAGTTGATGACCATGGACCTCAGCTGGATGGACATGAGGGCAGCCACGCAGGAGAAGAACTCCTCCACCACCTCTGTGGAGTCCCCCTCCCCAGGGGGGACCAGGTGCTGCCAGCACTCCTGGTGGTCGATGAACAGCTTGGCACACGTCGGGATCCAGCTGTGAGAACAGAGAAAAACAAGAGAGGCAAGGCCTTCAAGACTCACTTGTGATAAATTAAGTCCCCTAGCATTAATTACAGAGTAATTTCCCTTTTTTACTATCTGCATCAAAACGTTTGCAAAATAAATAAAAATTCCATGCTTAGCAAAAGAAGTTCCTGTTTGAATAAAAAAATGATAATAATGACTCCTCTTGTTGTTGTGTCAGAATATCAGGTCAAAGTGCCAAGTTTAGAGAATACAAAAAATATAAATATAACAGTAAATACAGGTTGCATATAATTAGGCTTCATTTTTTTATTTTTTTGTGCCCATCCCAGAGGTGCAATATTGTTTTAAACAAGATGACTGGAAAGAACTGAATTTTCCTATTTTTATGCCAAATTTGGTGTCAACTGACAAAGATTTGCAGAGAAAATGTCAATGTTAAAGTTTACCATGGACACACGGACACACACACACACACACACACACACACACAGAGACAACCGAACACCAGGTTAAAACATAGACTCACTTTGTTTACACAAGTGAGTCAAAAATCAGTTTTGGTACTGTCATTTCATCAACTCTAAAACTTTTCTTTCTTTTTTTTTAATTTGGGGGGAATAGGGGGTCTGGGGTCTGGGGGTGGGAGCAGGGGCATATACTTGCTTGCACACACCAGAACTGAAACATAAAATGCATGTACAAATGCTTGCAAGATCACTCTCACTCACCAACATTACCAGTTATTACATGCTTCTTCACTGTCAAATACTTATTTCTGTCTTATTTCACACACACACACACACACACACACACACACACACATACACACACAAGCGCGTGTGCACACACACAAACACATACATGCACACACGCATACATACATGCACATGCACACACACACACACACACACACACACACACACACACACATACACACACACACACACACACACACACACACACACACACACACACACACAAACTCATGTGAATGGATGTTTCAGCTCTTTAGACATTTAGAAGAAATCACGGAAGAAAGAGCACACACACACACACGAAAAAAAATCTTATTCATTCAAAAATGCCCTGACACACAAACATGCTTATTGATCCACATAAATTTCATGCAACTGAAGTAGAAAAAGACAAGTTTTATCATCCATTCAAAAAATGTCCTGAAACATAAACATGTTTATGTGGCACAATGAAAGTGCACTGATCCAGATGGTTTTCAAGCAACTGGGGGAAGAATAGACCAAGTTTTATTATTTGTCAAAAAAATGCCCTGAAACATAAGCATGCCTAAACGCTTCCAGAGATGCCAAACCCTGTTAAGTGTTTGAAAGAGCAGTCAGGAAATTTGGTAGGTACATACTGAATTTGGTAGGAACACTCAGACTCCGAGCCACATCAGCAAACGTACTTTCCTTCCTTGCACTCCATAGCTGAATCCACCGGCACAGATGCTGTTTGATCAAGATGAAACTTGATTCAGCCACGTTCTCTCTTGTTCAGGCAAATGATTAAGCTGATTGGTCCACTCAATGATGTTTCAATGTAAACATGGACACAACTAGCTGAGCACTATCACATGAGACCAAGGTCAGTTGTTACTGCCCTGGCCTTGTGATAGATAGGTCAAGAGCGTCTGGGTAATGTTACAATGGAAAGTATGCTATGTAGTCGAAAATTAACTCATCGGAACTATTTTGATTTTGGCATAACGTCGGAACAAGCTGTGATCGAGCGTAACAAAATAAGGCAAAATTGTAACAGTTGGCATCTCTGTGCTTCCATGCACCTGCACTGATCCAGGTGGGTTTCAGTTCTCACCTCTTCCTGAGATGCTCGTGGGCCTCCCAGCACTGCTTCTTCACGAGGGACTCGAACTCTGTGGGCAGCAAGGGCAGATCAGCCGCCAGCAGCTCCTTCAGGTTGACAAACCGCAAATGGCTGAAGCTGCACACACAACACAAAACGTGACTGATAATAGCAACACATCACACAACAAATCCAAGATTCAAGGACTGGAGAAAAAAGAGTCAGGGAAGTTAAAAAGGAGGTGTCAAAGCATTTGGATCAATCCATAAAAGCTACACCACATCTGCTGCAGATAATAAGAAACTTTTTTAAAAAATCAGATATCTGACATTTTGGATAAACACAACATGCTGGTCAGGCCTTGAGGAAGACAGGGAAAATGAGGAGAATTGGGTCATGAGCAGAGATGGACAAGAAGACATAGGCATTCAGATTTACAAACCAGCGCGATGAAAGCGATATCAACAGATGCACAGAAGCAGACACAGACTGAAGACTCAACCGGAAAATATAAGACAAAGCAGAGAGGACAACAAAGTGTAATCAAAAGTGATGGTATGTATGGATATAGAATGATACAGGTCAGGTATGTGTGTGTGTGCACTCACACACACACACACACACACACACACACACACATGCTCACTCACAAACATACACACTTACATAGAACCGATGACAGACTACTCACAGACACGACAACAAAAGAAAATATTTGACAAAACATGCAAATTCCAAACATATATTTTAACCTCTTGAGTGCTCCAGGATGGACAATTTCGTCCCCTTCTAGTGTGCCAAAAAAAAAGTGACAAACAGCAATCTGTGTCACTGAAGGAATCTTCATATTGCATTATCATCAAATTCATGTGAAATTATCATACTGGATAGTGTGACCACTTCTCCTTTCAGAAATTTATAGGTTATTCATACTTTCTTTCAGTACTTTGCATCCTTGATTTTTCTTCTTTTTTTTCCAATTCTTATCCTCCATGACAAAAAATCCCTTGGCAACAGTTGTCACTAAGCATAAAACACGCTTGGCACTGAAAGGGTTAATGCTTACATATGCATTCCGGAGTCCACATGTCTATGGATCAGGCATGATCACTAAACAGTACTTGTCCCAACTTCCATGAACCATGAGTAAACTACAACTTCAAATACTCAGCGGAAACCTCGGCAATTGCTTAACAAATAAACAATCAATGGCTTACTCATTGAACCAGAGGTTCTGTAGTTTGAGCATGATGGGGTTGGTGATGAAGAGATGGTGCTCGTTGAACATCTTCATCCCTTTGTAGGAGTCATGCCATGGCACTGGTGCACGAACCACTCTGCAAATGACATTAGAGGTGCTGGAGTATGGTTTTCACAATTGATATGCATTCAGCTTCTACCGGCATGCAAACATATGCATGCATGCACAAATGCTAAGACACAGACACAGAAAGATACACACACTGGCACACACACATACATGTACACACACATGTATGCACACAAACACACACACATACAAATATACACATGTACACACACACACACATATACACATTCACACACACAAACATACATGCAAACATGCACACAAACACACACACACACACACACACACACACACACACACACACACATACACACCTCTGTGGAAATGCTTTAGGGGTCCATGTGATGTGAAGCCTGCCTTTTTCCTCAGGGTCCCTCAGAACATAGTCCACTGAAACAAAAACACTATTTTCTCAGCGTCAGTACCTTTTTGGAAACAATAATAATAATAATGATAGTATTTATATAGCGCTGAATCTTGTGCAGAGACAAATCTAAATGCTTTCACACCAGTCATTCACACGCATGCATAACTCTAAAACTGATAATGTTCTGTTATCATTAGCTTTACTGTGCTTGTGCATCACTCTCAAAACCCCCCAGAAGACTTTTTCAAACCTAAATTTGTGTGTGGTGTGTTTGACGTCATTGTGTGTGTGTGTGTGTGTGTGTGTGTTTGTGTGTGTAGATGCATGTGGACAAACACCCATGCCTGTTTGTGTATAAGCGTGTGTGTGCATAAGTGCACATGCAAGTGTACATGTGACATGATCACCTGTGAGCATATGTAAGTGTGTATATGTGTGTGCGCACACAAGTGTTTATGTGCATGTGTGTCCAAGCATGTATGTGCACTTTCACAGGCATGCATGTAAATAATTGAAAACATACTTGTGTGTGCATGGTCACCTGCCCTCACCATGTATATGAAGCCAACAAAGCATACAAAGGAATGCATTTTACTTCACTTCTAGCATTGTCATATCAAGACTATCATTACAAAGCATGCAAGCACTCAACGGTACTTTGAACAGCATCGTCACCACTGAACTATCGCCACGTAAGTAAAGACACAAGACGGCATGTGGCATTGGCTCACCGATGGCTTTCCTGACACTGAATTCATAATCAGCATCATCACCACAGAACAATCGCCACATATGTGAACACACACGACCGCATGTGGCACTGGCTCACCGATGGCTTTCCTGGTGCTGAATTCATAATCAGCATCATCACCACAGAACAATCACCACATATGTGAACACACAATACCGCATGTAGCACTGGCTCACCAATGGCTATCCTGGTGATGAATTCATAATCAGCATCATCACCACAGAACAATCGCCACATATGTGAACACACACGACCGCATGTGGCACTGGCTCACCGATGGCTATCCTGGTGCTGAATTCATAATCAGCATCATCACCAGAGAACTATCGCCACATATGTGAACACACAAGACCGCACATAGCATTGGCTCACCGATAGCTTTCCTGGCGCTGAATTCATAATCAGCATCATCACCACAGAACTATCGCCACATATGTGAACACACACGACCGCATGTGGCACTGGCTCACCGATGGCTATCCTGGTGCTGAATTCATAATCAGCATCATCACCAGAGAACTATCGCCACATATGTGAACACACAAGACCGCACATAGCATTGGCTCACCGATAGCTTTCCTGGCGCTGAATTCATAATCAGCATCATCACCACAGAACTATCGCCACATATTGTGAACATTTCCTGGCGCTGAATTCATAATCAGCATCATCACCACAGAACTATCGCCACATATTGTGAACACACACGACCGCATGTGGCACTGGCTCACCGATGGCTTTCCTGGCGCTGAATTCATAGTCAGCATCCACCTCCTGCAGCAGCTCCTCCCTCAGGCCAGACAGGGAGGGACTGGAGAGGTACTGCTGCGGCACCAGACGCTGGATGGAGCGGAGCTGTTCTCTCGGCTGGGGGGCCAGCATCTGCTTGTTCACCCCTTTGTTGATGTAGTAGTAGTACCGCTGAAACCACACGGACAAACAAATGTTTTGACATTTGACGCTCAGTTGCTTATAGTCCAGTCAGCTGCACAGGGGACTGTGTCATATCAGGACTGGGGCAACAAATGTTTGTGACAGAGATCAGCTGATCTGCGGTGGGGTTTTTGTGTTTGTTTGTTTTAATGGCTGTTGATATGGGAGTATTAGTTTCACTGCAATACAAGCACATCAAAAGTGTAAGATCGGGTAGCCCTTGATAGCTTCTGTTAGAAAAAAAAAAGAAAGAAAAAAAAGACTTATTTTTATGTTACGGGAACATTATATGTAAAGAAGAATGTTATACACTGAATACAGTTTTTTGATGGTTTACCAGAGCTTTGAAATCTGCATAATACAACTACAATGAACTTGGAGGATAAAGTGTATGTAAATATTTCTTTAGATATGAAAAAATGTATGCCTATTGCTTGCAAGCACAGTCACATGGACACATACACATGCAGACATATATATGTATGTACACACACACACACATACACTATAATCATGACACAATCAACTGTGCTGTAATACCAAATAAATCACTTTTGTCACAGACTGTGAGTGGAATACACGAGCGCAGAAAAGTCTGGATACAGGCGCAACAGCAGAGTGGTCAAAGAGCTGGACTTTCACTCTGAAGGTCCTGAGTTCAAATCCTGGTCACAGCACTTGGTAGTTTAAGGGCTGAGATGATTTCCAACCTCCCAGGTCAACAGATGTACAGACCTGCTAGTGCCTGAACTCCCTTTGAGTGTACAAGCATGCAGATCATACACGCCATGTTAAGCATCCCATAATCCATATCAGCGTTTGGTAGATTATAGAAACAAGGAAATTCTCAGCATGCACAACTATGAAAACAGAGTATGGATGCCTTCAAGAAGAATGGCCATATAAGTAAGTAAAAACCCCACTTTTTACATACAAGTGAACATGGAAGACGAAGCCAATGAACTCAGACAAAGAAGAAGAACACTCTGGTGCCAAACAACTCACCTCCTCATCTCTTTCACTGGGCATCCCTGTACACTTCAGC
>NC_134876.1:30202106-30387106 GCF_041734735.1 Babylonia areolata
ACCTTGCCCTGGATTAATCCATTAAGGCATCTGGAGCCTCAAAATCCCTCTACATATTTTGGTTGAAAGATTTCTAATTGATTTCTTTACTCTAACTGTTTGATTAATCAACCAAAGGATCTACTCTGTGGGAGGGGGGGGGGGGGGGGAGGGGGGAGGAGGGAGGGGCGGTGTGTGTGTGTGTGTACGCGCGCACACTCAAGCAACAAAGAAACAAAACAAAAACCAAAAAAAAACCAAAACAGAAAGCATGATATACATAAGCCAATAAGCTTTCTACTGCTGTTTGAAACACTGTCTTCAATGTCACATCTTAGATAAACATACATCAGTATATATTTATATCTATGTATATATTTTGCAAATACACACACACATACAGTCTGATACACTCAAACACATGCATACATATGCACACATGCACATACACACGCAGAAAATAAACTGGTGGACAACATTTTGAACTGGCAAAGCTTTTCCTTTAAATAATTTTTTCTACAACACAGCTCTATGGGCATTTATAACAGTAAACTTTTATTCCACAGACGAGAATATAAATGGATGGATAGGGATTCACTGAGAACAGAAATACAGGTCAGTACATATTACTTATCATATCTAAAACTGAAATATGTCCTCATCCATAAAAAGAATAAATAAACAAAAGAAGAGAAGAACAACATAAACTGACAATAACAATACAGAACACAAATACAGATAAATAATCATCATCAAATTGGAATATAGATCTAAAATATTTACACACAATATGTACAGATTTTGAAAACCTTCTATATGAACAGAAACATTCATGCAAGTTCTGACACTACTAGCGAATAGGAAACTGGATCCACCGTCTCAGGAAACAATATATTATAAAAAGGATTCTAACAATACTAGTGACTGGGAAACTGGATCCACCATCTCAGGAAACGATATATTATAAAAAGGATTCTTGCGAAAACAATCTGAAGTATTTATCCCACATCTTGTTATTCTCTGATCTGAAACCATTAACATATACATTGACTTTGATTTATGTTCAGTTTGTTGATTTGTTTTTGATGGTCATCAGTTCTTCTGTAAGACACTATATTACATTGTACAGGAGCAAATGTGACCCCATTCAAAACTGCAAAGATTGATTAAACTGGGTGACAAATGATGAGTAGGAAACACAGACACTGAAGTCAAATAGTTACTTATTCCATTAAATCGTTATTCTTCTTTCGAAGGATATTCATAGCAGGTGAAGGTTTCGAAATCTTTTTTTTATCACAAATATGCTGACAAGCCAAACTAGCATACATTGTGGTTATATATGACAACCCACCATTCTCCAGGACAGGGGGGAGTCTTTTAGCTGAAATTATAATCAAACATGAAAACATCAAGAACTCCTGCTACAAAATAATTGTGAAGATTAGTGTAAAAAGAAGTTAATAATGAACAAAATTATTGGTGCATATTTCACACAACAGAAAACTTGTTAGCAGAAAAATCAGCCAGCATGACAACAACAGGACAAACTATGTGAAATTATGGATTAATTGAATAAACCTTGTTAATACACACAATGACAACAGAATTAGACTTTATTTTATTCACGGTATCAGTTTCTTTAACCAGATTGAAAACATATAAATTTATGAGACACAGAAAAAATACAGACAGGAAGATATACAATCTAACCTTTTGTCTTGCCACGAGTAATCTTTGGGATGTCTCTGAGCTTCAGGTCACTTGCTGAGGGAGTGTAATTGTTGGCAATGGACTCGCTGGGTGATCGGTGATATTTCTGCTCTTTGAAGGGGGATGCCCGGGTCCATGATGAACCACGCATCAAAGGGGGATGCTCACTGTTGCGGAGGACAATCTAACAAGAGGAATATCACAAAATTAATACAAATATGTATGCATTACTTTAAAAGCTTATCAAATGAATAATACTAGTAATTATGTGTAGTCTTTCGTGTGTAATATTCTGTCTGATAAATACAAATCACTAAATTTCAAAAATTAAACATTTGTTTTACTTGAATTCATCAGCTTCAACACACACACACACACACACACACACACACACACACACACACACACACACACACACACACACACACGCACACACATACACACACGTGCAAACATCCAAGTGATATAGATGAGATGGCCTGAATAATTCATCAATTGTAATGATGTTAACATGATACCAATGTATCTTTTCTAACATTTCCAACATACCTTGTGATTTTTAAGCTGGCTTGAAAAAAAGAAATATATATATATATATGCACCATGCTCCATACAGCAATCATTCTTGTTAAGTGTTTGTCTCTGGTCATTTGTTTATTCCAATCTCCTGTTAATCATCCATCCAGTAAAAAACAAGGAGCTCAAATAAATAAATAAACAAATAAATGAATCAGAATAATAATAGTAATAATGAATACTCATATAGTACACTATCCAGAAATCTGCTCTAGAAGCCAAATGACTACATAAGAGGGACCGACCTGATACAGATCTGATGGTTCTTTGGAAGCTACAGCAGGCAGTGGGGGTAAGCCAGGCAAGCCACGGGTCTTGCTGCAGCTAAACTGTGGTGTGGCCACCAGCTGTAAAATAAAATTAGCAACAAAATCTTATTAACGTAATCAGTCCCAAACAGTAGAACTTTCAATTTCAAACCTTTCCCCCATTGCAGGCAATTTTGTAAATGAAAATGTCAAGGTGATAATTAAACATAACTGTGTGCACTGCACTGAATTAAATAACTGTCTTTTGCTCATAAGTCCTTTCCTTTACAACAACATCATGATATATATATCACTGATGTACTTTTCTATCTTTGTTATTTTTCTTGGCTGCAACAACAAGCCAACAACAACAACAAAAATTAATCAAAATGAAATGATACAGTATACTGCAGCAGCAGATAAATATCAACTGTTGCATGAACAGCTGTCCACTCATAACAGCCTTTAACAATCTTTTGCTTTTCCCTAAAATGTGGTTTAAAAGGCTTAATCGAAAATAATGTTTAGTTTTGGGGGTTGTTTGTTGTTTTTTGATATTTGTTTGTTTCTTTTTTATGTTTTTAATTTTGTTTGCTTTTTTTTTTTGGGGGGGGGGGGGGTTGTTGCTGTTGTTACTGTTGTGGTTTGTTTTTAAAGGTGTTAATTGTTACTTCTGTTGTTTGTTTTTGATGGGTCACTGTAAAGATGAGGCATCTGCTCCCTAGTTACATTGCAAAAGTAATGATGAAACTGTTGATGCATGCAAATAAATTCTGTGCCTGTCATTTTTACCTTCAATATCACAAGGAGGGTGGAGTGACCTTAAAAGTTTTTTTAATTTTTTATTGTCATCATAATAAATAAATGAAAATGTTATATATACATACTTATTTCCTCTGATGAACACCAGTCTGATAATAAATGCAAAGATATAAAAGCCACTTTTTAAATAAACCAATTAAAGTGACTCTAAGTCGTGAAATATACACCCAAGTACTTCACCTAAAACGCTTCATGTATAATCTATGTTCCAAATCAAAGTATTTGTCACCAGTATTCTACTTTAAGTCTTTTTTCCCTTACAGTCAGACACTTAGAAGAATAACACAGTTTATTTGTGGCACATAATATATGCTGTCATGGCTTGTCAATACATTATTTAGTTTAAATCTTATCCATGTTTTCCTTTTATTTAAGTATTGATTATGTATGAAAAAATGACTTTCATAGTCACAATTATTGTTGATTGCACAAACCTTTGCACGATCCAGAGCCATCTCTGTCTGTTTGAGACGACTCTTTCTGTCAGGAACAGGTGGCTCTCTTCAGATGACTTTTCAATTTGAAACGAAAGGATCCTCAAAATGAGGAAAAACTAATCACATCACTAAAACAAGTCTGTCCGGAGCTGTGGCTTAGTTGCCCTCCATTTTGTCAAGCTCAATCCGGGCCACTTGTTGCTAAGTGTCCAGCCTCGTTCTAGCTGCTTCCGTTGCAGACGACATTTGTTGCGTTCAGTGTTGCAACTTGATTTTGATTTAGTCTGGAAAAATATAGTACGATTACGAGTGAATGCCGGACATCAAAACTGAATACTTTCATATTATTAAAAAGAATAAAGAAATGTTTCTTTTTAACTAGGCTAGGTGCAATTTTATTTACACACATGCACGTGCGTGCGAGTGCGTATGTAAGTGCGCGCGCGTGTTTGAATGGGCAACTTTGTACAATAATTAGTTTGATTATGGCTACTCAACATAGTGTCAATTTAGATGGATAATATTCTAATTGTATGAAATAATTTATGACAAAGTAATTCAGTCTGCCCCTCCACCCCCACACCAAAACCCTCTTTTTATTCTTCTCTCTTTTTTTTCCGCTGAGCGTGCCAAGAAGCCAAATAGCTATCTAAGGGGACTAACTCTCACGACAAAGCACATGCAGCAAAATAAATCTTGTCGTCGTGGAGACTGGCGTCCAATGGGCGACGCGGTCCGAAGAACGATGGGTCTTGAAGCACCCGGGACGTGTGTGAAGTGATCGAAACTTCTTTCATCCCGACGCCCTGCGTCAGTCGATGTTTTGACTTTGTGATGGTGAGTTCCCTGCTTTTTCCGTCGGATCAGTGCCCAGGTTACTTAGCCACAATGGTGCCATTTGATGAAAACCAAGGTTTGAACATGTGAAAACTATTACCCTGGATTGTTGATTAGTCTAATTACCAACTGGAACTGAACGGAATCTTGAGTGCAGCCAAGCACAAAGTATTGGGATCTTGTATACATTGCCAAGTCAATAAATCAAATGAGGTTAAGATATTTCACGGTGTTTGTTGGTTTGTTCTTTCCCCACCTCTGTAGTTAATTATTCGAACCCTGCCCACGATAATGACGAGGGAGAGAGAGAAAACTAAAACAACATTTGGATCAAGGACTGTCCTAGTTAAAGATTGAAAAAACCTGGAATAACAAAGGAGGCCATAAGTTTGAAACGATCATGTACTTGTCAATTGTAACATTAGTGGTAAAGTTTACTGCTGTTTTTAAGTGTTTTAAGTGATGTCAGTCAGTTTTATGTTGTGTTTGTAATATCATAATTCATTAAAGCGGGGAATTAATAGAATGACAGTTGTATACTGCTAGTGTGTAAAAATATTTGTGGCAGTATGATATAGCCCAAATTTACAGGTGTGTCACATATATATATATGTGTATACATGTACATAATAATACAAAAAAATATCTATATCCTCATCTACACACATGCATATTCTCACATGTGCGCGCGCACACACACACACACACACACACACACACACACACACACACACACACACACACACACACACACACACACACACACACACACACACACAACACCCCACACACTTCCCATACCTGTATTTCAGGACTGCTGAAGGTTCTTTTCTACAGTTTTGGTATGCTGAAAAATTATCTGTTATAATTATATTTTGATAAAATTCAGTAATGTTGTGATACATTTCTTTTTGTGGCTTGAACGGAAGAGCTGAAAGTTGCCATCAAAGCTTATGACCAATATCCTAGGTCCACATGATAATCAGTAGGGAATTAATTTATTGCTGTTACATTGGTGTGCACTTGTTCACACAGGTTTTTTTTTACAATCTTTGAAGAAGAAGAAAAAAAGAACTGTTTGTTATAAAATTTGGACTATCGCTATATTAATTTCACACTGAGGATACGTATGACTTATGAACTTAGTCTGTCTGTTTGATTTGTAAACCAAAGACCCAGTGTGGGAAAGAAAAAAGTATTTTGCTTCACTGTTGAGATTTTTAAAGGCCAAATAGTATGTAAAATAAAACATTTTAAAGTGATTGTATACTTCTCCAAGCTGGACATTCTTCTTTTAAATTGTATATTCTATATCATTTCTGGTCATTTAAACGTTTGTTGTTGTATTTGTTTTTGTTGTTGGTGGTGTTGTTTTTGAGAGTGCTACATTAAAGTCTGTCTGTTTGCATGCTTGTGTGTGTGTGTGTATGTGTGTGTGTGCTTGTGCTTGTGCATGTGTGTGGATGTTGGTGTGTGTTTGTGTGTCAAAGTCAAATGATTGAATTTGTTAGGCCTTTGGCCCATGAAAGTGGAGTTCACATACATACATGTACTGAATACTGTTAATGAACAGATACATTCCTGAATGCTTCTTTTCTTTCAGAATATACTTTGTACACACATTTTCCGAGTCATAAAAATATCTCCTTGTTTCCAGTAGAGAGCAGCAATGCTGGCTTGAACAATGAACAATACCAATAATATTTAATGATATGAACTGAGTACGCCAATCAGAATACTTGAGCCATACCAACAAAAAATGGAATTCAGTTTCCGGAATATTTGAACAAATTGGCCAGGTGACATTTTGATACACAGTGATTGTACAAAAATTCAAAAAATGTGACTGTAACTGCAGAGTACTGGTTTTCAGTTGCTTTTGAACACAAGCCATGAGGGTAAATACATGATCAGTGGTATATCGTTTCTCCCTAAAATCAGCACGCTTCTCACATTTAAGTTCATTTGCTTCTGTCCACTTCATAGTCATTTATTTGATATAAAACTTTACAGCTTGCTGTAAATGTTTAGCAGAGAAGTGTGTGTGTGTGTGTGTGTGTGTGTGTGTGTGTGTGTGTGTGTGTGTGTGTGTGTGTGAATATAACAGAATGAAATTTATATAAATTGTGAAACATGAAGGGTTTTTCTGTCTGTGGGTGAATGTCTATCTGTCTGTGTGCACATTTATGCGTGAGATATGATTTTTGTTTTTCAGAGTGCTCAAAACGACATCAAGTTTCCCCCAAACTAGTTCTCACTTGCTGCACAGCAGTGAGGGAGGGCAAGTCACCAGCATGCTTGAGGTCTGCAACTACCCAGGTTCTAACGGGGCAGTGATGGAGGAGGCTATGAAACATTCCCAGTCAAACATTGAACAGTACGAGTTCAACCTCGGCAAGGCTCACGAGCTGCGATGTGTGAACAGGGGAAAATGCACAGTCTGCGGACAGTGCGAATCGTGCCAGCTGACAATCAGACTGAAAGACATGAAGGAGTGGTTCCACCGGCTGGGAGACTACTCCAGGAAGAAGTTCATGCTGGGTTTGCTGAGGCGCATCCACAGCGTGGACCTCCTGCGGCAGCTGGTGACCCTGCTGCAGCCGGTGGTCATGAAAGATTACATGTACGCCCGCACACGGAGCCAGCCGAGTCTGAAGACGGACGTGATGACCCTGAGTGGGGATCGGGCTCTGGCTGAAGACGATGTGCTCCAGTACATCACGTCCACATGGGACTGGTTCGGGAAGCTGTCATACTGGTCCAAGGCCAACTTCGCTATGAACCTGCTGCAGGCTTGCGATGCTCACCTTCTCTCTCTCCTCTATACGCAAGCCAACACTCTCCTGGTGTCGGAGAAGAAAGCCACGGAAGCTTTACCAGGTAGGATGTGTGTACAGTGCAGATTAGCATCTTCTTTTTTTTCTTTTTTCTTTTTTTGTCATCTCCTGACCATTCTGTCTGCTGAGAGTTGACTTCCTTTCAGTTTTGCCATTTCTTGAACATGATGTGTTCAGTAAGTTTTCTCTCTGTCTGTCTGTCTGTCTGTCTCTCTCTCACTCTCTGTCTCTCTCTGTGTCTCTGTCTCTCTCTCTCTTTCTCTCTGTCTCTATCTTTCACACACACACACTCACACTCTCTCTCTCTCTCTCTCTCTCTCCCAATTGTCTGCCTGTCTGTCCCTGTCTCTCTCTGTCTCTGTCTCTTTTTTTCTGTCTCCCTCTCTCTCTCTCTCTTTCTCTGTTGTGCTGCTGTGTGTTTCTTTGTTCTCTTTGTGCTTTTCATATATTAGTATTGTTCACTGTAATGGGTATTAACACAGGAGACCCCACCCCTTCTCACCCCTGTAGTCACAGGCAGCAAAGGCCTAAACAATAAACCATTCAGACTTCAGATTTCTTTTATGCTCTTTCACTTGCAGTGTGCAATGCAAACTTCTTTATTATAAGAATGCAGTTTTATCATTTGTAATTTTTTTAGATTACTTTTTGCAGCAAAAAAAAAAAGAAAAGAAAAGAAAAAAAAGAAGCTTACTACATCACATTCACAGGTTGTAATATTGTGCTATATTTTAGTTATTGTACTTTCAGTATTCATTTTATTGCAAATATTCTGTCACTGTAAAAAAAAAAAATAAATAAAATAAACACACACAAGCTAGTTCAGTCCTTCTTTAAACTTGTTTTTGTGTGAGACTAGATTGGCAGTTTTACTTAACCTGTACATTTTACTTGTGCTTTGCTTCATATGTCTGGCCTGATTATTCATTTACCCACTCAAGTCCATCTAACTGCTCCATCACACCCACTCCCTCCGACCTCTGCTCTTGCATATGTGCCATTGTGAATAGTGTAATGACATGCTATATATGTGGATGGGCAGGTTCACATGATTTATAATGTATGTGCCCACCACAAACACGTGTGTTGTAAAATATGCTCACACACTCATGTAATTCATACACACACAGATGCTGGAAACTCACACACACACACACACACACACACACACACACACACACACACACACACACACACATGCACACATGCATGCATGCACGCACACATGCATGCATGCATGCATGCATGCACACACACTTCTGAAATCTTTCATCTTGTTTTTTTTTTTTTAACAAATCATTAACTTATTAAACTTTAAATTGAGAGATTGATATATGAGGCAGAAATATTATGTATGTTGATATTGTAGTGCTTTGTATGAACAAAGTCAGAAAGTCAGTTTAATTGTAATGATTTGTTATCAAATGTGTCTCGCTGCTCTTAAAAACAGCTGCATTGAGCCAAGAGAGAAAAAATATCACCACTACAAAATTGTCCCGTCGTACTGAGTATGGTTATGTTATTAAAACCGTTCAGAGGAGTAAATAGTGTGATAACATTCTGTCAAGAGTTCTGTTCCCAATCCTAATGAGTAATCGTTGTCAGGCACAAGCAGTACAGCGTTATGACACCTTGGCTTAGATACGCACTGCTAACCAGTGACACACCTTTTTCTGCTGAAGGGTGTCAGGACAAACGCTGGGTGCTTATCAGTTAAGTGGCATTCCAGTGTCACTGGGAACACTCTCAGAGAATACGTGGGCTGGCAAGACGTCTAATGGCATTAGATAGGGTGTTGTGACAGATGACCGCTTGTGATTTGGGATAGAATATTCCTTGATAAGCCACTGTTCCTTGGTCTGGGTATTTCATGCCCTTTGCAGATCAATGTTTCTGCTGTGTTAAATACTTGCAAAACAGAATTGTTTAAAATACGTCTGCTAATGATATATATTCCTTTGAGAAGGGACATATAGAAACAATTAAAGAAAACCTCCAGAGAACAGACAAGACTTAAGGGAAAATGTGTGACCCTCAAATAAAAGTGTAAATTTAATGCAGTAAGTAAAGCTGGTCTGCTATGTACCGCATAAATCGATTAACATTTTCATTAAAACAAACCAATAAAACATACACATACAAAGAAAGAAACAAAAACCGAACAATTTCTTTCTGTGATTCTTTTATGAAATGATGAACAAAATAAATCTGTACAGAATATAATATTCTTACATAGTCTCAGCATTGTATAAACCCTGTTTTCTCTTATCTAAAAACAATCTCTGCCATTGAAAAATCAAATCTCACTAAAGATTCAGATAAGATGATAGATATGTATGTGAAGTTTGCATATTTGTGTGTGCAATATGTGTGTGTGCGCACGCACATGAACATGTGGGTGTACCTGTGTGTGCCTGTGTGTATTTGTGATTCAGATAAATGTGTGAGTGTGTGTGTAAACTTTCAGTGCCCAGATTGTGAAACAAAACCCTTTATCTCCCAGTTGGATCAGTTGTGCTTTACTTTGATGTGGCACTGGATCAATACAGACTGCCTAACTATCAGAGATCTTTAAAGCTCTGTGTGTGTGTTTGTGTTGGAATCAAATGCATGTGTGTGTGTGTGTGTGTGTGTGTGTGTGTGTGTGTGTGTGTGTGTGTGTGTGTGTGCATACACTTTTTACTGCCAGACTGTGAAAGAAAACCCCTTTGCTTTTATCTACCAGTATGGTCAACAGAATTTTACTCTCTCAAGTAGTGTTTGATAGATAAGAGACCGAGCCATCAAATGTTTGCTCCCATTACATTCAAGACCAGATTTAGATGAACAGGCTGCACAATAGATTGAATGTTTATTTACCAGGATATCATGGTCATTTATCTCTTTGTTCTCTCTCTCTTTCTTGTATGTATGCATCCATGAAAATCTGTGTATGCAGCAGTGCATTCATGCGCATGACTAAGTCCAAACATACTGCACTTTTTTTTCACATAAATGTGCACCTACAGACGCATGCAGCAGACTCTTGTTCTATCACATATTTGCAAACTCTTACCACACACAAACCAAGCAATGAAACACACACACACACACACACACACACACACACACACACACACACACACAGAGTGCATGCATTCACACATTGACAGGTAAATTAATAGTTGAAAGTCAGACCAATCAGCTGCAATGGAACAATTCTGTTTTCAAGCCAGTACAACATGTATGAATAGAGTTGGCATGGTGCAGTATATGTGGCAGAGAATTTCAGTACATTGGCCATACAAAGGAACAATCTTTCTCCGAACATTTCTATCAAGGGCGTAGGAATAGTGAGAGTCTGATTTTTTTTTTGATTTTTTTTTTTTTATAGAAATAAATTCTCCTTGTCTTTAAAGCAGAGAAGTCTGGAGACGATGATACACTGAATATATGCAAAAAGATGCAGCAGCATAGATTCAGCAAATGATTTGAAACAGAGGTTCAAAACTGTGTATTGAATTCAAGCATTCATGGGCAGCCAATGAAGCAGTTGGTTAAGGGTATTGGCATGAATGGTTTTCCCTGATATGAATACAAGAAGTTGAATTCTGCGCTCTTTGCAGCTTGTCAGTATAGTACTATGGGCAGCCAGCAACCAAACTATTGCTTAATCTAGCCTGAACAAAATGAATGCCCAAACTAAGAGTTTGGGTTGCTTGAGGCATTAGCAAGATAGAACTGATCTGTCTGAGTTGGATGTAGGTGAATTAAGAGATACTCTGAACCTGGTTCACTGTAGTCAAATGATAACTGAGAGTGACACTGAGATATCTGACATTGTTGAAAAAAAATGTAAACCTAAAGTTCCTAGGTGGATAGAATCTGGCTATGGAGAGTTAACTGGTAATCTGTTTGACCAAACAAGGATGTCCTCTGTCTTGCTGTCATTGAGCTGAAGTTTGCTTCTGGTCATCCAGGTTTTTATAGTTGCAAAACAAGGTTGTGTGGATTCAGGAATGTTTTGGAGGTGGATGTGTCTTTTTACAGTTGACTGTCATCTGCAGATGCACATGGTGTTGAACTGAATATGCCTTTTCAGATGTTTTGAAAACATGTTCTTGTGCATTGGTGAATAATTTTAGTCAAATATAGTTAACTCTCTAAGCTAACATTAAACACAGAAAATGATTTGCATGATTCAGTGACAGATAAGATAATACGATGAAGCACAAAATAAACCTGTTTTAAAACATTAATCCCACTGACCTATGTAATATAATGCAAGATGTTTAATGCAGTAAGACATAGTACAGTTTAATGATGAATATGTATAGCATTCCACAGTATGGTTATATCATTTTCCTCTCATGCTTTTTTGACAGCATTTTCTTTACTTAAGTAGTCAATCATAAATTAAATACACTCTACAATCCTGATTCAGCTTCAGCCTCAGACTACGTGGAAACAGACTCGGTGGCCAATACAGAGTACTCCTACCAAACAGAGAAGCACCCAGAACTGCAGCTGCTCACCATGACCAAGTCAGACTACAGCCAGTTCACCACCAACCCCTTCACTGGGAACCCCATCACCATGAGTCGCGCTGACGTCAGTCGAGGCGATGGTGGTGATGCTGCCTCCAGCATCAGCAGCAGCAGCGACAGTGTGGACCCGACCATTCTCATCATACCTACGTCGTCTAAGGCCTATGCGGGCGTGGCACGCCATGTCGACTTCATCAGCAACCTGCCCGTGCACCTGTCCAAGTGCATCCTGGGTTTCCTGGACCAGGCGTCACTGTTCAATGCCCTGTGCGTCAACGGGAAGTGGCGCAGCCTGGTGGAGGAGGTGCACCAGGAGCACTTTGTCAGCCAGTCGCTGTGGGAAGAGGTCATGTTGATGCAGGTAGGTGACTTTGGTGTCTGTCAGTTCTCTGTTGTTTTGTTGTTGTTTTTTATATCATGGATGTTTTCAGTCTCTACTTTGATGTGTTGGTGTGTTTTGAACCACTCCAGGACTCCCAAATTTGTGCAGTGCATATTCTTCATTAAATATATTCTCTTGTCACAAACAAAGAATTATAATTCAGTCTTACTATATGTAATAAAATAGTTTTGATCCTAGAAAAATTGATTTATGCAGTTCCTGATTAGGCTGTGAATGTAAATCCCCTCAAACTGTTCTCTTTTACATGCTTCACTTAAAGTCTCTTTCTTTGTGGATGCTCATGTCGTTGCAGATTAATTATTGGATGTGGTTGAACATGGCATTTGAAAAGAAGATGTGGGGGGATGGAAAGGAGGAGGGGTATATGTGTAGATTTTTTTTCTGTCTCTTTAGATATAATATTGAGAGAGAGTCACCAAAAGGGAACATTCCAGCATGTAACTATATAAAATTATTCACTTCAGACCAGTGCCATTCTTGCATTGAAGAGTCATGCTGTCTGATTCATGCCCATTGTATTCTTGAGGTTCATGACAGCCAGGCATGAATGTTCACAATGGGAAACTAGAACACAGTGCAAGGTAATCTCTTTTAGCTATAATGGACTGGGTATTGTGTATCTATAGCTGCAAGCTATTGGCTGTCAAATCTCATTGTTACCCAGGCATACTGCACTTGGCGGCACAGTGTCGGCAGCACCAATTGAGCTTGGTTTCTTTTTTCTTATTTACAGCGCTGAGCCTTTTCTGCTATCCACTGCTCTTTGATCCAGCTTTTGATGTGCATTTTCCCCCTTTACACGGCTCCAGTCTCTGGCATAAACCAAAGACCTAAACAGCCCATAAATGACACATTATCACTCCGTCTTTGTGCTTTTATGACTGAAGTCAAACATAAATTACAAACAGATGTGTAGCCTTTGTGCTTTGGGCTTAAACGTATTGAGTGATCAGGGCCAAGTTCTTGGTGGGGGAAAAAAAAAACAAGAAAAAAAACCCAACTTAGAGCTGTGCCCGGAAACCATAAACATTGTTGACCCAAACAAGGGAAATCCATCACCCCTGCTCAGTTTTGAAGGCAGAACCGTGCTGTGCGCTCCGCTACGTGCAGTTTGATTTCTCTTCCAAATCCCTTATCAGGAACTGATCAGTCAGGTCTGTCATTGTGTTCCTCAAGGACCTCATTGGAAAAGAAAGAAGCCTAAGCCCCGGGATTATGCTGAAAGACCCAGTCAATGCTCTCCCCCCCCCTCCCCCCCGCCCCTTCCTCCTCCCACCAATCAATCCCTGTAAAGCTATTCAACCTATTCTGCCCGGGCAAGACCGCCTCCTAGTTTGTATGCGCTTTCCACGGTGCCTCCAATCAATCGCGCGGTGATCTGCTTTTGAATTGCCGCGATGAAAACTTTGCCTCGCTAGCGGACTCTCTGGCTGTGGCTTTCATCGAACTATCTACCCTGACAACGTTCATGCAGTATTTTATACAGGGCAGAGTGTGCATCATTTTAAATGAAATGTCATACTCATGAGTAATGATGGTTTTTTCATGATATGCTGGAGAGACTGTCACTGAAAATAAGATATTATTGTTAGAATGGTGTATGTGTAAACAAAATGTTTCAGAATCAGTCTCTTTTTATGTTGTCTGTTGTTTTGGTTCTTGTTTTTTTTGTTGGTTTTGTTCTGTTGTTGTTGGTTTGTTTGTTTTGTTTTGTTTATTGTTGTTTGGGGGGTGTTGTTTTTATCCTTCAGCCATATTCAAGTATGGGGATAACAATAATGCTTAAAATTAAAGCCAGCATCACATGAAATGTAAAATAACCACACAGACTACCCACATTAGTCAAGATTATCAAGACAGATGTATGGAAAACAGCCTACAGTGCAAAAACCAAAGTTACTGTGTTGCAGTATTCTGTTGAATAAATCTTGCATCCTTTCCACTGTGAAATGTTAATGGGGGAAATGTGAAGTACAGTTCTTGCCCATAACATTTTTTTTGGTTAAATTCCATGCAAAATACATTTGCTACTTTGATACAGTTCAGTTTGCCAGCAACACAAAATCAATGTGTACACACACAGTGCATTCATAGAAATTTGATCTACATGTGCAGATGTGGACTCTTTTGGAAAGCAAAATGGACTCAGTATGAAGTTGCTGTATCTCAGTAATGGTACTCAGTACTCAGAATTTTCTTTTCATTAAAAAAACAAACAAAAATAAACACAATAAAAAAACCAACAGCAAAGCACCCCCCCCCCCCCCACCAAAAAAAAAACAAAAACAAACAAACAAAAAAACCCGTTAACAACACTTCTTTTACAGATGAGCACTTAGCAAACTCTATGTCATCACTTACTATGTCCAAATACAAAAAGGTAGATATATAAAAATCTCATATGTTGCATGCAAACATACATGCTCACACATGCATGCATGCAAGCACACACACACACACACACACACACACACACACACACACACACACACACTTGCATTTACCATCCCAGTGTAGATACATTTGCCACCCAAGTGATATTTTCCACACCCCATTCACAATTTGCCACCCCATTGACATTTTCCACACCCCATTCACAGTTTGCCACCCCATTGACATTTTGCCACCCCAGTGACGTCTGCAAAATCAATATCTTGGGGTCTTGGCATTGGGCAGTCTGTGACTGGTTATCACAAACATGGATCAGTCAATCTTCTCATATTTAACAGGTTGTTTTTCAGAATGCTTGCTTCAGCCGACAACACTGATTGTAATTGATAGAGGCCATGTCTGGCTTCCAGCCAGTTTGTACACAGACACGGAATCCCTTAAATTCCAGGCAGTACTGGCAGCGAACAGAGAAGAGAAAAAAAAACCATTACAGCATGAAACGAAATATTGGAGTATGTTTAATTATTCCCCTCTTCCCATTTTCTTTTTTTCAAAACACACACGAATTTCTTTCCAGTTTGTTCTGTGTGTATGTGTGTGTCTAAAAAATGTGTGTTTTTAAGGAATGTATTTCTTTTATCTAAGCATTATTTACTTGATATTTTTATTGTTTGGTGGATTATGCTTTTTTATTCATTCTGTGAACGCATTGGATCGAGCTGTTGTTATGTTTTATGTTATGTTTATATCCGGCTCGATGATGTAAGGCGCTTTGAGCAGCATTAGTACTGGATATCGTGCCATAGAAAAGTTATGAATTAACAATTATTATTATTATTATTCTGAAACAATGTTTGGGTGAATGTTAGTGTAAATACTTATCTGTCAATAGATTATTGATTTTTTTTTTTTATTTTTGGGGGGGGGTTTGTTGTTTTTTTTGTTGTTGTTTTTTTGCACATGTCACATAGGTATCTGTCCATGGACAATGATTTTTCACAAATCATGATGACAGTTTTGACTCAAGTTGTGCATCCAAGAATTTTATCTTTTCTTTTCAATGAAGGGGGACTCATCCAACCTTGGGGAAAAGAGGAAAAATATGGGCCACAACACAAACAATATGTTCTGTGTTTTTCTCATGTTCTTGTTCTTGTTCCCCAAGGTGAAAACAAGAACACCTCTCAGTTGCCACATGTTGTTTTTTTTAAGATTCAATTTCTTTTGAGTTCTTTCACCCCTCACCTACAGTCAACATTTTCCATGATGGACAAATTAGTTGAGAGGTTTGGGCATTGCACTTTCGATCTGAGGCTCCTGGGTTCAAATTCTGGTCGCAGCAGCTTTTTAGATTAAGGGTGGACATTTTTCGGATCTTCTGCTCAACACATGTGCAGACCTATTGATGGCTGAAACTTCTTTGTGTGTTTTTGCATGCACAAGATCAGCCATGTGCTTTAAAGCTCCCTTAATCTGTGTCGGTATTCAGTGGGAAATGGAAACACAAATGTACTCATAATGCACACCTCCGAAAATATATATGGCTGCCAGTGTAGACAGGATAAAAATGGCCATACATATAAAACCCACATGTAGATTTACACAAGTTGCAACCCACACATGCAGAACATCTTCCATTCAATGTATTTTGCCTATGCTTGCAGAACATGAAATTCTGATATAAGTGCCGAATTACAGTGGTTCACATGGTCAGTCAGAATTTCTTTCCAAGGAAGCATGCATGTATTGATTGAAAGTGGGGAACAAGGAAGGAGACTTGGAAGAAAGGATGTGGTATCAGAGATCTTTGACTGGAGCTTGAAGCTGGGGGAGAGGGAGGGAAGCTGTGAATACAGAGCAACCTTTTATTACGTTGACTTCCGCTCATTCCACCAGCAGCAGCAGCAGCAATGTTGTTGTTGCTGCCACTGTTGTTATCTGATATTGTTGTCGTTATGATAAATTGCTCTCCCGCAGAGTGCGTCCAATAATTCCTGCCAACTATCAGCTCTATCCCATGATTGACAGCCGTGTGGCAGAAAATTATCAGAAACAGGCTTGGCAGTCAGGAGATTACTTGATTTCTGATGGGTGTGGTGGCCGAATGGTTCAAGCGCTGCATTCTCTCCTGAGTGTCCTGAGTTTGTTCCCCAGTTTTGCCAAACCAGGTGGGTAAAGGGTGACAATTTTTCCAATTTCCCATGTCAGCATGTGTGTAGACCTGCTAGTGCCTGCACCCTCTTCGTGCTAATATATATACAGAAGACCAATACACACGTCAAAGATCCTGAAAACCATGTCAGCATTAAATGGGTGATGGAAACAATTCAGAACATACCCAGCCTGCACACCTCCAAAAACTGAGTATGGCTGCCTGTCACATGGCAGGGTAAAAAGAGATCAAACATGTAAGGACCCACTTGTATATATATGTGGTTGAATGCAGAAGTGCAATCCACAAACACTGAAGAAGAAAGAGAAGCTGATTTCTTGGGGGGTTTTGGTGTTTGGCCTAGTCAGAAAGCACACACTCTTTCATGAATATCGTTATTATTATCATCATTATTGTGACTGTTGTTGTAGCTGCAGTGATACATTAGAAAGATGTCAGTACACACAGAGCCTCAGCAGCAGCTGCAGCAGGTGACAACAACATTCATCAGCAACAAAAATCATACATGTTTTTCTCTCTTTTCAGTCTTTTTCTCTTTGTAGCTCTCTCTTTACATGTTTTTATTTTCTTCTTCTCCTTTTTTTTCGTCCATATTTCCATCCCCACAGAATTGTTTCTGAACAATAAAGACAACAGAAAAAATGTTTCTTTCTGTATTTCTGTCAGTCTCTGTAGATCTCCTTTCCCCTTTTAAAAAAAAATTCTTGATGCTCTCTTTTCCCCTTAAAATTTTTTTCTTTGATAGCATCATATTTCATTCCCATTTATCTATTTATTTATTCCAAGTTTAATGTTTTTGTTCCCTGTAGAATTGTCACTGCTGTATAGTTTGGACTGAAGGTAACGTGGTTGCCTGACAACTGGCACTGTGTTTCACTTACTCAGGTATCCAGTGGCTATGGCCCTTGGAAGAAGGGAGCTGTCGAAGGGGGCTGTAAATCAGGTGGCTTTAAGTGTAGCAGGGTTCTATTCTAGTCTCGTTTAAGTGCTATTGAGACAGCGGTCTGCCAAGACTTCTGTGTAATGAGTTTGAGAGAGAGAGAGAGAGAGACCTTCATGTGTGCTTTGTGTGTGTGTGTTTGTGGTTGCTTCCTTTTCTTGTGGGTTTGTGGGTTTGTGTCATTGGTATGGTTTGTGGTGGGTATGTTTGTTGGGGGCGGGGTGTGGGTGTGGGGGGGATTGTAGGAGGAGGATTTGGGGGTATATGTGGTGTGTGTGTGTGTGTGTGCGTGCATGCGTGCGTGCGGGCATGCGTGCGTGCGTGTGTGTGTGTGCGCGCGCGCACGTGTGTGTGTGTGTGTGTGTGTGTGTTTCACTGGGCCCATTGTATTCATGCATGCATTTATAATACATTTGCATGCATGTGCATATGCATGCACAAATCCTTGTAAGCAAATGTATATTATGTATGCACTTGTATGTGTGTATGCTTATTGTTGTGTCTGAGAGGATAAGTGCAGACATGAACAGATGACAGACTAACAAAAAGCACTGAGTCCCTCAATGGAAATATATTTTGGGGGGATATTACAAGAACAAGAACAAGAAAACACAACTAAAAGGCCTTTCGTTCTTGCAAACAAGGTGCTTGCACTCAGCTTTCCCATGGCCTTTATTATTAACCTCCTGGTCAGTCTGACAACCAGTTCCCCAAATATTTATGCCAAGTCAGCTGTGGAACCAAACCAGAATAGCAATTGTCTCTGTTGCCACAATGCAGTCAGTGGCCACAGACCTGCTTGGGCAATTATCAGGCCTGATATAGGGGAAGGATACTGATTACTGCAGCTTTAATCCCAGCCCGGTCACAGTTGATCAACTTGCCCTCTGCTTTGTAGACACTCTGGGAGGCTTGTATAGTCTCCACACAGATTGTTACACGCCCTGGCTATTATTGATTCAGACCCCCACTGCCGCTGTGGAAAGCAGGGACCGTTGACACAGAGACTGTTGTGTTTTCGTTTGTCCACAGCTTGCGTGCGTGTAGAATAAATCTTGCCTTTACCTTGTTGTTTTCGCAAGGTGTTGATTCTGGGCTTGCTCGTGTGTACTTGCCTTTGAAAGTGCTTTTGTTGTTCTGAACGTTAGCAGAGTGGGAGGGTTGTTTTAGGATATGAGATCATTTCACCCTGAGATTGAACACACCTGTACATTCTCAGTCACTCACACACACACATTTGAACCACATATTGATTGATACATACCATTTAATAATCACAGCAAGTGTTTGAGATTACCAGAACATGTACATTATAAAAAGACAAATATCATATGCATGATTATAAATAGCAACAGTTTAAGGGAACACACACACACACACACACACACACACACACATATATATATATATATATATATATATGATATATATATGTATGTATGTATGTATATCACAATAATTTCACATAAAAAGCTGAGTGATATTTTGTCTCATATCACACACCGACCGTAACTTGGCATATTCAGAGCATGGCTTAGACTCTGGACTTTTTTTTTTGGTACCAGTCGCATGGAGCCCCTTAAGATCTAATGTCTGACACCCTGACCCACTGCAGGTGATATCATGGCAGAAAGGAATAACTATCCCATGAGATTGGGGCAAAGAAGACGGGAGCTGTCTGTCACCAGACTGGCACCATGAAAGCCACACTTTATGAGGATAGGCATCGAGAATGCCAGCTGATATGTCAGGCACCAGGGGGATCCAGCACGCAACCTTTGGAATGTGAATCCGACACTGAACCAGACGGGCTGTGCATGCGTGACGTTGCTTGTTTTTTCTTTTTTTTTAATGCTTGTGCCTGTCTGCTTCTGGTTTTATGTTTGACAATAATTTTGTTTTTTCCCCATTTTTATTCTTTACTTTCTTTGTATATATAAATAAACAGAAGAAGAAACAAACATGCAGTCCTTGTGACTGGCAAAAAGGTTTCAGTTTCATATTCTTTTAAAAGCCTTTTATTGGGGACTGATAAGCTGACTCACCTACAGGAAACAGACGATTGGACTCAAAACCTTTCTTTTCTTATTTTTCCCATATTATTTTCATCCAGGATGTATTCATCCACACATTCTTGTACACCATTTGATTCTGTCATTAATATTATTACACAAGTTCTCACAGAAAAATGATGATCCAAAGCACTCATTCAAATTTCATATTTACATTTTTTTTTTTTTTTTTAATCTCAGACTGCAACAGACTGGTCGGGGCTTTGGGAGTGAGCAGCTTGAAGGTATTGAAATGTGCAGAAGCTAAAACAGCTTTTTTTGTATGCAGAAGATCAAATACGCACATAAAAGATCCTGTAATCCATGTCAGCGTTTGGTGGTTCAGGGAAACAAGAACATACCCAGCATTTACACCTCTGATTACAGAGTATGGCTGCCTGCGTGGTATTGATTGATAGATATGGATACTTATATAGTGCCTATCATTGGTCGGAGACCAGGCTCTAAACGCTTTACAAAAACGGGGTCATTTACTTACCAGGCTGCCTACCTGGGTAGAGCCGACTGACGGCTGCCATTGGGTGCTCATCATTCGTTTCCTGTGTCGTTCAATCATATTTCAGGCCCACACACATACACACTCAGACAAACATGTAACATTTTACGTGTATGACCGTTTTTGTTTATTTACCCCAGCATGTAGGCAGCCATACTCTGTTTTCGGGGGTGTGCATGCTGAGTATGTTCTTGTTTCCATAACCCACCGAATGCTGACATGGATTACGGGATCTTTAACGTGCGTGTTTGATCTTCAGGCACTGGCAGGTCTGCACACATGTTGACCTGGGAGATCGGAAAAATCTCCACCCTTTACCCACCAGGCGACACCGAGATTCGAACCCCAGACCCTCAGATTGAAAGTCCAACGCTTTAACCATACAGCTATTGCACCCGTATGATTGGTATGATAAACAAAAACACGTAAAAAAGCCTCTTTTTGTACATACAAGTGAATGTGGGAGTTGCATCCAATGAACACAGAAAAAGAAGAAGAAATAATCATTTGAAACAGAAAAAAAATGTGAAGTTTTTTTGTTTTGTTTTTTCACAACAGGGGGCAGCAGCGCAGGGAGCCAACCCTTTATACGCCAACGATGTGGACGTACTGGTGCCTGAGCTCCACCCAGGAACGTACGAAGTGCGGGAGACTGAGGACTCCATCATCAAGACCACCTTCAAGAGCGAGATCTCCTTCAAGACAGCCTACACTGGGGTGGTCACTCGTAAGGTCATCATGGAGGAGAGAAACGTCTACTGCGGTGCTTACAACGTCATGGTGCTGTGTGACGTGTGAGTTTGGGGCTGGGCCCAGTCTTGTCAAAATTATGTTGATGGTGTTTTTTTTTTTTTATCCTAGCTGACTGTAAAGGGGTTATCTCAGGGCTGACTACCTGTCAGTTCTTAAAAAGTCAAAGAGAAACCTGAAATAATGTTAACAGGTCAATTCACATAATTTGACAATAAAAAGTTCAATTCATCCACGTCTTGATCAGTTCATGCAGATTTCAGATTAAGTCAGATATATCTATTTCTATCGGGAACAGAAAAACAGTGTCTGGAGGTACATCTCAAAACAAGGTCTTCTTGTCTTGTTTGAGTGAGAACAGAACGTAAAACTGTAAATGTTGATTTGGCGAATAGATAAATAAGAAATAAATAAAAATGTTTGGGGAGTAGAAATTACAGATTTAAACTGATTTGGTCCTCAGTCTTGCGGTTTATGATTGATCAGGTGTAATCAATAGAAGGCAAGGCAAGGAGTTTACTTCATGCACCCCCTAAGGGCATTAAAACATTATTTATTAGCATCTTTTGCACACACCACATAAACAAAAAGAGTGATGTCAAAAGGTAAAGAAACAGGAAAAATCCCACACAAGCAAACAAGAAAATACACGTTAGCAGTTCATTTTTCCTTCACAATAGACAATATTATTTTCCTTATCAGTTACAAAGTTTAATTGAAAATAAATATCTTGTTTGGTTGTTTTTTTGTTGTTTTTTTGTCATTGTTGTTGTTGTTTTCACAAATGATACAGAATATTTGAATAAATATCAATAATAGACCGGTGAAACTTCAACACTGAATGTTTATTGAAATATTGAAAGTGTACTTGAAATTTAGTATATTAGTCATCTGCTGTAATATGGTTTCCATCAGTAGATTTTGATTGATCAAATGGTTTATTGAGTTTCTCAGTCAGTTGTTCATTTGTTTATTACTTTCTTATTTTAATACTCTCATCTTCTTTTAATGAGCCTGTTTGATTGATTAATTAACTAATGATTAAAGACTGCCCACACAGTCAACTGACTGACCAACTGATTTATTCATTGACTCATTATTCATTTGTTTATTTCATTCTCTCAGTAATATCATTCATGTTAAACTTCTTCTCTTTTAATGGCAGTACTTCATTTTAAACTTTTTTTTCATTTTTAGCATTACTGTCATTTTCTTCAAATTCACCTATCATTTTATAAGATAAGATAAGATAAGAATAACTTTATTATCTCCAACTGGAGAAATTTGGTCAGGTGCATTATCACAACATAGACAAGTAAACAACATGGGGACCATAACTGTAAAAGCCAATAACAGCCCCTACAAATATTACGATGATACAAATGTAAAAAATATCACATACATCGTTTCATACATCCATCCACACACTGCAGGTAATAACTAGTATTCTTGATGTAAAAACAGAAAGAATTAAGAAACATTATTTGAATATAATTATAAACATAACCTACTATACTGCACATTGATTATAATAGACAGATAAGATAAGTATAAAGATGAATTGCGGAAAACCACAACCAGATAATCAGCACACACCCGCAACCCCCCCCCCCCAACCCCCCCCGAACCCCCCACCCACACCCACACCCACCCCACACACGCGGATAACATTTTCTTTCAATGCCTCGTTTTTCGTTACACAGAGAGGACAGTCACAGAGTTATCCACACAGATGGTGGAGGCCTGATTGCTCTGGGATCTCGTGACCGCAAAGTTCGCTTCATCGACTGTGAGTCAGGCAAGGACTACGGCCCAGTGATCACAGGTCACGCAGGGTCAGTCAGATGCGTCCAGCTTTGTGAGAAGAAAGGCATGGTCTTCAGTGGCAGTTACGACACAAGCATTAGGTATGATCAGAAGACGAGTCGTTAGATTCCTTTTTAGTATTTTGTTACAGAGGCTGTGGTTGTAAAATTGTATTTTGTTTTAGAAGACAGTTATTAAAAACCTTTCCGTGTTTCGGTGTATCAGATGACATTACGACAATTTCCTGTGCTTTTCAACATTGATGCAATACAGTCTTTGTCTTTGTTTTCATATATCTGCACTAATGTTTATGTGAATTATCAGTTTTTGAAATTTTGGTCAAAGATTTGTTTTTAGTAGGTATTGTTAAAGTGAGGAAATGACAGCCAGAGACTGACAACAAAAAAATAAATGAATAAAAAAGAGTCTAACAAAAATCCTCCTTTTCCTCTTGTGTTCAGATGCTGGTCCATAGAGACAGGGCAATGCCTGAAGATTTTCCGTGGTCACACAGACACAGTGCTGACAGTTTTGGTGCTTGATAATGTGTTGGCCTCGGGCGCAAAGGACAAGTCTTGCAAAGGTGTGTACAGTGTCTGTATCTGTGCTAAAAAAAAAAATCACAAAACAGAAAAATGCATATTTGTGTGTACTTGAGGATGTTTGTACACGTGTGTGTGTGTGGTGTGTGTGTGTGTGTGTGTGTGTGTGTGTGGAATCATGTGAGAGAGCGGTAGACAGAGGGTGTCTGTCTGTGTTCATTCAACTCCAGGAACAGTACAAAAATTGTTTGCTTAAAATGTTGGATGTGTTCAGTTTCAGTTTCATTTTCAGTTCTCAAGGAGGCATCACTGTGTTCGGACAAATCTGTATATGCTACACCACATCTGCTGGGCAGACGCCTGACAGCAGCGTAACCCAACGCGCTTAGTCAGGCCTTGAGTGCATGCTTAAATATTTGTGTACCTATCAGAGTAGTAGATTTCTTTTTACATAATTTTGCCAGAGGACAACACTCTTGTTGCCATGGGTTCTTTATCAGTCCGAAAGACTAGACGCTCAGTTTGATTTTCCAGTCAAACTTGGGAGAAAGGGCAAGAGGGGGATTTGAACCCACACCCTCACAGACATTGTTTTGGCAGCTGAGCGTCTTAACCAATCTGCCACTGGGTGTGTTCAGATAATCTTTTAAGGGAAATAAATTCTTTAAGGAAACTCAATAGAAATATGATGATCTGTAGTTAATTTTTTTGGTGTGTGTATAAATGATGCATTGTAATAATCCAGACTTTTGTAAGAAAATCTTTCTTTTTTATTTATTTCATATATTCATTGGAATTAACCTGACCATAGCAGACAGTATGAACATATACAATTAAGATCAAGATTTTTTTTCTCTGTGTGTACTTGTCTTTCTGTTTGAGAAATACAGTAAGTTCTAATTCTGAAGTAATAATTCTGAAGTATGTTGAATAAGTCAAATTGAAAAATATTCATCATTCTGTATGACTAGCATAATTTTTTTTTCTTCTTTTTTCTTCTTCATGTTTGCCCAGTATGGGATATTGAAACGGGCAAGTGCAAACGCACCTTCCGTCACCGGCACCCGGTGTCAGCAGTGGCACTGTCGGCAGAGATCTGTATCACTGGCTGCGAGGGAGGGCGTGTCAAAGTGTGGGAGCTTTCCACAGGCCAGCTGATTAAAGTAATAAGCACACACACACACACACACACACACACACACACACATCTCTCTCTCTCTCTCTCTCTCTCTCTCTCTATATATATATATATATATATATATATATCCATAATGATCATTCTCTCCAGCTATTTTTATTTGCTCTCATTATGGTTACTTAATAGTGTGGCATTAGTCTTGATGTTGAAAGGGAAGCTGAGAAGCAAAAGGAGTGGACATTTAAGTATGATACAAAAAAAAAAAAGAATAAAAAGAAATGGAAGCTTAATGTGTTCCAGGTTCAGGATTGGATGGGGCAATGGGTGCACACCTGTCTGGCTTTTTACAGATTGAGACTTAAGCGTAAAAACTCAAGAGTCCCAACTGAGCATGTGAAAAAGATGTTAATTATCGTGTGATAAGATGACTGATGTGTGAACAGATAAATGTGTATTGAGAACATACAGTGTGTGTGTGTGTGTGTGGGGGGGGGGGTGTTTGGTGTGAGTTTTATACCTATGCGTGCATGCATACACACATGCATGCATTGCATTGTACATGAAATTGTTTTTGTAGTCATTATCATTCTGGCTTGACAAACTTTATAAAGTTTGGTCTTGGGTGAAAGTGGAGTGAAGCAGCATAGAAGTATTGATAAATCTAGGTAATAGAACCACCACCACCCAAATCAAAAGTAGGGTAGGTGTGTTTTTTTTATTTGTGCATAGACTTGAGAAAAAAAAATCACAAGACTTCTGAAATGTGTTTGCAGAATCTGAGTGGTCACCATGGACCTGTCACTGCCATCAAGTTTGATCGCTGGCACATCATCACAGGCAGTCGTGATGGCTATGCACTGGCATGGAGCTCGCAAGGTCGCCACAATCGGTGTCTCACAGCACTTAGACACCCAAAGTAATCACTGCATGCCTGCATGCTTTTTTTCCCCCCCTTCACTTCACTTCAAAAGTGCAGATATTGCATGTGTGCTTGTTATGTTCACCTCATTTAGATCTATAGAGAAGGGATTCTGTGCTTATATTTCATCACTTTCACTTGCTTTTTAAAGCAGGTATTAAGTACATGTTTAGACCACTTTCTTCATTGAGAAAGAGTTAATAAAATTGTTTCTAAATCTACCAAGTGTAAGAATTTAATTTTTTAAAAATAAATAAATAAAAAACACCAAGAAACTAATCTCCTTCAATATCTGTTACAATAATCCCCCAACCCACCCCCACCCCCACTCCCTCCTACCCAAGCCCACCCACCACCACCACCACCACCCTCAGCTGTGCCCAGTTCAGATATAGAAGTTAAATTAAACCGAAACAGCAATATGAATAGAGAGTGAAATATGTCAAACAAGGGGCAAACCAACTTTAAAGTGATTCTAATTGGAGGTCATCATCTGTCTAGGATATAAGCTAGTTGTCTTTGGTTGCCAACTGCAAATGGGGGTACGTGTTCCAGAGTCTTTCCTGGGACAAAAAGATAACTGCATGCGTACTTTGGTTGCAATCAGTTGTTGTGTTGTATGTGAGAATGAAATATGCAAATGAATGTGTGAATGCTTTCACTCAGTCACCACAATAATAGTTACTCGATTGGACACAAAGGTGTGAGTTCAGCTTGTATTGTCACCATGCTGTCGAGTGTCTCCATTCTCATACAAAACATCTTTTTACCAAAACCAAATATCAGAAAACTAAGTGAGAGCAATGCTTATCAGTCAGTCCAACAGCTGCAATGACTGAGTGGTTAGAGCACTGGACTTTCAATCCTTGGGACCTAGGTTTGCATCCTGGCTGCATGTTTTGGACTAAGGGAGGATGCCAACATTACATGCAGACCTTATCAGTGTCTGGATTGAGCCCTTTTCACCTGTGTACAAAGTATACACATACAAAATACCAAATATTTCAGGTCCTTTAATAAGTTAGTTTTTGGTGGTTTATAGAAACACACATATACCCAGCATCCACACATCCAAAAATGGAGTATGGTTCTCAAATGGCAGGGTAAAAATGGCTGTTCACATAAAAGCCCACTCGTAGATATGAGTGAACATGGCACTTGCAGCCCAGTAACAAAAAAAACAACACAAACAGTCCTTTGTGGAAAACCTAGAGAGATGGTGAATACCTTTCCAAATAGTTTACATTCATAAATAGGATTATTTTTTCTTGGCTGCCAAACATATAGTCATGTCATGTCATGGTAAAGTTTTGCTATTACCCCTTTGGAGAAAAAGTTGATAGCTGGTGGGAATTACTTGATCAGTCTCTGCAGGAGGTATAGTATCTTTGTGTTAGTTCACATGAGTTCATTTTGATGACTGATATTCAGATGATTATTCATGCCTGTATCATTAGATCCCCCAATGGATTTTGCATGTGTGTGTTTTGTTGTTTTGTTGATATCATTGTTGTTTTGCATGTTTGTGTATGTGTCTTTTGTCTTTTGCTGTTTCTCGGGGGGTGGGGGGGGTGGGGGGGGGGGTTGGTTTTGGTTTTTTTTCATTTCAGAAATTGGTGCATATTTTTAGTTTCTTTCTTGCTGCTCAGCTTTGCATGTATATACTGATTTCATACCACAAGAATTAGTTATGTTAACAGTTTTTATAAATGTTTGGAAATGGCACCTGGCATGCTCATATCTGTTATGTTGATATGGTATAAGATGGAACAGCTCACATTATAAATTATTATTATTTATGTGTAAGAAAGTAAAAAAAATGTATTGATCAATGCCCGTTAATTCTGGTGTAGGCTTTAATCCATAATGTAAAGAATGGGTCAACTGAACACCAAACTATTCAGGTATTACCCTTTGCTTCATACCAGTAAATGTACCACTTCAAACTGAAATGGATTCTTATCTCTTCTACTTCTCTTTAATTCCATGACTCAGAGCATGCAGCAGCAGTTAACTCATATAACCTTCCACCTATTTCAAACTGAAATTACATTGGAAGAAAGTCCATGATTCAGAGTATGTAACCGCATGAAACACCCAATCCATCCATTCATGTTTCAAACTGAAATCTGTTTCAGACATTACCTTAAAGTGTGTAGATCTATGTTAAACCATAACTGGTGTTGTTGCAGGGAAGTGCTGTGCTTGGAGTTCATGTACCTGCGTGTGATCACTGGGTCTGGAGATGGAAGGCTGAGGATCTGGAACATGATCACAGGACAGTGCTGCCGCATCATGCGTGGCAACAGTCGCAGCGATCCCATCCTTGACATTCTGGCCATAGGAGACAGGTAGGTTCACAGAAAAAAACAACAACTGGAGAACACACTGTAAAGCCCATATCTCGTGCAGTGTCTGTTATCTAATCACCTCCCTGTCTCCCACTAATGACTTTATGAATACTATGGTTGGTGAAGAATTGTGTATAAATTCCCTAAATCTGGACACCAATCCGGATCACCACCAAAATGTAACCATGTGGTCTATGTCTTATAGGTGACACAACTTATTTTGCTAAATATAGCCAACAGACACATGTCGCCATGTTTTCCAGTGGTAAAAGTACTTTACAGGGTTCCCTCTGAAAAAAGAAATTGTCTGCTACACTGATGACCAAAGAGATTGTGGTAGATTTCCTGGTATTGATGTTCAGTTTTCATCGCTTTTTGTTTGTTTGTCTCTATGTTTGTATTTTAACTACATTAAGCTCTTTGCAGAATGGTCTGGTCAATGGATTTATTGGATGAAAATTTCAAGACTTTTACAGATCCAGAAGGGCAAAGCAGTTTTTTTTCTAAAACATTTCCAGCCCTGGAAATGGTTTGCTTGTTTGTCCAAAACTTTGCCAGACTTCCTTGCCGTTAAACATTCCTGGGTTGGGATACTGACCCAAGTCGCCATCAAAATTTATCAAACCTTGGCCCATAGCCAACATATTCACGTAATTTCAGGAAAATCTGTTCACACCTTTCAGTGTAATCCTTCTGATAAACAAAGCAACAAACTAGAGTGAAAACATAACATCCATGGTGGAGGTAAAAAAAAAAAAAAAAGGTTTGTTTGCTGTTTCACCTCTGCCAGCCTTGGTGTCTTGCCCATGGGAGAAAGGCCTATCTGGTTTTGTGGGAATGATGCGATTAATTTTCTCTGCTTCCTACAGTTTTCCTTTTTAGAAATTTAAAGTGGAGTGATGGCCTAGAGGTAACGCGTCCGCCTAGAAAGCGAGAGAATCTGAGCGTGCTGGTTCAAATCACGGCTCAGCCGCCGATATTTTCTCCCCCTCCACTAGACCTTGAGTGGTGGTCTGGACGCTAGTCATTCGGATGAGACGATAAACCGAGGTCCCGTGTGCAGCATGCACTTAGCGCACGTAAAAGAACCCACGGCAACAAAAGTGTTGTTCCTGGCAAAATTCTGTAGAAAAATCCACTGTGATAGGAAAAACAAATAAAACTGCATGCAGGAAAAAAAAAAAAAAAAAAAGGGTGGCGCTGTAGTGTAGCGACGCGCTCTCCCTGGGGAGAGCAGCCCGAATTTCACACAGAGAAATCTGTTGTGATAAAAAGAAATACAAATAAATACAAATAAACAAATAAATATGTATGGTTGATTCAGCTTCATGAAAATGGTAATAATGTTTGTATATCCATTTGTCAGTCTGTCTGCCACAATGTCAGTGATAAGGCATACATGTGTTCATTATTATTGTTCCTATACATCCTGTTTTGGTAATACGCTAGTCCAGATGTGTTCAGTAAACACTGCATTCAATACGTGTCTCATTTCTTTTTTCAGAATCACCCTGAACACTCACAACAACTTGCTGGTGCTCAACTTTGAGCATGTGGAGTGGGACTACACATTAGAGACCGACTCAGTTCCCCCTCTCGTGCAGTATGGTTCATACTCTGACGCACCAGTGCGTTCGCAGCCTTACGCCTACGTGCGTGCCCAGCGCATGCGGAAGGCAGGAGCCAGCAACGCCAAGCTGATGCACCGAGCAGTATCCCCACAGCACCCGCCAGGGACTGAAGTCAAACTGCAGCATGGCTACCACGCCCCTCAGCTACCTCACAGTGCAAAGAGTCTGAGTGAAAGAAATCTGGAGAGTGCAAGGCGAGTGCAAAGCTCTGTCAAGTCTGAGGGGCGACAGGCGTCCAGGGAAGGAGTGTACTTTCCTGTGGAAGAATCCAGCAAGGGGTTGACCAGGGAATCCTCCAGGGATGTTTCTCCATCAGCCAGCTTAACGAGAAAGCCTCCTCCACCACCATCGTCCTCTCAGCGAGCTGCTAAGTTGAGACCTTCTACATCGAAATCTGCTCCCACTGTGACCATTGTTGAAAAGCCGGAAGAAGATGACAGTGATATCTTGACCAAAGAACCACCAATGGTCAAGAGGAGAGTGTCCTGGGCCTTTGACAAACCCCTTGAACCCAAGGACAAAGCAATGAGTCTGTCTGAGATGAAATCGTTGCTGAGATCTCAGATTCGCATGAAAGCAGAGAGCATTGTCCCGCCAGATTTTATTTACCTGACAGTGAGCACTATACAGGCTGGCATGGTACAGTCGGAGACCAACCGCAACACACACTTCAACCTCAAGGATGAGAAAGTTGCTGTCTACACGCAACAAGCCAGGCCCTCCTCCTCTCCAAGTCGCATTGACCCACGCACCAAAGTACCTGTGGAGGAGCTTGGCTTGGAGGTGTTTTTGGATGATGAAGGAACCATCTCTGAAATCTCAGACTTGAAATCTATTAGATCCATGAAAGTGAAAGAGCCTCCTAAGCCTCCTCCTATACCCAGCAAAGAACTGTTCTCCACTCTTTGTGCACCAGCTGTGGTGAAAACTGCCCCATATCTAAGCCTTCATCCATCTCATGTCAAAACCACCATTCCACGAGCCAGAGTGATCCGTCCTATCTCTGCTGGAATCATGCAGGAACAGCCCCAAGATGTAGAGTTCATCTCCGTCACAACAGCCACCAAATCAGCACGACCAGGCACTGCCCCAGTGCCCAAATCCCATCCCAGCAACCGTGGTGCAGCTCCTGCCTCCATCCATGCTGCTCTTCCTGGCACCAGTCATGTCAGACCACGAACACAGCCGCTCACCTCCGCCGCTATCGAAGCCAGCACAGTCCCCATGCTGATGTACCCCAAAAACATGAAAGACAAAATCGATGATCTCAAACAGCAGCGCAGATTAAGAGAGCCGCCACCGATCATGGGTCCAGGGGATCGTCCTTACGGGAAAGTCAGCCCTTATAACCCCCCTATGCGTACACACATCAAGTTTGAGTTGAAAACCCATGAGCAGGAACGAGAGCATTTGAATCACATTGAGCACATCCACCAGCAACAGCGAAAAGAGGAGCAGGAAAAGTTGGAGAAGATGCAGAGAAGAGCTTGGCTGTCCAAGGTGAAGGGGGAACCAAACGGCAAGCCCCAAAACGTGTCCAAGGTGAAAGGGAGACCAAACAGCAAGCCCCAAAAGTTATCAGAACCACAGGACAATTGAACAGACTCTTCTCCCTCAACTCTGTGAGTTATAGGGGCGCCTCGCAAAAGAACTGTTCACCAGATTCCTCCAGGTCTGTCAATGGTATGTCAAAGCCTTGGACAGACTCAGAACTTGTTAAATGACAGCATTAACACAGCTGAGTATTTGTTAACTAAGTTAGAAGACTTGGCAACTTGGTTGTGGTCACTACCTGTTTGTTGGTAAAGGAAAATTTAAAATCTTGAAAACCAGTAGCAGTGAATTTCAGGAAAAGGAACACAGCTTGAACACCATTTTACACCAAATCCTAAAATGATTATACAATTTTTGAGGAAGAAAGAAAATCCACTGACTGATTTTTAGGTTAATTCATACAAATGCCTGATTGAATGCAGCACACACACACACACACACACACACACACACACACACACACACACATGCACGTACACGCACATTTAACCAAGTCTCTTAAAAATAAATTGCAGCTGTGGTGGAAAGATGAACAACACCCATATCCTTTTTATTGCAGGTACTTAAAAAAACATTTTTGCCTGCTTTTACAGAGTATTCTTTGGACAGAATTTTAACAAATACATCATTGGTGTTTGAAATTATGTTATCATTCACCATAAGCCCCATTATTGGTTATTAATAAAAATGTGGTACTGTTTACATTTGTTGTTGTGTTCACTTAAAGTTTCCCCCCTTACTGTTTGCTATTGCCTTTATGTTTTTTCTGTTATTTCTGTTGTTGTTTTGTTTGTTATTTGTTGGGTTTTTTCAATATCTCTCAATGTAGATATACATAGAACTGAAGACAATACCCCCACACAAATGTTTAAACACACATGCACACTCACTCACTCACTCGTGTGCGCGCGCGCACACACACACACACACACACACACACACACACAGTTTCATTCAGTGCTGCTGTGTTACACCAGATACCTCAAATCATTTTTAGATTGTTTCTGCATAGAAGCATTAAATATCAGTAACCAGTGTGTGTAGTTAGAACTTGATTTGGCAGCCTTCAAAATGTGAAATAAAATCAAAATATTCATAAAATAGAACATCAGGTGAAATGGAGCTAAGAAATGGAACAAGTGAGTAATCAAATCAAGAATAATCAAGAGTAATCACAAATTTGTTGCACAAAAAAGTGAATAGTAATATTAATCTTTGTGCCAAGTGTTTTAAGAAAGGTAGCAGCAATAAATGGTGCACACTGCTGATCTTATTTTGCTTTTGCGCATCGCAACTGCCAGATTCACCTGTATCTGCATGTCGGCTTTTATTTGCATGACTAATTTACCCTTTTCATTAAGGCAGCCATACTCGTTTTCAGGGGTGTGTATGCTGAATACATTGGTGTTTCCATAACCCACCAGAAGCTGATGTTGGTTATGGTATCTTTAACATGCATAATTGATTTTCTTTGTGTGTATACACACGAAAGGGATCAAGGCACAAACATTTCTGCACTTATATTGAAAGTATCTCTACCCTTAGCCCACCAGGCACCAGTACTGGTATTTTACACAGGACCATGTGATTGAAAGCTGTACAGTGCAATCATTTGAATATTGCGCCCATCTCATCAGCCCTATTTTTCAAGGTGATCAGTTCATTCAGTACTATGAGAGTTTACAATTATGTTTCATCAAAGAAGGCCACTTGCATGGTTGATAAAGAAAAATAAGTCATTCCGAGTTGGTATAAAAAATGTGTTTAGTTCCTGACAAACATAAACATTCTGATATTTACTGCAGAGAACTCATGTGAACTTCTTGTGATGAGATTTCATCATAAATAAAGCATTGGCAGTCGTATCAAAAATAGCCTTGTCGTTCATACACCAAGCAAAGAAATCTGCTTTTATCAGTTTCTTTCAACAGTGGAGAGGTCAATAATGCTATTGGTAGGTAGTAACAGCATCATGATACAACACTACAAGTTCGAAACACTTCCAAATCTGCAGTTCCTGACTTATGTGATTCTAGAGAAACTGGTGTGAACAGAATGTCAAATGAAAAGATCACATTGCTGATTATTTTACCTTTGTTTTTCAATGTTGTTCAAATATGAAAATTAAGTTATAAGATCATAATAATGGTAGATGAAAGATATATCATAGTATCAGCGTCACAGTTGGAAAAAAAAAAAAGAAAGAAAAGAATTATAAAGAATATGTGCATAGACTGGTTGACTGTTGGGTTATACCTCAGAGCTTTCCACATGCCAAGTATTAACCACTTAGGTCAACTGTATAACACTTTTATGCACACAGTGTGGTTTGAGGTGAATGTTTGGTTTCTTTTTTTTGTCATACTTGTGAGTGCTTGACACAATGTATTTGAAAAGACTGTGATACATATGTTATTAAAAGCTGATGAAGAAGCACAAGATTGTGGAATATTCTTTTTAACCATATGTTTACAAATAATCCAGAGCCATTTTCAGTGTTTCTGTGTAACTGTGTCTTTGTTGGTTTATTGTCTGTGTACTTTTTTTTTCTTTTTTCTTTTCTTTCTTTTTTTTTTTTTTTTTACATCACAGTGCCCCACCCCCCCCCCCTCACCCCCATGCTACCCCTCCTCCCCACTCCTCATTAGAGTGCTTGGAATTTTTTTTTGAATGGAGATTATTTTATTTATATCAGTTTGCTCACACGGTAATACCAGCAAACAAAAAACGAACTGAAAGCCAAGGATTCAGTATTAACATGCAACCTTACAGCTGACCCCTTTGTGTTAGTGATACAGCAAAGAGTAATCATCCCTGTTAACAACCCAGTACGCTAAAACTGTTATTATTGATAGCATGATTAAATACATATTGGTATGTATGCCAAAGCATAATCTACTAAATTATATATCTATACTTGTATGTGAGTGTGTGTACTTTTCTTTGTATCATGATTTCATATTCTTTGTTTTTGATAATGAAATTGGGAGTGTGCAAGTGTGTGAGAGAGAGACATTCATTTCATGCTCAGAAGAAAAAAAAGATAGTACTTCCTGACTATGTCAAACACAAAACAGGAAACTCAGTTCCTTGTTTTTTTCTTCTGATCCATGTTCTATGGGAAACAATCAAGATTTTGTGTGTGTGTGTGTGTGTGTGTGTGTGTGTGTGTGTGTGTGTGTGTGCGAAGTATCTGTTTGGTATTTTAAAGAACTTCCTTTTTTTTTCATAAGTATTGTTTGTTTTTTTCTCTCTCCTCTTCACATGTTACTGATGCACTTTCTTCTTTCTTTTTTCTATTTTTAATGTGGTTTCCAATTCCTTCAGTGATCGATGATGGGACATTGTTCCAGAGTTATGGAATCTGCTTCTTGCATGTGTTGGGAGTTTTTCTTGGAGGTGAATTGGCAGTCTGGGTTTGCAATCTGCTGGAGTTTCTGGAAAGAGGAAACAACCATCACTCACTTTTGTTTGCAGACACTGCATCTTGCCTGTAAAGGAGCAGAAGAGAAACTCAGCACTCAGAGTTATTTCATTTTCATCATATCTCTTTTCTTATTTTGAAACTGTCAGAAAGAAAATCTAGACTTTTTTCATGGCATCTTTCCGCTTAATTTCACTCCTGGATTTGAGTTGGCTGAAGTGACTCAGGTGGAAGTGATAGATGATGGGAATCCACTAGAACAGAGTACACAGAAGAAAGGTTTAGCTTATCACCCTGCCAGAAACAGTGATTTGACTGGGCACACAAACTAACAACCTCTACAATGAGATATTAGTGTCTTTGGACTGGGGCATTGTCTATGAACGGTACATTTTACAATAATTCTGGGTATGTGTAGAGCTTCATCAGATTTAGTTGTGGGTCATATTCAGTGGACGTTTCTGTTAATGTCATTGTCCATGATCCAATTTTTGTTTGAATATCAACAGATGTACCATTTGTATTTAAATGTCCCAGTATATATATCTATGGTCCTCATGACAAATTTATCTTTTACATTCAAATGTTTCTATGTTTATATATATGTATTCTCATAAAGTTCAGATATACAGTTTATCTTAAAATTTCATTAACATAAAAAATTTTTAAATGTGTAATTGATCTTTTAATCAGGATTCTGAAGACTGCCTCTCTTGCAACTGTTAAAAGTGGCAGAGGCTAATAAGTATATTTGTGAACAGTGTCCATGAATGCAACATATTCAGTAATTTTTTCAGGTTTAAGATCATAGGTTTGGGGATAATTGACATTTATTTGTGTGTGTAAAAGTTGCAGAAAATTCACAATGTTTGTAATGCACAGCAGTTGAATTTGTAACACATTACTTTTGATATACAGTATTTTCATGTTCGTTTGGGAAAAAGGGTTACGATGATCTCAAAAACAAAAACCTAACTAATCGTTAATCGTTTTGAATGAATCTCGAGTTGAATCATACCATAAACAGCATTGCGTTCATGAATCCTGTACATGTTAACAGTATTTTGAAAAGCAAAATGCATTCATTTCCTGACTACTGAAAGAATACATGAAGTCTAAAGAAATATGAAGTCTCATTTATATATATGCATCTGTACATACATATATACTTCTGTATTTGTTGTTTATATGGATTGTGATACATATATTGAAGAATAACATCTTAAAACTGGTAGTTCATTTTTGATTAAGTGGATCTATGCTACGCATAATAAATTATTGATGAGAAATGAAACATCTAGCTGACAAACTGTATTTGTTTCAATGCAGAATGAAAATGCCTTTTTTACAAGTTTTTGTCTTAAGTGCATGTGTCTTCAAACATCATTCCATAAATATATTTTCACAAGTACATTTGATTAGTCCAGAGAAAATTCAATACTCAGTTGTCGAGTTGCTTTTTTTTTTTTTTTTTAAACTCCTATCTAGAAGTTTTGGTCTTCAGTCAATAAGTGAGTGCTTGTTGTGGGCACACATTAAACTCTGAATAAACTCAGTAGGTTTTTAGAATATCTTCACAGAAACAGTTTTCGGTTTCATGATAAAGAAAATTATTCAATGTAATATGGGTTATTATCTTGCAGTGAAAGCCTTTCTCTCTCATTGCCTCATTTTTGTGTGAATGTGAACTTGTGTATTGCTGTTAAATATTATGAAGGGCATGTTTGTCAGCAAACTGAGAGACATCAGGTGTGTCAGAGAGATGTCAGAAAAGTTTTACTTTTTTTTTCCCCCCAGATTTATATCAGAGGTGGGTGGCTGCTAATGTTTACAGGTGGTATAAACTGGATCACTGATGGACATGTTTTGCTAATTATTTTGTATTGAATGATTTACTTAATTGTGATGTGAGATTTTCATATATATGTGTGATCAGTAACTTTCGCACAGAAAGACTCATGAGGGTTTTTTTTTTTGTGTGTTTTTTTTGTTTGTTTGTTTGTTTCTTGAAGAGGGTAGCCCCTTATTACAACTGGTATATGTGATTGACAGATTGATATGCTATACTGATTAATTTGTAATGAATGAGAATGATTCACTTACTTGTGAAGTGGAGATTTTCTGTGACAATCAAGTCACTTACTTTAAAATCTGTCCAGTTGTTATTAGAAAGCTTTTGGATTTTTCTTAGCTTTTGCTTTCATGATTCCAGTGAATGTATGGCATTTATACTTTTTTGGTTAGCAAGTATTTTAATAAAGTAGACAGCTGGTAGATAGCTAAGATAAAGTAGTTGACTTTATGATAACATGCCAGTTGTGTTTGTCAAAAGATATGTATTGCATGTTTGGGTTCCAAATTACTTTGAATCACAATGCAATTTTCAGTTCTTGCATTTTTGCATACATACACACCTGCTCAGATTGCATCATTATTGCATGAGGATACGTTCCAACAGATATATTTCTCTACTACTAAAAAAATATAAATAAATAAAATATAAAAAAAGAAGAAGAAGAAGAAGAAGAAAAGACTTGAAATTTTGGCCAGTTTTTTCCATATCATAAATATTTACAACAGTAAACACAAGACAGCAACTAACATTGTATGTGAAAGTTAAAGCTTTAAAAAATTGTTGTCGTTTTTAACACAGACAACTAAAGAGCTCATTTTCGTTTATATATTACATTTTTAACCAACTGAGGTAGTGAGCAGTTAATCAAAGATTGATGTGAATAGAAACAAGTCAGAGGAATTCACTGTTAAAACACAGAGAGGCGCAAGGTATCTTTTAAAAAAATGTGAAGAAGGGGAAGAAGAAATGAATTTATATAGCACCTACTCTCTGAATATGGGTTTAGGTGCTTCTGTGAAGTTTTAAAATATAGAAATTTCTGAGAAAATTGGAAAGTCTGTTAATAATGCTGCTATTTTGTCTTTGTAAGATGAAGCTGCTGATATACCCAGATACCGTGTACTGAAAAAAAGATAAATTGTGCAAAAATATATGTAAGTACAAACATGTATATACTTTTGTGTAATCATTCTTTTAAATGTGTTGTGCAAGGCCATTTTAAAGATGGACTATCAACGATTTTCAGATCTGTTTTAAGTCCAATGGGAATAAATATGCTTGCTTATTTTGATTAAAAGCTTTGGGGGTGGAGAGAGAGAGAGAGAGAGAGAGAGAGAGAGAGAGTTATTGCTTCTACCTAACCAGTGTAGATAATTTTAATGCTTACTGGTTCAAACCATTGTTGCACCAGTAATTAGCATGTGTTTGATCTTAAAAGAGTATTCACCATTGCATATTTGGGGACTGTGTGGTTTTTTTGTTTTTGTGTTGTTTTTTTAATTGTTGCTTTTTTCCTATATAACATTCCATTGTTGTTGTAAAGACACTGTGATATTTTCATGACATGTATTTTTTGTTGTGTAAAGGTTTACATTTGTGTTGTTTCAGACATTATGATGGTCTGTGATTGATTGTGCATTTTAATCAGTTGCTCTGCCGAAGTATTTTAATTGACTGCTCTGCCTAAATCAAGTATTGGAATCAACTGCTCTGCCTTTAACAAGTAATGGAATCAGCTACTGTATCCCAATGTTTTTGCTAAGCAGTGATCGCAAGATTTTTTAAATCAACTGAAACAGCTTTAAAAGTAAACTTTATTCATTTTATTCACCAGTGTTCTTGTTTCTGCGTTCTCTCTCTCTCTCTCCCCCTCTCTTTTATGGGTAGATTTTGAGAAAACTTGCACACACACACACAAAAAAAAACAACATACAAGTATTTTCTGATATTGTTGCCATTGTTGTGAGTAGAATCAGCAACATTATCCTGTGTTTTATGTTTTCAAGTGTTGTGGCAGAATCATTATGTCATCAATCAGCTTTGGATTGTTTTTGTTTTTTCAAAGAAAAGAAAAAAAGATATACTGTTCTGGAACTTTTTCCATGGTTCATTTGTTGTTAAATTGGAGAGAGAGAGAGAGAGAGAGAGAGAGAGAGAGAGAGAGAGTTTCATATGATAAACCCTAAGATGGAAAGAGTCTGTGTGATCATGTTTGCCTGTTCAGAGTTTGGTAAAGTCTAGCCTGTAAATGTATACATGTATATTTTTTTTATTGTATGCTTGTTAGCATCATATAATTTTTTAGATCTAAGTTTGTTATGATAAAATGTCGATTTTTACTCTTCAAATTACCAAAAACATGTTGAACTAAAAGCAGATCTCTCTCACTTGTTAGCTCATCAACTGAGTGTTGTCAACACTATTTGTGATTTTAAAACTGAAAAGACCATGCATGTTAGTGCATTTTGTAATAGGTCCTTCACAGAACAAAGAAACAGGAAGCATCAAATCACCCATGGTGTGTTTCCTGTTCTTTCAGTTATGGTTCAACATTTTTATCCCCCACCCCCAAACCCCCACCAAAAAAATCTTCTCTGCATATAAAACAAAAAATGTGATTCATTGAAAGATCCCATACTTCTTGTCTGTCTCAGGATGACTATGGAAATAAAACCATATCCTGCCATGCACCTTAACCATCCCCTGAAAATACAGTATGAATTATCAACAAAAATTAGAACAGGAACAGAACTCCACTCATATTCTTTATCTATAGATAAATGCCAAACGGCCAAGTGATATCCACAATGGGCAAGTTTTGTTCACTTACTCTGTCAAAAGAGCCACAAGGACATTGCTCAGGCTCAGGGCTGAATGACTTCAGAAAGAAACATGCTCATGTTTATGGGTTCTTCTTGTGTACAATAAAAGGTGTAACTGTATGGGTAAATAAGTCAATGGAATGGTGTAGAATATGCTATACAAACACATACACGCACACAATACTGATAAGTATAAACACATGTACACAAAGAGGGTAAAAGAACATGCAGCACTTTCTGAACCTGACACACTAAACCCTGACACTAGTGACAAGGAAGACAGTGGAAAAATAGAAAACCTACTATTGTTTGCATGAACGGTTAATACAATGTGCAATGTGAAACAGTGAATTCAAACAGATTTTTTTATGGCAAACTCCACCAGGATCATAAACAATAGGCATGATCATAATTCACAGCCCTACCATCCAAGAGATACTTAACAGTTTAAAGAACGATCAGAAAAAAAATGCAGGACAACAAAACCCAAAACAATAATAATGAGTAAGTCAAAACAAAGAGGTTTTATTACTATTATACTGTATATGCTCGAACATGTATACAGAACAGCATCACATCTCATCAACTAGTACATTTTCACACACACTATAGCATTGAACTAACGTATACAAACATCATATTCCATGAGTAAACTGGCTGAACACTATCATCATTATGAAACTCACTGGTACTCAAGACAAATGAAAACACATACTCGATATCATCAAATCTTGGCCCACTGGTAATATTGTATTTTCTTTCCAGAACTAGCAATAGCACTGCATACATTATGTAAAACTTCACAATAAAAAACTGAAAAATCTTTATGGTACCACTTGTTCTTTCATCATTTTTTTTTTTTTTTTTTTTTTTTTTTTTAAGAATCACAATGATCACTTTGATTCTTAGTTCTCTGGTGGAAAAACAAAAAACTGCACTGAAAATCAACATTTTAAAAGGCACTTTGTTTCACTTTATCAGTTAATGTAAGCCCAATTCCTTACTGCACAATCTCTCCTCAGTTTAACACCACACTGATTGTTTCCCAACTTGTACAACTAAATACTAAAGAAAGGTCTTGTTATCCAAATTGTTCTTTTATACTATATAAATAAATTCAGTCAGTGAGAAAGAAATCATGGACATTATTCATTTATCTTTATGAGTTTGGTACAGTACTGCACCACTGAAGTCATTATGGCTAATATCAGAATTTTATACTATAATTACTACTAAATGACAATGTATCCTGTAATTTCAATTTACACTCATAAATAACAGTACACAAACAAAAACAGTAGTTGTTTCTGAATTAAACCTTAAGAAACTTGCACACACACACACACACACACACACACACACAGTGACACATACAGCAGTAGTCTTGTTGAAACAACCAATCTGAAAATACAATTACATTGTCTGCTATGTCTTGTTCATAGTGAATACTAGTTTTAACTAGTGACAAGAATGGTGCATGCTCTGGAGCTAATAGTCTGAACATATTCTGTTGGTACAATGGCAGAAGTGGTACTGTGATGAATGATCACAATTCACACATGCATCTGGTTCTGGCACTCGCTCTCATAAAAAAAAGTGAAATAAACATGTGACTTAGTGTCCACACGATGTTCTACACTTGTGATACAAGTCTGAATTTCCCATGCAGAGGTGTTGACAAGATGTTGAAAAACTTCTTGTAGATAATCACTCCACTTTTGACAGGTTCATACAACGGACTATCAGGGTACGGCGAAAGTTTTTCACTGGTAACAACCACCTTTCCATCGGTCATTGCGTACAAGGTGTTGTCTCTGCCAAGACGTACGTTTTCCCCTGGATAGTAGCGAAGTCCCAACTGTCTGACAAGAATTTCGCCATTGTGAACGAATGTTCCATCTTGCCGCTTCCAACCCCGGCTTTTCCCTGGCGTTCTCTTTCGTTTATTTCTTGATGTCGCGCCTGCTTTTTTGGAGGCACACCGAATAGCACCTACGCTGCTCAACGGTGACAGGAGTTTGGTAAATGCATTGATCAGAGGAGACTTCAATGCCATGAGAGACGCCATGTTGGTTGCCTAGGTCAAGGGAAGCTATTCTCTGGAAATTTATGCGCATTAACCAATCAAAGCGCTTCTCTCTTTCGCTCGCGGGAAGGTATGACTGCTGCTCACGAGGGCGTTCTGCAAGCAACAACGACAGTGACACACGGCGTGAGAGAGCACCCGAAACATTCTGCACAAAAGTAAGAATTTTCACCGTCCCTGTTGTTTTGCAAATTTCTTCAAATGAAAATAAGCACAGCTTTTCATATTGTGAACTTAGATAATTATGACAAGTACCAACAGTAATACTCGGTAGGCCATACCCTGAATATAACGGGAACTGTCCATTTTGTTCTCCTACGATAGTGATGAGAATTGCAGTTTCGGTTTAGCCCACTTATCCTGTGTGATTTTTTTCTCACTTGTTGGCCATTACTGCAAGTTGTAGGGGCTGGCAGTTTATAACTGCCTCCGCTTTTGTGTTTTGAATTTGGTTTGGGCTTACTTTTGAGGGGGGTAGGACTCACTTTTATTTTCTTCTGCTTTAAAAAAAAAAAAATTATTTTTAACCAGAATGTAGTTATTGTGTGTGGTGATATCAGAAGTAAGTGAGCTACACTTTACTAGCACTGTACACACCGACAGGTTAATTATTTTCCCATTAATATTTGCATTGTTAGCACACACATACACAAAATATCATTTAAGATTGGGTTAGCAAGTACACACAAAAAAACAGTATTAGTCATAACAATAGGATTATTCCTTACCCCAGTCACAAGAAAAAGATACCTAATCTTTTGCCATAAGAAAAAGATAACTAATCTCTTGCCATGCTTGTTCCATTATTCAAATAGTTCTCTTTAGGTCCTCCATAAGGGAGGGAGGGTACAGTATGTGCAGTGGCCTTCCATCATCCTGTATTTATCCTTCAGCATTTTAGAGATCAATGAAGATTTTGGGGGTTTGGGGAGTTAGGAGAGAGGAGGGGTGGGTGAGAAACTACTGTTTTCACTGCAGATGAAATTGTGTGTGACTTGCAGAAAGATATGTTTTTACCTAGGTGTCAATATTTTCCCTCTGCAGAATGGCATCTAATGGTGGTTCTCAGCAAAATCGTGTGGTTCAAGACCATGGCTATGATGTTGAACTGGCATCAGGGGAGCAAGTGGACGTGAAGTACATGTGTCCGGTCTGCCTTAATGTGATGCGTGATGCCATGCAGACGGTCTGTGGCCATCGGTTCTGCAAGTCCTGCATCACTAGAGTGGCTGGGTCAGGCACACTGTTTAGTCTTTGGTGTATTTTGTGTGAAATAATTTTTATCGATTAAAAGTCATTGTGTCAAATTTATTTAAGCGGTTAAAGTAAAAGAGTATAAACTTATTTTGCTTTTTGATAGAGGCTCATGTCTGGATCAAAAAGTTACTGCAAAGGTGGGAGATGGGCATGTTTGGATCATGGGCCTGGTCTTATGGTATATCAAATGCATAGGTTTTAATTTTGTTCCAATTTAATGACAATATTAAATTATTCTCTAACATTAGATTGAATAAAATTGACAGTAAACTCTCTCCCTCCTTCCCTTCCCTCACCCCCCTCTCTCCCCCTCCTCTCTCCCACCCCCTCTCTCTCTCCCACCCCCTCTCTCTCTCCCCTCTTTCTCTCCTCTCTCTCTCTCCCCCTCTCTCTCCCTCCCCTCTCTCCTAACTCCCCTCCCCCATGTCTCTCTTTGTTATATAGGCTCTCTGCTTTTTCTTGCATGAACTTAATTTTTGCTTGCTTGCTCAATACAGTTGCTAAATGATCCATGAAATTTATCCATTTGTCTTCTTGAGTGAGATCATGCATTGTTTTCGCCTGTGAAAGAATTCTGAATTTGCCCATTCAGAATTTTATGCTGTCATTGAGCTTGAAATTAGAAGAAAAAAAAGTTGGAAATGATTAGAAAAAACAGTTTAAGTTGGAAAGGTAATCTTTCATATTGTGATTTGTTTCCAGTGATAAACCATGGGGAAGATGCCCTGTGGATAAGACAGCTCTTCGTAGATCAGAACAAGTGAGATTCAACATTGTTTTTATGATTATGGCATTTCTAATGACAAATTGGTAAAACAAGTAACCATATCATCACTGAGTTAGGAAATTATAGTTTATATATTTGTATGATATAATTTAATATTGATATTTGATATGTCCAGAATTTGGTAAAGTATATGCTAATAGCCTGACTAATTTTGTCACATGTGATATCAGGGATTTTATTCTGATCACTTGAGTAATATTGAGTATGAAATTTTGATCCTTTTCACAGCAGATTTTGCAGGATAATCCAGACCCGAGTTGGAAGGGACCATGGTACTTATTTGGATCTTTGAAATATCCAATTTTTAAAATATGGTAAAGTAACTGTAGAACTATATATATTCAGAAACTGTGAAACTCATTTTCAGTTTTCCTTTTTGCAGACTATTAGTGAGACTGTTGACAAAAATGGAAATGCTTCCATGGTGCAGTACCCACTCCGCCCTACCCACCTTAATCTAGCCAACACTGATCTTATGTGATCTTGATCTTCTTGATAGGCATATATTGCATTATTCACCTGACTGACAAATGTTGTAACGGGGGGTGGGGGGGTGGGTGATCAGCTGGCTGGCTCCATGGAAATCTTGAGTTTTGAAGCTTCTGATGAACTCTGCATGGACTGTGTAGCATCACTGATGATGTTCCAGTCCGAAACAGTTTGTTGGAAGAAAGTCTAACTGCTTTGTCAAGGTTTTGTTATTGATTATCTGCATAGATCTGCTCAAGGATGAATTCATCGAAATGATTTCCAATATATTTTTGGCTTTTTCACAACCTGTGTCAGCTTTTTATGGTCAGGATGTTAATATTCTGCTATGAGATTTTTTTTTTCATCATAAATGCAATGTCCTTTCTTGGTTAAGAAAGTTCTCTCTCCCCCCTCCACCCCCCCCCCTTCCCCCCCCCCCCCCCACACCCCCCCCTCTCCACACACACACCACCTGGCCCCACTTCATCCTCTTCATTTCTTTGTCTTATTTTTCTTACAAAGATGAAAATGTTTCCTTTGCAGCTCTTCAACGATGTTGCAATGCGCCGTGAAATACTGTCTTTGAAAGTCAAGTGCAAGAACAGCAATGAAGAATGCACTTGGACAGGAGAAATACGTGATTCTGAGGTGAGGCATCAGACACCAATGTTAACCTGATGTGCATTTTTAAAATGGTGAGAATTGGTCGTTTTTTGTTTTTTTTAAGAATAAACTTTTTTCCTTCTTTTTTTTCTTCTTTTTTTTTGTGTGTGGTAAAGTCCATTCACAGTGGACATATAGAGAATTTTGTCCGTAAAAGTAGCGAGGGAAGATGAGAGAAATATACTTGGCAAATTGTTAGAATGTGATTCTTCATGTGTGGGACTGAAGCTTGTGATTGTTGGATGGTAGCTGTACATAACATCTCCAAAGGATGAAATGGGTTTCACTTGCTTTGGCTGAAATGATAGAATGCACATCCTATCTGGAGGACCTACACAGAAGCAGAGCACCTTCAAGTTCAGTTTTGTCTTAACTTCTCTCTCTCTCTCTGTCTCTCTCTCTATCTCTCTCTCTTTCTGTTTGAATTGACTTCACATTCAATCAAGATTGAGTGTTTCGTTTTATGCAATCCTTTCACTCCTTGATTTGGGATCACTGTAAAGACAGTGGATAGGTGTTGAGAAACACTTTAACAGACTTATAGTATAGGTGTAAAGAAATACTGTAACACTAACAGACTCATAGGTATTAAAAATACTGCAGCAAGTTTAACAGATTTGTCATTTTTGATTATATTTAGTTTTTGGTAAACAGTGAGTTGTGTTTATCTTGATATCAACTTTTATTTTTATGTGGCCAACATTTATTCAATATTAATGTCATGCTGACACTGCAAGGATAGCTGACATGATGCTTATAAAATATCTATATATCTATTCTGTCAATCAATCATTGAAGTTATATGATATGTGCATGCAATTTTTTTTCAACAGAAACACCTGAAGGAATGCCCAATGGAGAATGTGCAGTGTCCCATCGGCTGTCAGGCCACATTGCGACGTGGTCAGATGACTGAACACAAAGAGGAATGCCCTCAGCGAACAGTCATCTGCAGTCACTGCAAAGAGAGCATTGTCTTCGTCAAGGTTCATGTAAGATCAGCTGAAAAGAAATGCAGAGTTGAAATCATCATTGTTGATACTGTTCCCTGGTGGGAGTTTCTTTGATAAGTTAGCCTTAAATTTGAGTTTATGACCTACTTTCTTTTCTTTGGTTGTTGGGGTTTTTTTGTTTGTTTTTTTATTTATTTATTTTTTTTAGTGGCAGAAAGAACCTGAAAATTGAGTATTTTGTAAGGTACCACATTTTCAAAGATTAATTTTTCAGACCTATATTTAGATTTGTGCTTTGATGAGTGGATGATGGAATTGGGACATGTGAACTACGGTGGCAAAAGAGATAATATCCCAACTGACACAAATAGCTCATTGTATGAAAGTGGTATATTGTTACGGATAGACAGTCAAACCTGCATAGAATTCTTGTTTTGGAAATGAGGCTTACCCGTCTACATTAACTTAGTTGCTATGTTTTAAAATCACAAGATTCATGGATGGGGTTATGATCAGAAATCTTGCCATTCTGTTCAGTGGGATGAATGAATGCTGGCATTATTTGTAGGGAGAAAAAAAAGGAAAATTATGACAAACTCAATGTAATTTGCAACTTTTTCTTTCATGCAAAGTGCCATGATCTCTTAGAAAAGGCACTATATAAATGTACATTATTGTTATTTGCAGAAACATGAGGTGGTGGACTGCCCCAAGTTTCCAGTGCCCTGCACTTTGTGTGGCCAGACTGGTATTGCCCGCGCTGAAATTGCTCGTCACATGGACTCCACCACTGGCTCCTGTCCTCAGGCCAACGTGGTGTGCAAATTCCGCTCTGTTGGTTGCCACTTTCAGGTGTGTAATGTCTGTGTTGCCTTTTGTTATAGCTTTGTTTAGTTTAGTTTGAATAGGAAAATTGCATACGTTTGGAGGTATGTGCACAGTTTTGACAAGTGTGTACATGAACAGACAAACTATCGTCTGTCACCTTTTTGGGGCAAAGGCCATCAACAGCAGTCTAACTTAGAGACAAAGATAAAACAATTGTGAAAAAAAAACTGTGTCCAGGCTTTCTCAAGATTCTGAGAACAGCTGTGTAAAAATGGTCATCTTTGTGTGTGGAAACTATATGCTACACATACGCTGTGTGTGTCATTGAGTGTGTGTGTATGGCTATGCTTGCTGAGTGTCTTTTATCAAAACATTTTAGATGGTCAGATCCATTTCTATCTGCTTTACAATCATGCACAGTTTGCTAAAGCATGTCCATTCATATATTTTGTATTTCTCTTTTTTATCACAACAGATTTCTCTGTGTGAAATTCAGGGCTGCTTTCCCCAGGGAGAGAGCATTGCTACACTGAGAGCGCCACTCATTTTTTTGTGTTTTTTCCTGCGTGCAATTTTATTTGTTTTTCCTATCGAAGTGGATTTTTCTACAGAATTTTGCCAGGGACAACCCTTTTGTTGCCATGGGTTCTTTTACGTGCGCAAAGTGTATGATGCACGCAGGACCTCACTTTATCGTCTCATCCGGATGACTAGCTTACAGACCACCACTCAAGGTCCAGTGGAGGGGGAGAAAATATTGGCAACTATACCGTGATTCGAACCATTGCACTCCGATTCTTTCGCTGCCTAGGTGGACGTGTGTTACCCCTAGACCATCACTCCACATATATGCTTACATCATCTGGTTTGTGCTGTTCAGATCCCAAATGATTTTTCTTTTTATACTGAAGAGTAATGCAATTTGATGAATCACAGTGGGTGATTTAGAGGATATAGCAGAAAGTGAAATAGGACTTTGGAATGAATTTCTTTTTCAGGACAAACGCAAAGACATGCAGAAGCACTATGACAGCAGCACGGAGACTCATTTGTCAATGCTGATGAACAGAGTTGTGGAGCTTACAATGACCAATGACTTGCTGCGTGAAGAACTCTGTGTTACCAAAAGGTAATCAAAGCAGGAGTCTTTTTTATTTTGTTTCCTCCTTCACTAGTGTGTGTGTGTGTGTGTGCGCGCGCGCGTGTGTGTGTGTTTTATGTATAGTTCTCAGTAAGAAAGACTGAAGGGATTTCTTTTCTTTTTTTTAAACTTTGTTCGACTTCCCATCCCCCATAAGTTCTTGCCTTCTTAAAATTCCTCACCATAGTTTTCTTAACTATGTACCAGTACACTTTTTTGTCCCACTTTCCCTCAGTTTCTCATTTTCGTTTTCAAATGTTCTACATACTTCAAAGAAGAAAAATGTTTGGTGGCCCTTTCAGGACTGAGGAAAAAAGGTTTCGTTCAGAGTTCGTTGCCTTTGCCTTGTGAAGGCTAACATTTGATCACAATAATCTCGTGTGTACTGAAGATTTTTTTTATAAAAAGGTGTACTGGAATACACGCATGCACGTGCGCACCCGCATACACACACACACACACACACACACACAGAGAGAGAAAGCTAAATTAGTGTTGAAGTGGGTGAGAATACATTATGATTACTGATGTATCAGGATATCCAAAGTTGTTCTTTCTTGAGTGAAAGAAAAAGAAAAGAATAATCATAAACACATAACCAGTATAGATGTAAAGGGCTATTTTTTGTGTCTTTCAGTTACATAGGGTATTTCACTTAAAAAAAAAAAAAAAAAAAAGGCACCATGTTTAGAATGATGTAAAATTGTCTTGTGTGTGTTTGGAACTTCATTATCTCTGTACTAGCAATTAGCTCCCCCTGACTTTCCACACAGACAACCCATTTGCAAGTGAAGAAATAAAATCGCCAAAAAACATATTAGATTTCATGTACTGAAAACTTTCATATTGATCAGTAACATGAGTTAGTTTGGGACAAAATATAAAACTTCCTCCCTTCTTTTGCTATCATCCATTCAGATGATGAAAATAGCTATATGTTTTGTTCGAAATTTGCACACATTGATGACTTGTAAATGAATCCTAGGAAGCACACAGTTTGGGCCCCTTCATATAATTCTGTTGTCTGCATTGTGACTGAGAAGAAACTGGATCAGACACCATTGTTGACACAACTGTTCACATGAACCAGTCTCTTTGAAAATAACTTTCCTGCTCACAAGCACAGCAACACACTCTGCATTTAATGGAGTGTGGAAAGGTCATTTAAGAGATTTTTAGCTTACAACATCATGATGCAAATTAGGTGCCCTCCCCAAAATTCAAAACGTTCTAAAGCCCCTGTCAGGCTCCTTTGTCTGAAACACTTCTAAACAGAAGGCCCTCGGTCAGGCCAATTTCAAAAACGTTTTTTGGTGTGCAGCAAACTTGCCGACACCAGCATACAGCTGGTGGACCACTCTCAGTCCATAAAGCAGCTGAAGGAACGCACCATCAGTGGACGTCTGCTGTGGAAGCTGGACATGAACAACATGAATCCACTGCCCAACATGGTGTTCAGCCCCCCGTTCTACACCTCCTGTCCAGGCTATCAGGTTGGTTCCTTCCCTGTCCCTTTCCCCCTATCTCCAGAGTGGTTGAGAAAGGTTGATGAATTATTAATGATAATAACGATAGTATGTTTTAAATAGTGCTTTCAAACTTCTCAAAGCACTTAATAATAATAATAATAATAATGGTATTTATATAGCACTGAATCTTGTGCAGACAAATCAAAGTGCTTACAAATCAAAGCGCTTGTTACTTAACAGTAACAAGTCAGTAGTCATAAAACACACTCAAACGACATACACACTCCTACACAGACACGTACACACCTACATGCACACACAAACACTTGAAATAGTGTTTGATGCATGTTCAGTTTACATTATATGGTATGCTGTAGTAAGAAGGTGACTTAAATACAAACTTCTGCCCACTGGAATAAAAATTTCCCTTAGTTTTTTTAATTTTTTATATATATTTTTTTTATCTATCTCTAAAAATTCAGTGGGTCAAAAGTAAATTCAAACAGGTTTTTACTAAATTTCTTTTTCAGAATAAACACTATGAGCTTAAAAGAAAAGCTCTTACATAGCTGACTTCATGTTTTGACATAGTTTCAAAGTAAACTTGGAAGTAAATGAAATAAATACTTCAAGTGGAATAATGTTTGTGTAATGTGATCCTGTTCATTAACTCACTCCATGCCAAGAGTTTTTGCCTTTGCCAATCCCTGAAAACCCAGGGTTTGTATAGGATGGGGAAAAAAATTGTAAAAAAAACAAGTAAACACCCAGACAATTGATATTTAGTATATGTATGCAAGGAATGTTGTTCCATATGTGTGCAAAAAATCAAAGTATTTACTCACCATCTTGATGTTGATCGCGGCATCCATATTTTGTGTATTTTTTAGCATTTTTGCACCCATCAGAAAGGTACACCAACATGTTCCACATCACATTCTAACACTATTTGAGGAACTGAAGACCTAGTGCATGCAATGAAGTATGAACAGGTGGTGAAGAAAGTTGAAATTCACACATACAAAAAAAAAAATGTCTCTACATAATGAAAATCAAAGAACAAAGAAAAAAACTCAACCGGCTGGGTGTTGACTGGCCAGTCAGCTGATAAACCTGGTATGCCAGTGAAGGGATGTGAAAGAGGGAAAAAGGAAAAATTGTCAGTCCAATCACTGGTGAAAACACTTGCAAAATCGTCCGTTTCCTCAGTGGTTTCGTCGTCTGTGTCTGTCTCATCTGCTGGCACATGTTACTCACTTTCCTCTCCATTGTAAACACTCTCTTCAGCGGCCGAATCTATTTCTAGTTCATCGGGATCTGGTTCAAATTCACTGTCCGAAGAATCAACATTATCTCCTTCGACATCAGAGCCTTCAGTTTGGATCATTTCCAAAGCATCTTCGACGCTGAGTAACATTTCACCTCTCCGACCGTGTCGAACACTTCGCCGTGACGCCATCTTGTCAAACAACTTACAAAGCTGACAGGGGGCACGCTTTGTTATCACCTGCGGTTGAGCTTATCGCGACACACACGCAGCGTTTGTGAATGAAAAGCTGACCAGAGGTGACGTAAGATATCACATCTGCTTTTGATTTTCGCATCCGACGCGTCACTCCGACAGCACAAATTTTTAAAATCCAAGTCCGCATATGCGGACATTGGCATCCAACGCTTTCTCCGACGATGTCCGCATATGCGGACAATGGCAGCGAGTGAGTTAATGAGATGTAGACATTCTGTAAGAGAAGTTAATGACATCCATTTATGGAATTTACTTTGATTTAAAACTTAAAATGTCAACAATACAGATCTGGTTTTCATATATTGCCAGGAAACTGATTGTGCACTGAGGCATTTTTCCCTTGATTTCTTGCCTCTGTCCAATTCGTGATTTAAGGTTTGATAGACACAGACATAAATGTCAAATGCCATTCGCAAGTATAAAACTTTAAACTGAATCTGTACATTTAAAATTTCATTTTTTTAATGTTGATCAGATTTCTTTATTCTGATGAGTTGGTTTTCCTTGCAGCTACGACTGCGTCTGGATTTTCGAGGGGTTTGTGATGGCGATGAGGTTTATTCTTCGATATTTGTTGTGCTCCAAAAGGGAGAGTTCGATGCAGATTTGCTGTTCCCATTTAACGGACAAGTTAGGGTCTCAGTGCTTCCTCACAGCAGCCAGATCTCCTCTCATTGTGTATCCACCATTGTCAAATGTAAAGACATTCCTCGCAATACCAACGGTAATGTCAATGCCCGAATGAACAGTCGGGGTTGTACCCGTTTTATTAAACAAAAGGAGCTTCTTTCATCCAGTTACAGCAAGAACAAGATTGTGTTTTTTGACATAAGCATGGTTGCAGATAAAGACCCAAACGAAAGTGCCAAGAAAACTACACCCCAGAACATCTTAGTTTCACAGGTGCCCGTAGCACCAAAGTAGTTCTTTTTAAACAGTGTGTGCATTTACCAAAAGAAAGAAACAAATGTGTGGTATTCAGTGTTGTTTATTAACTTAATAGTTTTGCTGTGGCTGTATTATTCACGTTTAAAATGGCAAATTTTAATTCATTCTTCTGTGATCATACACGTTTTTAAAAATCTTTTAGTCAGTGAATGCTCTTTATTCAGTTATTTTGTGTATTCAGTTGTTTATGGCTTTGTATGCATGAGCATCCTCTTTCATTCAATTTGGATATTTTTTTTATGCATGAAAGACTTTGGCAGTGTGTTTTTGACTGGCTGGTTTTTGAGGTGTATGTATGGAGGAGAGGTGGTCTTGAATCTGCAGTTGATTTCTACTGTATATTCTGGATGTTAATACATGGGAACCCGTTCTGTTGTCATGCGGTTTGGCTGGGATAAGAAAATTCTCTTCTTGTATGATGCTTAAATATTTTTTGTGATGTATGCAAGATTTGGGGAATATTTCAAGTACAACAGTGGTTTTAAGATTGTGCACAATGTTTTGGAATCTGTCATTTGTAAAACATGGAAATGTGGTTCTCGTATTGCATGCAATTTTATATTCACACACCTTTATCACAAACCATTGCAAGTTATAATTTATAAGCATGGTATTCCCTTTGTAATATACACCATTTTAGATCCTTTACTTTTAAGTCTGTATATATGATAGCTGACCACAGGTGTTTTAAATGAAGCCATTTTTAATTTGATTCTTAAAGTGAATATGCCAAGAATGAATGATGGTGTTCCCTCATCTTACCGTGATTTCATACTAGAAACAGCTTGCGTGCAGGTTCATAAAACGTGTTTTTACGGTTTTCAGATGCACAACTTTTCTACACTTTCAAGATAAAGTAGAGGGACTGGGGGTGGAAAGTGAGCACTCAAGTTTTTTGATGTTCCTAAAAGAGACCATCTGTGTGTATTGGAGGGGTAAAACATAAGATAAACAGCTGTCATCTACACATTTTTGTGGTCTTCAAATGTTGGTAAATGAAAGCAGACTTTTAAGATGTGATAACTGCCCTTGGATAAACCAAGCAGTACAGTGCTCAGGACCAGTGTCTTAAGTTGCAGAAAATGCAATCTATCCCGACAGCTGTTAACAAATGACGCAATAGAAATATCAAAATGTGGTAACTAAATTACATGAAGATGTAAGACATGAATAAACAATAAAAAGTACTCTATACAAATCAGTTATAAACACTTATCGGTCCTTAGAGACCAAATTAAATATTTTGTAAATTTTCTAGTCTTTGGAGATGGACAGAAATATTTATTTTCCCAAATTATCAATCCATTATTAAAATGGTTGTGTCATCAGGAAATTTAAACTGAAACCTAAGGTAGAAGCTTGCTGTTATACACAACAAAACTGCCTTTTTTCTAAGGAAAAAAAATGGCTTTTTCAGAGTAATAGGGAACACTATTTCAAAGTAACAGAAATAAAGCCGAAGAAAGCTTTGGTTGACGCACTTGAAGTAGTTCAGGCAGTTTTTTTGTTTTTTTTTAACAGATCAAGCTACATTTCTCAATATGTGAATAACCATGTCCCATTTTGATTGGGAGGACATAAATGATTCAGTAGAGCATTGGTCTAACACTAATTAGCAGAGCATTATCTTAGTTCTGAATTGGCAATGTTAATTTTGTTACTGGAGCAACAGTTTCCCCTTTGCTACCATTTCTGATGGCAAATGCAGCCTGTCCTCTGATCACCTCAGTATTTCATTCTGTTGTTACGATTTATCAATCTCCTCCCCTGAGTTTTACAAACATTAGAAGTAAAAGAATGGTATCTGCTATCGTATCGTTACGACATAACCTTTTCAGGGTGTAAACAAATTAAATCTTGCAAATATATAATTCTAAAAATAGAAAACCAAGAGCTAGACGAACATCTGTACTCAGAGCACTGCTACGTTCATTTTGTGGGCTACAAATGCAGAGGACCAAAAACATGTTGATGATACAGGCTATTTTAAAACAAACAAAAAAGAAAGAAAACTTAACCAGTTTCTTATTTACTCATGTGTTGCCTTTCTTTTGGTCAAGGTGTAGAATGCTCGTACTGCTTTAATAAATAATTTAATACTGTGCTCAACTATCGTTTTGGACATGAAATTTTGACATGCCAATTCATTTATGAAGAATTATGGAAAATACTCGATACCAAGCTCTTGTGAACATTTGTATTGCATATAAAACCATTGATTTTTATTTATATAATATATACAATCTCATCACTGCCCTATGTTGCATGAATTTATGAATGAAATGGCATGCATGTAGACTGTGCTTGATATTGTGTGTACAGTGGAAGCTTTAATTTGAAGCAAATATATAATATTCCTTTCCTTGAAAGGTGTACATAAAATAAACCTGTGGTTTTATATTTAAACAATGGTGATCTTTTTGTTCATCACTTTCATGTCTAAATACTGAGGTCACTGAACATATGCAAACAATTCTTCAGCTCTTTGACAATAATGAGCAAGAAAAGAAAAAAAGTTATAGTCCATGTAAAAAAAAAATATATACATACAAATGTCAGGAATTTCAATCCTCCTGTCAGCAGCAGTTCATGTTCAGTGACCTCTGGGTTTCTTGTGTTACTTCTATTCAAAATCACCTTGTTCCACAATCTTTTTAGCTGTCAAACACTGAACTATAAAACATTTGTATGAATTTATATAAGGAGCAAAACCCCAGTCACTAAACAATGATTCCATGGCTTGAAAAGCAGGTCTGTACTTTTGTGTATTCTATTACTCTAAACGTAGATTTTCTGCATGAGGTTGTCCTCCACAAACATAGCCCACTGCCACGACTACCTTTGCTTTGTGGTGGTTGTTTTTTGTTTGTTTTTTCATACTATCAAAGTGGATCTGACCTTCAGATTTTCAGCAAGGACAACACAGTGCTGTGGGTTGTTTTACGCATTGTTCACTGGACCTCAGTTTACTATTCTTGTCCAAAAGAAAAGTGCCCAGCCCACACTGGAGCTTTTGTGGAGGGGCGAGTAAAAAAAAAAAAAAAAAAAGACTGCATGAACTGAACTCATTATTTCCAAAATGTACTCAATCCACTAAGCCACCATTCCAGTCCTCTAAGATGTAACAATGTGAATTCAGAGGTCATTTAAAGTGTACAAATCTTGAACAAAGAAAAAAAAAAGTTCAATGTTTACCAACAGAGGAAATTCTGCTGCCAAATGACCATCCATAAATTTTCTTTTTCTTTCTAACTTCAAGAAAGTGTCTTCAGATCTTTTTCTCAAATGAATATTGACATTTATTTCCTTCTGTGGTCAAATATAAAACAAAACTTTGAAAGACGTGAGAACTGCTCACTTTCAGAAAAATTCTCTCACCGGCAGAATCAGGTTATAAATGTAGCAAGATTTCAGACTGCTCTCAAATTTGTTCAAAATCTTTTATTGAACTTAAAAATTCTGCAACATCTATTCACAATTTCACCTTCTTGGATCAAATAAAATAGTATTTCATGCAATTGAAATTGTAAGTTGATATCCAAATTTGTGGATGTATTTGCAAGCATTCATGCACAAGCACATGCAAAGTGAAATGGATCATTTTTACACAGCATTTCTTTAATGAAAACAGACCATACACCTAATACAGTTAAATTCAAATCATGACAAATTCGAGATATTCAGGAGCACTTTCGAAGTAGTACTACTCAACACAAATCATTCATGCTACTGTAGGCATTACAAAAATGTTGATTGTACTTGCATGCCAGTCGTTCATAAAAAAATTTTTAAAAAAAACAAAAAAACTACCATGCATCCAAATAATCATATTTTATGTGAACAGAAAAATTTGGAGGCATACACTTTCTTTCATTGGGTGCCTTTGAGAACATGGACTGAAAGGACAAAACAAAAATCAAATTTTAATCAATGTGAAACTTCACTCTAAAGAAAACTCACTGAATTAGAGTAACAGGGACAGAATTTGAATGCACCACGAGCAACAGAAATAGAAGTTCTGAATATGTAAATGAAAATCCTGTTTACATGTCAGACCATCAAACTAAACGCTGGCAGGTTTCATTTTCTCAATCAGGTAAACTGAAATGGATCAGGCAGGACAGATGTCTCCTTGTAAGCTGTGTGCTGAATTGCTTCCTCTTTTCTTCTTCACCACCTCATATTGCTGATTCTTTTTTCTTTTTTTTGTCATTGGTCTCAATTGGGAATTGAATTTACCTTTTGGTGTTTTTCTAGTTTTCTAAACACATAAAAAATCTTTGTATATTTGTCTCATTTCTTTGACATACAGATATATCTTAAAGATCAGTGATGACAATTTCACCAGTGGAATTGCAATGTGACAATGTAGTTAATATACAGCATTTGGAATCTTTCTTTCAGCAAGCAAACTTTCACAATGCAAAAAGATGCAGAGACTTCACCGAAGTCCAGAATCATGGCTGTCCAGTTCTCGCCTTTCAGAACTTCACAACAGTGCGGATACTGAAACAGTCACAAGAGACAGAATAATTCTGGTATCCTTTCTAAAGAATAAACATCATGGCTCTATCACAAATGAAGAATAATACTGCTAAGCCAGACTAAAATCAGCTAAATCTCATTATTACTCTTAATGAACTTGTTGCTCCAAGATAAAAAAAAATCTGCAACGTTCAAATCTGCACATGTTGGTATTGCTAAACACTAAAACACAGAAGGGGCTACAATGACAAGTCTCACAAAGTCAACATTTTAAGTTGACAGATCAGAGGCAAATGGGTATAACAACTTTGCTTAAAAACAAAAGAAAAAAAATTGACACCTCCTAACTGTCATCAGTGCCACATATTACACACAAAATACACTTCAATCAAACTTCAAATCGCATCTGCCTCCCTTCACCACCTCCTTACCCCACCCTCCAAAAAACACAAAAAAACCCACATGATCAATGTGATTACCTTTCACCAGCATGCATTTTGTGGAAGGCATCGTTGATTTCCTCCAGAGGCATTTCAAAGGTGACAAACTTGTCCACTTCAAGCGTGCCCTTCATGTAGCTCTCCACCAGTTTGGGAACACTGTCCCGGCTCTTCCACCCTGACAAAATCACCACCATCAGCCTCATGTTTCAACACATACACTCTCCTGCTACAGTTGTTTGGGGGAGGGGGTTGGGGGCACGGGGGTGCAGGAAGACAGAATAACCACAACTTGCTGTGACAATATTTAAAAGAAATCATACCTCCAACAAAATACTGAAAGAGTACTGAGTTGAGTTATAAGCTTTTGTTTTGATGGTCGAGTTTTGTGGGGTTTTTTCCTTTGCTATGATCTGCACATAATAAAACGAGCATGGGGAAAATACTGAAATGAAGAAAGGAAAAGAGAGTCCTTAAGACCTATGCTTCAATTCATTAACAGTTTGAATCTACTTCTTAAGTTTATAAACTGATCATATTTTACTCCATCCAGTCACTGCTGGTCATCAACATAAAATCTATCTGATCATGTGTCAAACATAAAACTTTAATAATAAGAGGAAAAAGAATCACCACAGAACACCCACCGACAGAACAACACTTAATTCAAAGAAAAATTCTGATTCAAAACAAAGGAAATTGGCAAAGTCTTCTTCACAAATAATTTTTTTTTAAATTTATCTATTTAAGTCCCAAAAACAAAGGGAGAAATTTTTATGTCCCAAAAACAAAGGGAGAAATCGACCCACCTCCAAAAGCAGACCCACGCCAGACCCGTCCAGTGACCAGCTGGAAGGGTCGAGTGGAGATTTCCTGGCCAGCTGCTGCCACTCCAATGATCACCGACTCCCCCCAGCCTTTGTGACAAGATTCCAGGGCCGCTCGCTGCAATACAAACACAACAGATAAAAGGTCCCATTGTCTTTTATGGCCATTAGGGCAGTGAATTCATATTCACTGAGTCCAGGGCTCAGCATTGAAAGGTGGGGTCCAGTCCTCTCCTTCCTCCAGTTTAACCTTTCCTGACTGAAATCAGATACCCCATTCACATCTGGGTGGACTGGGAAAAATCTGAGTGAAGTGCTTTTCCCCCCAGGGACAAAACAGCATGCTGAAACAGGGCCTCAAACCCCGATCACTGGTGACCACTGGATCAGAAGTCCAACACCAAACTGATCCTGCCAAGGCGCCTTCCCAAACACAGCACGCTTTGTAAATGAAATAAGGGATTAGCTGAAATAATTCCCTGTCCCTTCTTTCGTTCATTCTTCTGTTGTTTTCTTAACCGTTGTCTTGAGATATGGCGTAGCATAATTACATGGAATGATGACCGAGTTCCTGTTTGACAAGCTTCCAGGGCTGCTCCTATCAACGTGAGCACAACACAATCTGTCCAAGAAATTAGAGACTAAATGAAATAATTCCATCCCATTTTTCATTCATTCTTCTCTTTTTTTTCTGTCTTGAGATGTGTTGTATTATCACATGAAATCATCTACTACACAAGACTGCACCACAGTGATAATACAACTGTCTGGTTCCATTGTCCCAAAGCAAGTTGGTGACCTGATATTTGAAATGTGTGCAACAAGTTTAAAGTATGCAAGTACATGAGGCTGTACAACAATATAATAATTGGTCAGACTTGAATCATTTCAACCAACATGAACCAGCCTGATAAAATTCCTTAGAACCCTTAATAAAAATAAAAAAAAAAAAAGAAATTATCTACAGGACTATACTGTCAAATTCAAATGTTGAAAAATATGCAAAACTCATATGTCATAGTCTGTTTCAAGACCTAGTGCAAAGAACATGCATAAAACCACTATGCAGCACCACTGAGCCATCGATATCAATAAAGATTATCCCAGCAAGGCACTCACCATAGTATGGATGCTACCAATGCATTCAAAAGTGTAGTCACAGCCACCGTCAGTCTTCTCAACAATCACCTCCTGGACTGGACGGTCACCATAATCTTTGGGGTTGATAAATTCAGTGGCTCCAAACTGTTTGGCTTTGGTACAAATATAAGAACACAAACAATAATTACTGAATGTTTTCGGACATCTATGAGATCAATTAGATTTTTTTTTTCTTTTTTTTTTTTTTTTACTACCAATTTCAGAACATTTAAGGGCAAAAACAGTGAATAATTCTTCACAGGAAAATGAAATCTCAACAACATGACTAAAAAAGATGATTTCACACTCACAAAACTGACAACCTTCACAATCAGAAACATTTATGTGTTGTTTATTTTTTGGTGGTTGTTTGGTTGGGGGTTTTTTTTTATCTGCCGTCCTCTGGGTTTTCACACTGGTTTGGCAATTTGAATGTGAAAAATAGTGAAGAAAATTTCTGAATGTATGTAACAAGGTTGTGAATAAAAATAGAAAGCATTGTGTATCTTCTTCTTCATTTGTGGGCTACAAATCCCACATTCACTCGTATAAATGAATGGGCTTTTACATGTACGACTGTTTCACCCCCAACAAGTAGGCAGAAATACTGTTTTCAGTAGGGGGAGGGGGGTGCATGCTCAAGCGAGTTCTTGTTTCCACAACCCACTGAACGCTGACATGACTTATGTGATTTTTTACATGCAGATTTGATCTTCTGCAAACATATACACATGAAAGGGGTTTCTACACTGGCAGGACTGCACATATGTTGACTTGGGAGACCAGAAAAATCTCCACCCATAAACCATCAGGCCCCTTGACTGCAATGCATATACACAAAGGGGGGTTTCTACACTAGCAGGACAGCACATATGCTGACCTGGAAGATCAGAAAAATCTCCACCCTTTACCCATCAGGCACCTTGACTGCAATTCCTACCTTGGACTGTCAGACTGATAGTCCAACACTTTAACCACTCAGCTATTGAGCCCATCAGCATATTATATGCATGTCAAAATTTTCCAAAAATTTTGCGTGACTTCAAGTGATGAAACTCAATCCTGAAGGGTTCACTTACTGACCAATGTAAAATGACATATAACTACCAACAAGACACCTACCTTTTAACTTAATACTTATTTGACAGTAACTGATACTACGACATCTCACTGCTTGAAACTTGACTGCCATTAAGGCATCCACTGCTTCAAACTTAATACCAATTTCATACAAACTGCATCTACAACCTCTGGCTGCTTGGAACATATCAATGAGATGTGACTGTTGCTATGACCACTACCTGTTTCAAACTTATCAGCGTTGATGTCCACACCAATGATGCGGGTGGCTCCAGCTGCTTTGCAGCCCATGATCACTGCCAGACCAACAGCTCCCAGCCCCCACACACCGCAGGTCGACCCTTTCTCGACCTGCACATATTTTTCTTGTAACTATTACACAATAAAAACATATCAGGAAATAGTGGCAGTTGTCAAAAGATGACATGCCAAAAAGGCCAGCACTCACAATTTCATCACAGAAAAGCTAATTGTCCTGTTCTATGTTCGCTCATTTTCGTCTCATGTTTTTTATTTCATTTTAGCCCATAGATAATGCTAGAGCTGAAAAACACTGAATAGTTGTCTTGTACCCTGTGTTCTAGTCCTCATCCTAAACAGTAAGTACAGAGTCCGTTTGTGTTCTATCAAAGTTCTTTCATTCTTCACATGCTGTCAACAGTTGTCACTGAATTTTCAAATGGTTAAAAAAAACAATAACAAAAACTGAAAAAAGCCTGCAACATTGATTTACAAAGAGCTAGCCTCAACATTTAGAAGAATAATGTTCATCTGAACCTGTTAATCATATGACAGCATTTTGTACAATGTAATACACACATCTATGGGAATAAAAAAAAAATCACAGTATGATCTAAAACAAATAATACACAAGAAAGAGAAAAAAAATCAAACAAATGAAATCCATAAATTATATTTGGTGACAACTGGAAGCAACAGGTGGGGAAATAATTAACAATCCTTTGCTAAATGAATTACTTCCCCTTTCATCACTTGCATGGGAGAAAACAAAACAAAAACAAGGGGAAAAAAACCCAATCAAGTAACAAGCAGCACAATTTGAACAACAAACCAAATTTATGGTGTATGTATTTTGTTTGTTTTTGTTGTTGCTGTTGTTTTTTGTTTTTTCTTAATCTGCACAGCTTCAATGTGCTGAACCAGCCAGTGAATATATCTTTCCACTATCTATTGCAAGAATCTTCTGATGGTCTGTTTCAACTGCAAGTGACTGGTAATTTTTTTTTTTTACATCTTCAAACCTCAGGACCAAGTCATTTGGACATGCTCACTGGGAGGTACCAAACTTGATAAAGCTTTTAAATAAGAAAACATTTCAACTTTATAAAGTGAACATCTACAAAAGCTGTTGTCAATTATTCATTCACCATTTTTTACCACAAATTAGACTTAAAATGCAGTGTTGCAAATTAATCAGATCTTACGAAAAATACATATATTTTTAATCTGAAGAACAATTTTCAAAAGCTATGTTGGAAATGCACTTTTTCCAATACATCCTACACAGACTACTGAAACAAGATTATGATATGGAATTACTTTGTAAACATACATGACCTAAAAAGCAACCCATAAAAAAACCAAAAAAAACAAACAAAAATCAATCTGCCCAACTACATTACATTTTATTAGTTGAACAAACAATGCATGAAAACAACAGGTAATCTATCTAATCAATTAAATATTGATTAGTGCAAACTTCACTGTAAAGTATCAACAAGAGAACAGACAGAGAAAAACCACCACTAGCATACTGACCTTGGCAGTGTTGAGGGCAGCCCCATACCCTGTGGAAATACCACAGCCCAGCAGGCACACACGCTCAAGCTTGGCTTCAGGGCTGATCTGCACATCCATCACAGAAGCATGGGTGACTAAATAAATTACAAGGACGAAAATAAAACTAAAAAGTATGCGGAAGGGTGGTGATGGGGCATGCGGAGAGGGGTGATGTCAAGGTATGTCAGAAAAGCAAAAATTATGAAAGGGGGCAAAACCGTTATTACAGCTATTTAAACTTTATTGTCCAGTAAGTTGCAAATACCATTTACTTTCCTCCTTGACTATAATCTATTCCGATTATAAACTAAATTAAAAAATCACAACTCAGTTAACTGAAGTATGTACATGCATGCTTGCTCAAGCCGTGCATGCGCATCCCAAATACATGTCTGTCTGTATGAACACACCAACTGCGTGTATCTTGACTGAAACATCAGCATTACTAAAGCTCTGTCCAAGGCTCTTCTGTTAGTCTTAAAGAATAACAATGAACACTTTATGAAACATACTGCATGGACACTCACCTTGGCAACAGAAATCTCAGCACAGACAGTGTATTCACTGAAAGTGCTGGTTCCCATGAAATGGAACAGCTCCTTCCCATTGCATCGGAATCGCTTGGTACCATCCGGCATCACTCCTTTTCCCTGAGTTGCCCTGAGAAATCAGATTTTATTTTATATAAATTCTCAAAACTAGGTTGTAAAGCTCCTTAGCAAGCTGTTTCAAAAAGAATGTTATCAAAACACCCCTGGGTTTTTGACCACACACACATACACACACACACAATAAATCTGATGTCTGCACTAGTTGGGTCACGGTTAAGTATGTGTAATTAAAATCTGATTTCACTTAAAGTGAAAAGATAAAGAAAGAAAGTGAAAAGTCGTTACACTAAAGAAAGTCATATGACCTTTGCTATGAGTACTATGAATGGATGTTCTTGTTGGAATGTGGAAGCACGGTCAAACTTTGTGTTGTTCTGTGGGGCTGATGTGTATGTTGCCTTTTTCAGTTTTGTCAGTAAATGTGTCAATAATTTCTTTTTTTTAGAGATAATAAAGATAATAAAGCATTCTTGTATGTCTTCACAGTAGGAAAATGGTTTAAACAATTCATTATTCTATGCACACTGAAATACTCTGCTTCCCTTATTATCACATATCACATATATCCTAATGGAATGCTGTCAATTTAATTTGCACTTGATCTTAATAAAACTATTGTCTCAGCCAACTCTTCTTACTCACACATACACACACACACACACACACACACACACACACACACACACACATACTTGTATACTAAACTCCAGCAGCATTTTTCGGCAACATGTTCTCTTCAAATTATTTCAGTGTCAGCATTCAGTAAAAAAATAAAAATAAAAAAAATAAATAATGAGCACTTCATACCTGATCTTCTGGCACAGGTTGGTCTTGGGATTCTTGCAGAACTTACAGTCATAGCACTGAGGTGTGTAGCAAGGAATGACATGGTCACCTGCAAGGAAAATCACCCCTGTTATACCTGCAAGCATCTGTGAATCAGTGTGCAATCATAATTCACATGTTTACGAAAGGGTAAACATGAGCAATGGGAAAGAGTGTATTGCATTGTATTTTGCATTGTATTGTATTGTATTACTCTTTTTGTCTCAACAGATTCCTCTGTGTGAAATGCTCTCCTCAGAGCGAGTGCGCCACTACACTGAGAGCACCACCCATTTTGGGTTGTTTTTTCTGCCTGCAATATTATTTGTTTTCCTTTTGAAGTGGATTTTTTTTTTTTTTTTTAATACACGATTGCCAGGGACAACTTTTTTGTTGCCGTGGGGTTCTTTTACATGCGCTATATGCATGCTACATACGGGACTTTATCGTCTTATCCGAATGACTAGCATCCAGACCACCACGCAAGGTGTAGTGGAAGGGGAGAAAATACTGGCGACTGTGGGATTCAAACCAGTGCGCTCAGATTCTCACTTCCTAGATGTGGTGGTAAGCATGTGTGTGTATATGTGGTAATGTGTGTGGTTGCGGTGGTGTTGGTTGGTGCTGGTGGTGCATATGTGCATGTACGCATGTGTGTGTGTGTATGAGGCTTACAAATTTTCTGTACAAGTGTTACTGAATAGCACTGGTAATAAAGTGAGTACCATCCAAATGGTGTGCAGTGATAAAATGTATGAACAGAAACCAAAGATGAAAAAGAAAAAACACAGTCACTGAGAAACACTGGAACCATACACAGTAAAACATGCAAAGTCCAGACAAATACACCAGAACAAAACTGCCTCACAATCTAACAATTACTTAGAATTTATATCTGCAATTCTTTTATTTTTCTTCTTTTTTTTACACAAGGCAAAACACAACACAAAATGTGTGTGTGCACTTTATCCTTAACTCACCAGGCTTTACTGTTGTCACGCCTTCTCCAATGCTCTCCACAATGCCAGCTCCTTCATGGCCCAACACCACAGGGAACGCTCCCTCGGGATCATGACCACCCAAAGTGTAGGAATCAGTGTGACACACTCCTGTAGCCAGGATCTATAAACAAGACAATAATAATAATAATATAATATAATAATGAAAACACACACACACACACACACATTCACAGCTTAATGTCTGCCAGAGTCTGCACTAATTGGGTCACGGTTAAGTATGTTTAATTAAATGTCCTTTTTTGTTGTTCAGACGAAATCATAAAACTTTCTATGTTCAATTTTCTGATTCCTGGTGGCTGGTATCTCACCCCTGAAACCCCCAAGTTCAAACCATCCCCCTTTTTCTTTCCTGAAGCTGAACACAGTATGCATTTGCTACATATGCGTGTAGGGGAGATTGGGTGAGGGGTTGGCAGTGACCCAAAATCATACACAGAGATCTGAACACTTGTGCTCTAACTCTGCACATAAAACGAACAAAGAATAAAAGCAAAGAAAGAAACACAATTTTCATAAAGTTGGAAAAGTCAATTTCTAAAAAAACACATAAATGATACAAATAAACAAAATTAAGCACATAAGAAAGGCAGCAAGAATGACAAAGTCCACGTGGGCTGTCACTGTACCTTGATGCGCACTTCTCCAGCTTTGGGAGGATCCACTTCAATGGTTTCAATAGTCAGAGGCTTCTTGGCTTCCCATGCCACAGCTGCTCTGCATTTGATCACCTGAATCAAATAAGTTTCGTTAGATTTTTTTTTTTTTTTTAACTAAATACTCTGTTACATCCCTAGCATTACATAATAGGCATTATTCATTTTATTGTCCCTTAAAAATAATAATAATAATAAAAGGCATACAAGCAGTACCTGAAATGAATAATCATGCTTTGCGACACAGCAGCAATACCAATATATAACATTCACCAACAAGAATATTTGCAATATATGGGGGAAAAAAAATTCCACCAAATAAATGTCTGAATCAAAATTAACACATTTCACAAAATGTGAGAACATATGTCTGAATTTAGTGTGGAATGGAACCACTATACACCCCAATTAATACCAATTAATACGTTCTTTGACAAAGAATAGACAATGGCATAGTGTAACAGAATTACTTATCACAATATCAATGTTGTTACTCTGTATTGTTATAAAATTGGGTTTTTGTTTTGTTCTGACTTTATATAATGCCTGTTTCTGATTCTCTTTCATTTGTTATCCTTTTGTTTTTCGTTGTTATTGTTGTTGTTTTTTGTTTGTTTGTTGCTGTTTTTGCTTTTTTTTAAAAGGAAAGTTTAAAACACTTTGAAGAACCAAAGACCTAATACACAAAATGAAATCAGTGTTACACTTTTTGTAATTTTTCAATTTTTTGAATGCCAGTGAGTCTGACATAGTGCTTTCCGAGATTCGCTGACTGGCCTTGTCTAGGTGGAGTTTAATGACCTAGCTATTGACTGACGCCCTTTAGATCAAGTTGTTAAGGGCTGAGGTCTTGGTAAAGTCACTGTGGTTGTCATGTGCCTAATGGCCTACTTTTTGTAGAACTTTGCAAACTGGTCCTCATATACCCAGTGCGTTGTTGGACAAACACAGCAAAGTAACATACGATTTAGCATGTAATGCAAACATTGGTTTCTGATATATATATGTGTGAGTGTGTGTGTGTGTGTGTAAGTAATACACACTTATGTAGCTTCAAAAAAAGAAGACAGCGAGACCAAGTGGTGTGCCGGAACTGCGAAATAAAATGCATATGAACCATAAGCCAACAATAAAAAGTCTTCGAGTTAATTATCAGTTTTATCCACCTTTAATTACCTAAAGATTTACACTAACCATCCTTTGACGAAAAGTTAAAGGACACGCTTACCTGACCCTTCGTGTCGGCCGCCATTGTCTTTTCAGAGAGCCCACTTTGGTGGCGTGTGCAAATCAATTAGAATGTTATATGTCAAGGACACCACGTTATCAGTGAAACGTTCGTTTTGCCAGTGACCTGGGTTTAACAACATTTTTTGTATTTTCTGTCAAAAAGAGCTGAAACTTTGCACCTCGCTTGCGACAGATAGAAGCACGCACAGCTGCCACTTCTGTTTCAGTGCTGCCAAATGCAAGGAAGGGAGATAATTACGTTTTCCTTTCGATTTTCTGACCTTGTGTTGAGGTCAGTTCCATTCGATTCCAGCTGGGATTTGGTCATCCCACGACGTATTGGTCTTGTCAAAATGCGCTTTATCTTTATGGTGTATTTGGACGACGGGTTACTCTTTATACAGTGGAGAGTGGGTCTGTGCCTAAAATCACACACACACACACACACACACACACACACCGCACACACACACACACACACACACACACACACACACACACACTGACACTGACGCACGCACTGACTGGCACGCACGCACTGCACACAAACACGCACACACACTACGGCACACACACACACACACACACACACACACACACACACACACACACACACAAGAAAAACAACAAACTGAAGCCGTGACAACAATCGATAACACTGACATACACACACTGGCACCCGGCACACACACGACCGGCACACACACACACTGGCTGGCACACACACACACACACACACACACACACACACACACACACACACACACACACACACACACACACACACACACACACACACAGATTTGGAAAAGGGCACTGTGCCGGTTAGTAAATCAGTGGAGTACGTGAGAAACTCAGTATAATTGCTGGCTTTCGCTCTGGCCAACTTGAAAGACAATGCTTGGTCATGATCAGTGGAACGAACCTCCGAGTTCTGCCGAGAGACTTGTGCCAACCCGTCCGGCCTAAATACCCGTCGCCCAAGCATTCAAGAAATCAGTACTTTTCAGGAGTCAACTGACCAATTGATTTTGACTGAAACCAGCACTGACCAGGGCCCGACAGCTCCCTGAACTCGGACCGGGCGCAGATGTTCCCTGCTAGCTCAGTGTGGAGATCTCGACTGTCGTCTGCTTTTCCCAGCTGCATGTGGCTAAGCACGACTGAAAACTCGACAGTCATCGTTATTAAAAGAATTTGATATCGCTGGATCACTGACTCGAAGGGCGGATATGCAGAACTTGAGACAACGCTGTGATCCAGCGCCCAGAACACCGTCCACACAGCCGGCTTTATAAAGAGGCAACTCATACCGGAGCCGATCCCCGGCAGCACCCAAAAGACCCAACTGAATCACTGAACTGACTCGGAGAACTTGACACCAAGGACCCGGGCCATGAAAAGAATGCCCGCGATTTTTACTTTTGTCAGTAGCGGGTTGTTCACCCCGTGACAGTCTCAGTGCCATACATGAGGAGGGCGCTGTTGAGTGTTTCTAAGCGGACTGGTCCTTCAGTGTTCCTCCGGCGGCCAGACGGACTGCATGACCGTTGACTCTAGGCCAGGCTCTCTTTGAGCTTTCCCATCATGCCGGTTTGCATCCTCAGCGTCAATCGAGGGGTTATAGAATAAATAAACGACACTAGCTGATGAATGAATAACGTTCAAAAAGCACCCGCGGGCCGGACGGCCGGAGACTGATGTGGAGACCACGTTTTCAGTGAAGCTGCCAGGCGTAACTCCTCAAATATTGGAGCCATTGACGTCAGTGGGTCAGTGGCGGATATTCTGCCCACTGAGTCTTTTTAACTGAGTTATCCTGATGCTGGACATACGGAAACCAATGCGGCTCACCGGGGTGATCAACAATGAATGTTGGCACCTTTTCTTTGTACATGGCATTTCTTTTGCAGCAATAGTTGACCGGCTGGTTAAGACGATCATGTTTATCTTTATTTCTGCGTCAGTAATCTTTGTGCTGCAACTCCCACATTTAGACAATGACTCATCAGCATCTACTATACCTTTGCATGTATATGACGTGACCCTTTTCACGGTTCCGCCATACAGGCAGCCATGCTCCGTTTTCGGGGATGCGCATACTGAGTACTTACCATATATAGGTTTGTGTTTCTATAACCCACCGAACACTAATGACACACCTATACGCCATACGTGAGGTCTTACACTGAACACACGTCTTCTGCCGATGTGTACACCGGCCGGGCATACGAAGGGGCCACGATTGTGGCACTTGTAACGTGGTTCGAACAGATATCGACCTAGGAGATCGAAAAGTCTCCACCATTTACCCCACTGCTGCTGAGAAGTATGCACCATCAGTGATGGGCTGCCCCCTCAGTGAGATAAGACCGAGTTCACGCGTCTGGATGTAGGTCACCATGAATGTGCGTCTTTTCCATCCGTCCGGGTTTCTTCCCCCTGGGATTGCGGCATTATTTTTGTTTAGCAAAATCAATGACACCATTGATAAGTGCACAAAAATCAATTATTACATCTCAAACTCTTGCCACTTTGATCTCATTTGGAACGACAACGCTCAGCAGTTAATCCACCACTGACTAAAGTGCCGATACTGTACCTGCATGGGTTGAAATCAAGAGCCTCAGACTGAAAGTCCTTTTTTTTTCTTTTCTTTTTTTTTCCTTCAAAGACAGCGCGTGCAGTCTTTGTATTCATTAACTGTTTGGCTTCGTGAAAAATCCGTCAAGTGCAGCTGGCCTTTATCTTCCTGACCCGAAGCTGCACTGGAATTTGGGCTGAACAAATACTGTTTGTAGGTGGTGTCAGTGAAAGGGTGAGGCTTTGACCCTCAAACCCCCTATACTCGGAATGCCACAGAAGTCTGTTGTTGAAATCTGTGTGATCACCTTTGTTCTTGTACTGACAACGTTACTACTGATTTTTGGCATCCCACATACAGAATAATCTAGCTAATGCTGTGCATTTCTGTTTCGTACACATAAAAACAAGAAACACGTACACATACACAAATTCACAACCCACACCTTTTCGCATTCACATACCCCCTCACATAAAAACTGACCCACACCGTTTCGCATTCACACCCCCCCTCATATAACACAAGTAAGCCGCCAGCCAAAACATACACAAAACATTTCACTGTGACAATTTTTTAAACAATAATTTAGGTGGTAACTAATAAATATACATTTGTGTTATCGTTCATCATTTGCACAGTTAATCAGTTAATAAGATGATTTTTCATATTTTTCTTCAACACATTTGTATTATTTATATTCTTTAAAATGAGTGGAAGGATATTCCATAAGTTTCCACCAGAGTATATGAAGCTGGATTTATGAACGTTATTTCTAGGTCTAGGTAGACATAACATATGGTTGTGTCTGTGGTCATTAGTTTTAAAAGTTGCTGTTATATCTTTTGGGGAGCATTTCCATATATCACATTATTCATGCAAACAGCCTTGTTGAAGAACAGCCCCTTGTGGAAAGTAAGAAGTTTATTATCAGTGTGGGTCAGGGAGCTCGACTTCAACAATACTAATTTTAATGCTCTTTTATACATACGATGAATAAATTTTATGTTCGTATTGCTGCAGTTGTCCCATAGAGTTGACGCATAATCGATAATTAGCAGAACATGTGCACAGAAAAAAAACCCTTAAATTTTGAGGTTGATTATTTACTGCTACTAACCGTTTCCTGTCGAAAAGAAAAGATTCCATGAGTAAAATCCGGTGTTAAATTATAAACTTCTAATTTACAAGGAATGATTGATTACATCAAAGGCTTTTTCAAAATCAATAAAAAGGAGACATGTGAGTTTATTTTCATTAATAATGTTGTGCAAAATATTGTCAGTAAGTTGTATTGGAGCAGTGTTGCAAGAATGGTTTTCACGAAAACCAGACTGATCTTCGTTGATTAAATTGTTATTGACAAGATAAATATTCAAAGCTTTTTGCAAGTGTTTTTTGATTGGTTTTGACAGAACAGATGTTTTGCAAAATACTGTCAGTAGGTTGTATTAGAGCAGTGTGGCAAGAATGGTTTTCACGAAAACCAGACTGATCTTCGTGGATTACATTGTTATTAACAAGACAAGTATTTAAAGTAAAACCAGACTGATCTTCGTGGATTAGATTGTTATTAACAAGACAAGTATTTAAAGCTTTTTGGAAGTGTTTTTTTGATAGGTTTTGATAGAACAGACAAGACAGAAATTGGTCTGTAGTCTGATGGATCAGAAGAATCACCTGATTTCTAGAGAGGAATGACTCTAGCTTCCTTGAATTTTAAAGGAAAATATTTCTTATCGATACACAGATAATATAGATATGTCAGTGTATCAGCCACACGACAGTCTGCTACACAAGCTGAATCACGACGGGATCAGAGGACCCATCCATACATGGATCAAGAACTTCCTGACTTGGTGTAAAATGAGAGTGATCCTGGATGGAGAGCAATCCGAGGAAACAGAGGTGATATCAAGTGTTCCCCAAGGTACAGTATTGGGTCCTTTACTCTTCCTGTGCTGTACCTGCCACAATCCACAAAATCAACAGTACGCCTTTTCGCGGATGACTGCCTCCTGTACCAAGAAATCCACTTCTTCCAAGACCATATCGCCCTATAGAAAGGCCTGGATAGTCTGGAAGTATGGGCGAAAGACAGGGGAATGCGATTTAATGCACAGAAATGCTACGTTCTATCCAGCCAAGAAAAATCTCCATACTCTCACAGACTAAATGGAGTCATACTACAACAAGTTCAACAAAACCCATATCTGGCAGTACAGATCTCAAACAACCTGAAATGGACTGGCCACATTACAAACATTTGCAAATTAGCCAACTGCTCACTCAGCTTTCTCAGATGTAACCTGAGGATATGCCCCCCAAGAAAGCCACCGAATGGCATACATTTCACTTGTCCGTTTAATGCAGGAATACGGAGCAGCAGTCCGAGTCTGGGACGCCCACCTCAAAAAGGACATCAAAAGGCTTGAGAGAGTCCAACGCCAGTCCGCCAGAATCATTACCAGGACTACAGATCAAGGGATCCAGGCTGTGTGACGCAAATCTACAAAATCAAAATTTACCACCTTTAGAGGATCGTCGTAAAACCATACGACTTACTACAATGTTTAGGATTGTTAACAATCAAATACCGGCCTTACCGGTAACCAGGAAAGTTCTTGACACCTGCAAGCAAGACCAGCAGAAGATCCAAGCCTTCATCTTGTAAAGACCATGATATAGACAAAAAAGTAGAAAGAAGAACTTTCAACAACAGCAAGGGCTATGTCATTCCATTCTGCAGGACAGCCCAGCTAAAGAACTCATTCTTTGTGAAAACAAAGAGTGGAATGGAATCAGCTGGAGGAAGGAGTTGTGAGTGCAGGGACGATGTAGCATTCAAGGCGGCCATCAAAAAACCCCTGCCAGCTACTGTTTCCCATCAATAACAGTAGCAGTGGTAGTAGTTTTTTCTGGGTTTTTTTTTTGTGTGCTTGTGCTCTCCCAGGTTCAGTTCATTGCGACAATGGCCATATTGGCCTCTGCAACGTACAGATCCTGATCCTGATCAATATCAGGGGAAGAAAGCTTTAATACCCGCCCATCCAAACTGCCCAAACCACGTGTGTAAGACTGTTTTAGCAGTGATAAACTCTTACTGACATCTAAGACTGTTTTAGCAGTGATAAACTCTTACTGACATCTAAGACCGTCATCGGTTGGAGACTAAATGGAACGTAAATTTCCTTTGAATGAACATACTGTTTTAAATCATACAAGTCATTTTCACTGCATAATTTTATCAGCAATGTTTGCAAAGTGATTATTATGCTGTTGTATCTGTGATAATGTGCTGGTTTTTAGATACATGTTTATTATTTAACATGCTAATGGCTTTCCTGATTTTACGGGAACATTTTGTGGAAACCAGCGTATTTTGAAAATAGTTACATTTGGATTTATGTTTCATTCCATTTACCTTATTTCTCTGTTTCTTAAATGGCTCCCTTGTTCCATAGATATTAAGATAATCTCTATAAATTATTTCATAGTTGATTTCTTTAGTTATCCATGGTGGTTTAGTTTCTGGTCTAACTTTTTTCCTTACAAATGGTGCTTGTTTGTCATATACAGCAGAGAATGTATTTATCCAGAATTCAACTGCTTCATCAGGATCTCTTATTTGGTATATGTAATCTAAAGGTGAGTTTGCTAGATCTGAAAGAAAAACATCTTCTTTAAAGTTCTTGAAATTCCTATATTGTTTTATGTCCCATCTTTGGAATTTTAACATTATTTCTGAACCATGTAAAACAAATATGGTAATGATCACTACAGTCACATGGTGGAACACATACCTCGACAATGTTTTGTTTTGTAGTTGTATAAATGTGATCTATTAAAGCAGATGTGCCTACAGTTACATGTGTTGGTCTGTCAATCAACTGTTCTAGGCCATCCATTGAGCAGTTCTGATCCTATTTTGGTTTGAGTTTTTGTAAATCTAAATTGAAGTTTCCCAAAATAATAGTTTCATAATTAAATATTATCACTTCATCCATAACAGAACTAAACATATCTTCCCAATCTGTATTCACTGATGGGTTTCAATGTACAAATCCTGTTAAAAGAGGTTTGTTACCATTTATTTCAACCCAGACTGATTCGACATTATATGCTTCAAGATTACTTAATCGTTTACAATTTAACGAAGACGCAAAATATATAAGTAAACCTGTAGTTTTTGGTTTCGTTGGGTCTGATCGGATAATCTAGTATCCTGGCATGTTCATATCAGCATCTGAAATGTGTGAAGACAGTCAAGATTCAGCAAAACTGAAAAGATGAATGTGATTATTAGAGTTATGAAGGATGAAGGATGGTAGCAATATCTTCCTTCTTGTTTGCTGCATTGTTTATTATTTAAGTGGCCTACACGAACTCCCTGAAATGGTTCAAATCATTAGAAGATCAAAATTAATTGTGGATGGTAGTAACCTTCTAAGTTAACACCTGTGTATAAGTACAAACCCAATATAAAGTGACCAGGTCACTATAATTAATAAGTTAACATGAAAGAAGACAAAATCACTAAAGCAAAGTACAGTGATAAGCTTAAACAAAATTTAAGAAAACAAGTAAATTAAGCAAGAAACAGTTCGTGCTTTCAAATACTGAAGAAAAGTTACAAAAATGTGGACAAAAAGAAGTCCAATATGAGTACAATGACAGTAGGCAAAAGGTTACCAACTGTTGTACAAGGTAATCGTTCCAACATTCGTGACTGGTGCATGAGAGCCTGAGTATTTACAGTCATAGCTGCACATTGGTCAATATCTTAACACTGTACACTTCCCAGTCACACAACCAACCAAATACCTATTGTGTGTAACATATTTTCATATTCATTTACACAAGTAAACAATATTAGTGAAGTTTATCCCAAAGGAAAAAACACAAAAACACAAGGTTAATTATGTACTGGATGGACAATCCTGTCCATCTAAGTAACTTGAGGGGAAAAAAAAAAAAAAAAAAAACAAAACAAAAAAACTTGAGGTCATCAGCAACAATCTGTCAGCACAGGGGTAAAACTGGGATGGTGATGCCGGGTTGGATGTGCCAAACATTTCATGACCAGGGAAGGTGGGGGGAGGGGCAGTGGACCTGTCCACATGACAGAAGTTTGACGCTCCGAACATTTCTTGCCCAGAGAAAGGGAGGGCAGGGTTATTGTACCTATCCGTACTAAAGGAGTTATACACCACAGACATTTCTTGTCCAGAGAGGGCAGGGGGAGGGGCACTGTACCTGTCCATATGACTGGTTGATGTGGACAATGAGCAGGATTTCTCATGAGAAGGTGTGAAGGGGGAGGAATGGAAGTGTTTCTTTGTGGGGGACTGACAGTGAATTCCTGGGATCTGGAATTGTCTGGCTGCTCTCTGTTCATCACTGACACAGTGTGTGTGCATGTGTGGGCGCATGAGTACATTTCTTCAATATTAAAAAAAAAAAACAAGACAAATTTAAGAAGGGAAACAATTTATTTCATACAGTATATGTACACAATTCCTTTATTCCAAAAGAAATCAACAGTCTCTACAAGCCTTTCAATTATACCAAGCAGTAGTATTCCATTTCATCCCAGCAGCTGTACGCAGGATCACTTTTGAGTGCCTTTCAGTTTATTTGTGAAATTTCAAAGGATAAAGCTTGTCATACCATTGACAATATTATGCTGCTGACCCATGTTTGTAGCAGACTGTGTCATGCAGCAAAACACATCAGGAAATTTGTACAGGGCAGGTTAAACACTAAGGTCAGATTCATATCTCAAATACGAGCTCGTACTATTAAAAAAAGAGAATGAAGAAAAAAAAACCCAAACAAAAAAAAAAAATATCCGACTGTGTGTGCTGCATATAATTTCCTGTTCTTTTTTTGGTTCCTTGTTTATGATTTTAATCAATAACATATCAACTTTCTTGAAACACACATCCATTCACTTAAGCTAAAATCAAACCATAGTTATGAAATTTATTTCACTGAAACAAAATCAATGTTAGCTAACAATTTTCAGCAAAAATGTGTCATGTCTCAACAACATATAAAATAAGTGCTTCAGGTCAGCGTACATGAATAAAAAATGAGCACTAGCAGATTTCTGTTTAAATTATAAAAAAAAAACTTTTTAAAAAGTCAACAACAGACAGTGCTTGAATGTTCTAATGAAAATTCTTTCAAGAGCTTTAAATTATTGGCTCACCTATTTTTCAGATTCAGCACAGAGTGTTTCAATTTGGCTTAAAATTCTAGATCACAAGTTGTCAGATTCTACTGCATCACCATCACATTCTCAACTTGTGGTGAAGAGGGCTCTTATCTTTGGTGGAGCTAACTGAAACTTGAGGCTATGTTTAGATTACCCTTTTGAGTGTGCTGTTACCCACAGTTTTTTTGTTTTTTTTTCATCCACTGGGGAGGAACAGAATGTAGAGGCACAAGGCTTTGAAGAAAATGTTTATCTACACAATGATGCCTTTCAGAATATGATCCATTTCCATTTCAGAAGTTTGTTGGTTTTTTTGTTTGTTTGTTGTTGCTGTTGTCTTTTTTGGAGGGGGCAGGTGGGGGGGGGGGAGGTATTTCTTGTGCCATATTTGATTAACCATAAAATATTTGCAATGTGTCCTGTACGCCCTCTTTAGAATACCTGTTTATTTGCATGCATGCATGTGTGTGCTGGTCAGTGCAGCTTACATTTGTATGTAAGGAAACAGATCAGGTACAACAGTATATACAAGTCTGTGAGACTGCAAGGGAGGGAGAATGAATGTGAAGAAGTTGCTTTTGCTTACAATATGTTTGAACATATTCATGTGTCCCAGTGTTTTGTTTCTATGTAATGTCAAATGTATATATATGTTTGTAATAGTCAACATATCATAATGTTTGAAAAATAAGACAAAACGACAGTGGTTTAAGGCAGATGAGTCCCCAAACAAAAGGATTAATAACAAAACAAAATATAAGCATCAATCAGTTTTTTAAGAAGTAACAATCATTCATTCATAAAAGAAGAAAGGTAAAAAAGAAAAGAAAAAAGTAGCACCCACAAACATTATCATCATTTGGTGGAATGGGAAAAAAATCAACTAAACTGAACATGACAAAACAACTGAGTTTGAGATGAATAGCTTGAAAACTTGAACCTAATGTTTTAAACCAGCTGCAAATTTGCCTAAAACGAAGTGAAAACGGGTATTAAGTTACTGATGCACAACAAAGCAAGATGGAATCAAAGCATCAAAAATATGGTGCACAATGCTACAAATGTCTCTTTCATTCACTTTCCTTTTTTATATATATATTTTTTTTTTATTCAATGGTAGTTTTACTTCACTCTCACAGGCACTGAGATAGGCATCCCCCCTCACACCACCACTTTCCCCCTGCTTTTTTCTCTTTTTTTCTTCTCTCTTTCACATGTACTTTTGACGTCGGAAAACATCATGTGGGTGTGGCTTAAGTCCAGACACTGGAGTATACTATACTCCACTGAAATAGCTTCCCCTATTTAGCTGATTCAACCTATCAATGTTAGGTACCCATTCAAACCTGATTGGTGTGCGAAAATCAAGTGAAGCGGCTTTTCCGAAGACCCAAGACCATGCTGAAATGAGGCCTGGAACCTTAATTACTTGTGAACACTGGATCAGAAGTCTAACTGATTCTGCTATGGTGCCTCCTTGCATGTGCCCTTTTCTCTGGATCAAATGTGCATGCTGGGAATGTTCCTGTTTCAATGACCCATCAAATGTTGACATGGATTATGGGATCTTTATGGTGTTTCATCTGACATTCTGCATGTGAAGACACATGAAGGAGCTTCAGGCACTAGCAGGTCTTCATAGCTGTTGACTTTAGAAAATGGAAAAATCTCCACTCTCAGCTCATGAGGCGCTGCAACTGGGATTTGAGCCCAGTACGCTCAGACTCTTAAATCACTCAGCTGTTACACCAGCAGTTACATTTTAAAATCATCCCATAATTATGTTGCCCTTGAAGAACTTCAGGAAATCCTAGAATTTCAAGCAAGCCAGTCCTTCAGCAAATGGGTACATGAGTTTATAGAAGACATCCCTGGGTTTCTGTAATTTGGTTTTCATGCCTTGAAATAAAAAAAACAACAACCGCTTTTATTATTCAAATATTGCTCATCCTTAACATTCATGCTGCACCTCTGGAAATGGCAAATCCCAACAATCCACTCACAAGATCTTGTATGAGCAATTACAAAACCCTTTATTTTTTCCTTAGCAAAAAAAAAAAGAAAATTAAAAGAAGAAAAACCTGTTTCCCCCCATCCCGTCTCCCTTTGAAACACATATCCACAGATATCTCCACACCCTCAGGGAATTACCGACATACATGGATATTCAACCTTTGCATATGGATGAGAGTCCAGACAGCAATAAGTGCACACATACACTCGAACAAATCAACATTTTAAAAAAAAAGCATTAAAAAAAAAAAAAAAAAAAAAAAAAAAAAAAAAGAAAAGGAAAACACGATAGACAGTTATTTAGAGTCCATGAAGTGTGGCTGCCCATTGTTTGCCAGACGTCGAGTCAGGATTTCACACCCTGTGTCGGTCACCAGCAGCGTGTGTTCAAACTGCGCCGAGCGCTTTCCATCCTGGGTCACTGCCGTCCAGTTGTCTGGCCACATCTCATCTCGCCATGTGCCTGTGGGGACAGGAATAAGCATGTACATGTGTATATGAAGACTTTGCCCCTTATATATAACAACAAACAAAAATGCCAGGTGTGGGAGGGAGGTTATCAGTTCTTAAATATGACCATCTGAATCATTTTTGCTTACCATCAGAAATTAGTGTGGATACAGTAACTTAGGTTCACATACATACACCACCTGTCTGTAAGGATAAATGATTAGTGTGTGTAAAAGCAAATATGGATAAATGTGTGCTTCTGTGTGTTGTGTTGTGTGTGTGTGTGTGTGTGTGTGTGCGTGTGCGTGTAAAAACAGCTGAAGCTCACATCTAACAGATGTGATAGGTATCAGTCTGAGTAAAAAACATTAACACACCAACAGTAATGCAAGAAAATCCAAAGACTGAAAAACATGCACATCAAACAGTGAAAGTGAAGAAACCACATATCCTCATGGTACCATGTACCAGTGTGACTTTAATAGGAAATTTTCTATCTAAAATTACGTTTAAATAACATACTTACCGTGACCCAACTAGTGCAGACTCCGGCAGGGGTCTGACATTCCTGTCCTGTGCAAACTATCCGCCCTTGCGGAGCAGACGAAACTACGGCCGATAACCTCCCGGAAGTAGGTAACCTCCCCTTTGTCCCGCTGGTTATCGCCCTCTTTTGACGGCAATATGCCATCACCAGCGCAGCAAGCAGGAAGAACAGGAAGCGGGGAGGACGGGAGGGTCTTAAATTTGGGTCACGGTAAGTATGTTATTTAAACGTAATTTTAGATAGAAAATTTCCTTTTAATTACACATACTTAACTGTGACCCAACTAGTGCAGAATAGCACGACAAGGTGGAGGGCTCGCCTGTTCTACTGTCTGTGAGCTGTGATGGTCTGTTGTGCAGCTACCACAGAAGCGATGGCTCTTGCGCCATCAACCCGCAGGCGTGCGACATCTCTCTGGTAGAAGTCGATGAGCCATTATCCCTTAGGCGATAGGTGTCCCTCAAGTAGAATTTGACGAAAGTAGAGTGTACTGTGTCGCCTAAGGACATTAGTGCGGGTAAAGAAGACAGAGGCCGGCAGCTGTATTGTGGGGGAGGTCTGTGGACCACAGCTGAGCAGATGAGCGCGGATGAGCGTCAATGCAAGGAGGTGCGCATGTGGTTTGATCTGATGATTCCACAACGGATGTGGGCCGATAGTGGAAGTGGTTTTTGTGTTTGAAGGAAACTGTGGCACGAGACAGAGGTAGGTCACCGTGTTGGGCCTGCCTCAGGCATGACAGCCAGATCTGTGGAGCTCCTCCATGCGAGCTGACAGGCGATGGGCACTCCCCCGCCCCTGGCCCCCCCCCCCCCCCCCTTTTTTGACGTTGTCAAAAAATGACAGCACTGGTATGTTGCCTATGCATAGGATGGCAGACATTTGGCAACAAAAGACTTGATGTCCCTGGTGTCTCTGGGACAGGGTTCTGTAATTGCCCAGGTAGGTACCATCACGAAGGGGCATACGGAAGGCTTGGTGGCTTCTCTGCCTGAGTGTGGCCTGTTGGAGTAACCTGCAGAAGGTTGTCCGCAGTCAATGGCTGGGTTGGATCAGGCTGTGGAAGTGCATTTCATGTGCCCACAGGTCACTGAGTCTCATTCAGTGATGGAATTCCCAAATGGAAGAGGGTTTCCATGGGGAAAATTTTTGCTGAAGGTTTTTTAGTGAGAAAGGGGACCGGATCCATGACAGGCCTCTGGCTGTGTGTGGTGCGCGCTGAGTCTGGGATGGAGCGGGGTGGGGCAGGGAGGTAAGTGGCTCAAGATGTGTTGTACTGGCTATTGACATCAAGGCACTGATCTGACATACGTTTTTAGTATGGCCAGTGGTTTCTTAATTGCAAAGGGAAATCATTTGCAGCTTAGTCTTTCATGAATGACTATGTCTCTCAGACTAGAAGTCAAATTGCACTGGGACTTAGTGCTGTAGCCTTAGGCCTAAGTAGCCTTTGGGAACCTTCCCAATTATGAGTCCTAAGGCCCTCTTGATTGAGGGACCGGGGATGCAACTTGGGCAAAACACTCTCTACTATAAATTGTATAATCGAATTCCAGCCCGAATAGACTGGACAGCAGATGCCTCCTCTGCTGTTCTGATGGAGACTGTCGTACTCGACTGATTATCATATACTGTTCCTAGGAGGACACCAATCAGCATGGGTAAACCAGGAAACAGCTGCTGTGTGCTTCAGGGACGAAGGTGTTCACCATGCAGATTATGTTGCAATGTAAGGAAGGCGGAAAGAGTTGACGGGGTCTTGTGGTGCAACCGTGTGTCAGAAAGACATGGTGCTTGCTTCCGAAGTGACAACAAAGTCATCCTCTGACAGTCCCTTGACCGAAGGCTGGGGCTCCATGATGGGATAGCCTGCCTAGGCTAGCAACCTCTGGAAGTGTCTCATTGGAAAGACAGTGCTTGAGGAGGAATGGCCATCTGTAACCACAGCAGTGGTTGTGTGTAGAGGCCGAAAGGATCGGGCAGGGAAGACTAAGTGCAGAAAGTGCTTTCGAACGCCAATTGTTTGAGACGTTGATGCTGGATTTGTGTTCAAGCAAGGTGATGGGGTGAACTGATGTGCTTGAATGCGGCATCTGCCGTGCTGGTATGAGTGGGCAGAAAGGTACACCCCTGTGGCTAATGGACGGTTCGTTGTGCTTTGTGGGACGCATCCGTCCTCGTCAATATGCCTTTCTCCCAAATGTAGAGGAAAACAATTATGACCCAGGCCTTCTGCTACTAGAGAGGAGTAGAAGAGATGGGCTGAGGGTGATTGTCTCCTGCCCAGTGGGCAGTTTTTGGGTCCGCTAAAACTTGTAAGGCAAGATAGACACCTCTTCATGGGAAGGCTGGCTAGGATGTAGGGCCTGTGTGGAGCTTTTGTCACAATCACAGTGGTGCAAACCAAGGGTTGTTGTAGGCAAGGGGAGAAAGAAGGGATGCCTTACAAACTTGGAAGGAATGAAAGGCATGTGTGTCCAGAGTGGCACCTCTAAGTTGGACTGCCTCACCCTTCCTTGTGCATCTCCAGCCTTATGGGTGATTGTTGCAGGCAAATGAGTTGGGTTGCCTTGTCCGTCCTTGCACCAAGAGAGGCATTCTTAGCCCTGTGGGTGTGAAGGGGGTATGTGTGGATCCCTAAGGACCAGCCACTATTGAAATGTGAAGGAGCATACATTCAGGCGTGAATGAGGCTATTATTATTTTATTTTATTTTTGTGAGTGCAGTCGTCCTCCAAAAGCAAGGTAGGGATGAATTTATGAAAATGAATACATATATGTGCCAAGGGAATAAAAACTTCCATCAGCTCAAGTGATGTCAGAAGTATGCCAATGACAAGAGATCGAGACACAAGAAATAAGCAGCTGTATAAGCATACGTGTAGCGTGCACCGATATACCCAAGTAAGTGGGTAAGTGTGCATAATCATCAATGGAAAGGAATCTGTCCATGCACCTACATATGAGATGTACATACGCATATGAATAAAGTGCCAGTACGTAGAGGCAGAGAGTTCTGGGCATTGTGAACAGAAGGCCGCAAATGCAAGTGTGCCTATATTGCTATGTAGGGAATCTCAATGAACAGATGTCAATGAATTGAGATAGAAATATAATTGTACATGTTAATATGAAAGTCGTCTGAACCTATCCCATAAGCACATACACATGTGTATACCGATGGATAAGTACGCATCTATACGTGAAAGCAGAAATGCGTATGAATGTAGCAATATATCTCATATATATGTGTATATGTGTGTGTGTATATATATATGTATATATATATATATATATATATATATATATATATATATATATATATATATATATGCATATATATAGATTTTTTTTTTTTTTTTTTTTTTTTTTTTTTTTTTTTTAAATATGTATAGATTTTTCTATATATATTTCGTGATTGTTGCTTGTGATAATAAATCAAATGGATAGAAGGGGAAATATTGTGATGCATTTCCTGTAGCCAATAGCCTGAGAAACAGCAAGAAAAGTGCAGTTGCTATGCAAAGATGTGTAAAGTCCCTGACTGGGCATGAGGACCCAATGAGAAACCGAAAGAAAACATCGTTGGTGGACAGCACGGGGGGCAGGAGTGATGTGCTGTGTCGGCGAAACTAACCACAGCTTCGAGCGCCTAGGTTACAAATGTGGAGTTGCCTCCCTTGGCGCCGAAAATCCTCGAAAAGGAATGTGTCTTTAGAGCACATATCCCCCTTGTGCGACGTGTCCTCGCTGAACAGGGAGGAGTGTCATGTTGTGTGTGAGAGTCCGTGGTTCGATGCCACCGTAACCGACACAGGTGAAAACGAGCGCAAGGGGAATAATTATAATGCCCCTTAGTGCCGTGGGCATCCCAACCCGAATCGGTTGCCATCGGACGCGAGACGGTCAGGGCATGTGGCATGACGGCGCCGTAATCGAGTGTTATGGGCGTCGTGGGCGAGGGGGTGACAAGTCCGTCGGCTTGCCGTGGGATGTGCATCCCCCTGTTGCTGAACGGCGGTCCAGTCTCGCGAACAGCTCCTGCGAGAGGACCGGCGTTCAGTTGTCAGTTGTGTGTTGACGGATAAAGTGATAGACAAGATCGGCCCGAGCACTGCCGAGAGGCAGGATCGAGTTATTGATACATGTAAGAATTATCTTGATATTCATTGTGAAAACTTTAAATACAAAACTCGTTTACATATTTTTTTGTGATTTTTCAAGCACTGCGCACTCAATGTTGAAAAATGCAACAGACATACGTGGGGACTCTCTTTTTCTTCCCCACTTCAAGCGGGTAAAAGGCCTTGTCAGGCTTGCACGCCTTGATATTGATATATGATATGATATAAGAGGTACTCCAACGTGGAAGTGCCAATATTAGTCTGGGAAACAGCAGAGTTAGGCAGTGGGGCAGAAGAATCCAACACTGCCTAAGTTCCAATGGGGCGTGCACGTACCTGCTCTGTGGGCGCAAGGCGCGGCACCAGAAGGCAGAGTGGTGCATAATTGCTGCAGCAAGTTTAGCGATGAGTTGCTGATTGTTTGGTTGAGTAGCTTGCTGAGACACCATTAGTGGATGGGAAACAGCAGCACTCGGCGGTGTGGCAGATGGGGTCATCACCGCATAGCTTGGTAGGACCGTGCACACACTCGCACTGAAGGCGAGGAGCAGTGCCGGTGCAAGGGAAATAACTGCGGCGGTCACCGGCAAGGGTGCCGAAGCAGGGGTTGCCTCCCTTTGATCGGGTGATCCGGACAAGGGGGGGGGGTGCACGCGTATGGGCAAGCGTGTCCCCTAGTGGTCCACCTTCCTCCCTACACCAGGGGAGGGCATCCCTACACGCCTCGGTCGCTATTGGATCCGAGACGGTCGAGGCAAGCCGCGTGGGGGGTCGCGTGATCCGATGTCACGGCCGCCACCACGGACGCATCGCACATAGGGCCCAGTCTAACGTGCGGATCCAAGACAAGCTGCCTTTTTTTTTTTTTTTTTTTTTCCCCCCAAGGGATTGTGGCCATTCCATTGGTGCAACTGTGGGTATGGTAAAGAGATAGAGGAGATCGACTCGTACACTGCCGACTGGCAGGGCCGAGAAAACGCGGATCGCGTCGAGTGAGTTCGCGGATCGATAAAAATGACATGAAAGGTAACACTGACCTGAGTGTGTGACCACAAACCTCTAGAAGTCATCAGAGGAGGTGGCGGAGGTCTGGAGTCGACCGGAGGGAGCGGAGGAAGTGGAGAAGGCGGCGGGTTGGCGTTGTTTAGAGGGCCAGGAGTAGAGGGCCCAGAGTGTCAGCGAATCGATTGCGATCGCGCTTTAATTTTAGCACGATTCCCCAATCGAGCTACATAATTATGTGACCTGGTTGGAGACATAATTTGACCACAAACAAGAACGCCAGAGAATCGACAGACAGACAGAAAATACGAAAAAACTTAGCCGTATGAAGAGCACAGGTACAGGAGTCATGATGGCTGCCGGAAAAAGAGGGCGATAACCAGCGGGACAAAGGGGAGGTTACCTACTTCCGGGAGGTTATCGGCCGTAGTTTCGTCTGCTCCGCAAGGGCGGATAGTTTGCACAGGACAGGAATGTCAGACCCCTGCCGGAGTCTGCACTAGTTGGGTCACGGTTAAGTATGTGTAATTAAAACTTTATTTATAGGCCAAGGAAAACCTTTTCTTTAATCATATACTGGTACAAACACTGCATAAAGTATCCCCCCCCCCCTTTTTTTTTTTTTTACCTTGAGATATCATAGGCTCTATTGTGAAGGTATGGCCTGGTTTCATCACTCCAATAGCTTTGTTTTCTGCAAAAGAATGACAAATTGTGAAAGTGAAACAAATAGAAGATCAAGATTGATTGATTGATTGATGTGGATACTTATATAGCACCTATCCTCGGTCAGAGACCAAGCTCTAAGCGCTTTACATACACGGGGACATTTGCACCACAGGCTGCCTACCTGGGTAGAGCCGACTGACGGCTGCCACTGGGCGCTCATCATTCGTTTCCTGTGTCGTTCAATCAGATTTCAGACGCACACGCATGCACACTCAGACAAACATGTAACATTTTACGTGTATGACCGTTTTTATTTATTTACCCCGCCATGTAGGCAGCCATACTCCGTTTTCGGGGGTGTGCATGCTGGGTATATTCTTGTTTCCATAACCCACCGAACGCTGACATGGATTACAGGATCTTTAACGTGGATTTTACTTTGTTGCTATATACACACGAAGGGGGTTCAGGCACTAGCAGGTCTGCACATACGTTGACCTGGGAGATCGTAAAAATCTCCACCCTTTACCCACCAGGTGCACCGAGATTCGAACCCAGGACCCTCAGATTGAAAGTCCAGCGCTTTAACCATTCGGCTATTGCACCCATTCGGCTAGATCACTTTCTATTTCCAACAAAAGAATCATGTCAAGTATTCATCAAATAAAATAGGATTTAAATTTTGTCAAACAAAAACCTGTTTTGGGCAGAAAATGTTCTGCATGAAAAAAAAAATAAAATAAAAATAAGATCAAGAGCATAAACGGGATTTTTTAACACCTTTTACTCAATGATTATTGTTGGATGCTTATAAACTGTATACAATGGGTCAATACATGGGAAATATGGTCTTCTTCTTCTTCTTCTGCATTCATGGGCTGCAACTCCCACATTCACTCATATGTACACGAGTGGGCTTTTATGTGTATGACCGTTTTCACCCCGCCTTGTAGGCAGCCACACTCCATTTTCGGGGGTAAAATATGGTCAATTTCTGCAAAGAAATCAAGTCTCTTTGATAAAAAATTCCAACAGTAAGATGCACACAGGCAACTGGTTTTGACCACAGAGCAGAAGAAATGTCACTGATAAACACAATCAAAAAGCTTACACACTTACTTCCGTAATGAGGTACACTTGGAGCAGTGTGGAACAATCTGCAAAACAATCCAAAAACATGATGTCACATTTTGATTTTTAGTTTAGTTTTTTTTCTCTGTCCGTAAACAAAGCAAACAAACAAACAAAAAACCCTGCAGAAATGTACTTCTGTTTGCATGCTTTACTAAAAGCCTTGTAAAGGAATCCCTTCTGCCCTTTCAGAAGAAAGTAACAAATCCAAGAATAATATGCCATGCTTTATTTGGAAGAGATGATTTATCAACTTATGTATGCATGTAATGGATGTCAAAGATCATACAAGACTTGTCTCTGCCAAACTCTACAAAACTGGTTTGGACTAAGTGTTGCATTGTGACAACTTTGTTCCTGAGAGTGATTCTAAATTACGAGCATAAAAAACCCCCCCAAAAAACCACCACCACCAAACCAACCAGCTAACCACAAACACACACTGGTCTTGCTTTTGTCAAAGTATGAGCAAAACATTTGCCTTTTATTCTGTCAAAACTTTAAAACAGAGACACATAAAACTCAAATCAGAAAAAAAAACCCAGCACACACACACACACAAATAAAGCATGCCTTGGCCATTGCAACAAATGCCAAGCTAACAGGTCAATGTGCTGACTTACTGGTGAATGCCGTGACCACAGTAGCTGCGCACCACAGAGTAGCCGTGAGACTGAGCGTGCTTCTGGATGATGTTTCCCATTTCCCTATACCGCACTCCAGGCTTCACTGTCCAGAGAGAGAGAGAGAGAGAGAGAGAGAGAGAGAGAGAGAACAGTCTGTCATTGTGAGCATGGTATTTGTGTTTTTTCGCCAATTCTTTAGACAATTCAGATGCAAATGTTTGATGTGTGTGTGTGTGCATGCATGTGTGTGTGTGTGATTGTCTTGTGTGTGATTGTGCATGCATGTCTGTGTGTGTGCGTGTGTGTGGTGTGTGTGTGGGCAAAATGTCATGACTCTAAAGTCTCGTTTGCTGTCGGAGATCTGATCTTTAATTTTTCTACATTACTGATACTTATCAACATCTAAAGCAGTACCTTCTTATTGTTCTTCTTGAGAAGGAATCTTCAGTCACTGAACATAAGTTGTTTTTTTTGTTTTTTGGTAAAAACATTTGTGGTACTAATGACCTTTGCTGTGGTATGTCATTATTTTAATGTGGGTATTTGCACAGGCCAAACCAACAGCTGTAAAAAGGCTAAGAGCAGTGTCCCTTAGGGTTGCTGATATAACTATCAATAAATTAATATTAAAGTCTACTGCAAAAACACCCACAGACAAACACACTGAGACAGACAACTGAACTAAGGTGACAGAGTTGCTGATACAGTTTTCAGTTTCAAGGGGCTGTCAAAGTCTGTGAACTGATCCATGAATGCTACAACAAATCTGCTTTAAATATATATATATATATATACAAAATTAAAAAAAAGAAGAAAAAAAAAGAGCAGCAGCAGATTCCTGATCTAGGTATCAACCCAAGATGCTGGTCTGAGCTGAGAGAGTATACCCTTGCTTTATAAATGCAAAATTAAAAAAAACAAGAAAAACAAACAAACAACCCCCCCCCCCCCACCCCTCCCGATAAAGACAACAAATAAACTACAAACAAAAAACAACAACAACAACAAAATAAAAAGCCACAACCACAACAATAATCAAATAAAATAGACAAATAAGTAAATACATTAAAACACAAAATTATTTTTAAAAAAAGCAAAAAAAAAAAAGCACACTAAAATAGATTCAAATGAAAGATATGCAGAGGGTAAACAACTGAAATAAAATAATAAAAATGGGCCACGTTCAGCGAATGGCTCTGCACCCACACATGCATGCATACTTACACAAGCGTGCAAACGTACACGCACACACACACACACAAACACATACACAAGAGGCTGAGGCACATGAGCCAACAAACCCAAACCAAAACGCTGCCCTCTACCTTCGTCAATGGCCATCATGAGACACTCGTAGGTTGTCTTCACCAGCTCCTTGCTGGCTTCATCCACCTCTCCAACAAACATGGTCTCGTTCAGGTCCCCATGAAAGTCCCGGTGGTAGGCCGTAATGTCAACTATCACACAAGAAAATAGTATTGAAAAACAAACTGTAAAAATGAAAAAAATAACAATTGACATGAATGTGTGAAGTTTATCAGCTCATACCCACTTCTAGCCTCTTGCTATGACTGTCTTGGAAACCATTATCATATCGAGTGTAAAACAAAAAATAATATTCAAATGAACTGCAAAATGATGAAACAGTACTGACATGAATGTGTGAAGTTTATCAATAACAATTCACAGCTACAGTTCACAGTTACAACCTGCAAGTGCAACAAAGCAAACTAATAAACAGTTAAAACAACAGTTGAAAACTGAAAGCTAACTGTGCAGTTTATATCAGTTCAAAGTTAAATAATCATTCAAAAGTGAAAGCTCAGTCAATGCTGGAGAACAAACTTTGTTCTTGCTCTCAGAGGTGCATCTAGATGTCCATTAAATGAACACAAATGTTAAAACTCTTTCCCTGACATAGGTGAAGGTCATGATAGCAATTTTCAAGCAATATTCAAATAATCTGTTCACCTCACCAGACCAAACAACACCTTTTTTCTATTTCCAACAAACTACCCACATGCCATTTGATAAACAAAAAAGAAAAAAAAAAAAGGCTGGCACAATTCTGCTAAGGCAAGCTGTTTCCCTCCCCAAGAAAAAAAAAGAAGAAGAAAATAATTCCACCTGCTCCTCCCAACGCCAAGAAATGATGAAGAAAGGAGAGAAAGAATAGAAAAGTGACGTCATTTTCACAAGCATGCAGGAAGACCCTGCCATGCATAGGTACACAGTCTCAGAATGGTGTACTTACTGTTGACAATGTCGCCGTTTTCCAATGGTCTCAGATCAGGAATTCCATGACAGATCACCTCATTGATTGATCTGCACAGGACAAAAATAATACAACTTTTACTTTTAAAACATGTGCATGTGAATAACATTTCCTATCTTCAAATACAAATCTTTGCTGTCAAAAACAAAACAGACACAGAGATGTACACCATTCTGGAAAATAATGCACCTGCAAGACTGCTGTTACAATTGAATGCAGTGAATGAGCAAGTGTGTAAGAGTGAGTGTGTGAGTGCAAGTGTATGAGTAGAGAGAGAGAGAGAGAGACAGACAGACAGACTGAGTGCACGTGTGTGTGTACATGAATATGTGTGTGCGTATGTCTCTTGTATCACTTTGCCAAATTCCTAGACGATACAAAATCACATAAATAATACATCTTTATTGGTGCGCACACTGTACTGGAAAATAACCCACCAGCAAGACTGCTATTACAACTGAATGTAGTCAGCAAGTTTGTAATAGGAAGTGTGTGAGTGTGTGAGTAGAGAGAAGAGGAGGAGAGAGAGTGAGAGAGACAGCTAGAGACAGAGTATGAGTGTGTGTGTACGTGCATTTGCGTATATGTCTCTTTTTCACACTGTTAAATTACTGAATGATACACAGTCACATAATTAATACATTTTCATTAGTTAGCACTAAAGAGAAGACTTGAAATGTACACAAAGTTCAGATAAATTTCATGAAGTGTTGAGTATACTATTCCAACTCTAACACAAAATACACTCACGTGCAGCATGATTTAGGGAAGCAGTAGTAATTGAGAGGAGAAGGATAACACTCTCTGTCTATGGTTGCCTGAAACAGAGGAACATTCTTTCACACATTCAAACATGTTCTCAATAATGTAATAAACTTGAAACTTTTTTTTTCACACATTCAAATATAGTCTCAATAATGGTTTAAAGGAACAGCCACTTGATAGATACAGAAAACAAAATTTTGATACATCTATAAGATGCAAATCAACTTAAATCTACTTGATACTTGAAAACAAAAACCAAACCAAACCAAACCAAACCAACCAACCAACCAAACACAAAAGAAACCCCCAAACACCCCTCACACCCACACTTTCACAACCCTCCATCCCACAGAAAAACAAACCATAAATCCTCTTCAGCAGGCTAGAAGATTATCACATAGTTCTATTTTGGATTCAGCAGGTAACTACCAGCCAATTTTAAATTTAAACAAACAAAAACAAACAATAAAAAAAAACCCCATAATAGCTGTAACTGTTAATTGCATCACTGTTTTTTGATTGCAAAAAGCATACTGACACACCTCAAGCCTTCAGCTTGCTGACCCACACAGAGACGTACCTCATGGACCAGTCTGTCAATCTCATCTGTAGTGACCCCAATACTAATGGCTTCAGCTGCCACATCCAGGATTTCTCGTGCCAGCTGCACACATAACATACAGATACAGATATACATTCACACTTGGGGCTTTATGTTCTTTGGTTTGAATAAATCTCACAAAACATTGTGATCACTGTCAAAACCTTCATACCTTTAGGGAGATGTTGACACAAACTCAGACTACTTTTACTTGATTGAACTGTAATTCTTTCTTTGTTAAAGACAAAGTTTCAGCATTAAGTATAATACACAGTCTGTTAAAAAGCAAAGAGGGCTACAAAATAGTGTGCTGAACTGATCAAATAAATCCACATAACTGACTGAGTGCATTTAAAACCAGCACCTTGGAAGTTGTGAATACCCTGTGGACTGCCATGAAAAGGAAAGTCAGTGACAGAAAAAGAGGAAAAAATGTGTTTTAGCAAATACATCCATGATTATTTGCGCATGCACACACAAACACATGCACACACACAATGAAAGGCGTGTACTATTTCCAAGCACTTGGAATCAAAGTCTATACAGTGTACAGAATGACAGTGGTTTACCTTACACACGACTCGCATGCCTTCCTGTTCTTCATCATCCAGCTGTTTGATGTTTGTGGAGCCTCTCATCTGACGCTCTGAGAGGGGTACGCCTAAACACAGAACATACAGTGATGAAAAAACAACTCATCTTACAAACCACAGACACTGTATTCTGTATCTCCCATTTCCTGATGGGAACAATAACCCTGTAGCATAACTAATGCTTCCCTAAACTGCCTAAGTGCCTTCATCCTTATTTCATAGCCTTCAGCAGTTATCACTTTAAGAGTGAAACTTGGAGAGAAAGGAATGCATTTCAAGGGATTGACATACCAGCTATTTCATTCAGGCAGTTTCAAAACAGTTTAAAACTTCATAAATTAAAAGCAAATCTGTCTGGCATCATATTGAAAAAAACCTATCAAAATCTGAAGGAAAAAAACATGTTTTTCATTATAATTCTCTGAACATTCCACAGGACACTGTAGCCATGGTCAAGTCTTGTTCAGTCTTTCCTTTTTCTTATCTGAACAGCATGACACTTAAGTGTTTTTGCAGCCACATGCCAAATGGATCTTATTTGTTTGAGTGGAAGACGTACTTGCTTTGCTGGTATTTGACTTTTATTGGAAGACACATGCACAAATAAAAGGAACATGCTTCTTTAGCTATTTTATTTTTGTTTAATAGTAAATTTTCCAGTTGTTCAGAATGAAGTAAAAAAAACAAACCACCACCAAAAAACAAAAACAGGAAGATTAAAAATCAAACACACACAACCATGTACACTGATGCTCTGAAAACTTGTCAAAATCATAATTCCCATTATGGGTTCTGGATATTACAGATCAGTTACCTTCTAGGTGGTCAGCATAGTCAGGACGAGGGATATTATCAGGCACCTGTCTCTTGGGTGTCTGAAAAATCACCAGTTGGTATGATCATAAATATGGTGCCCTGATTCACTTGAATGAAGGCAGTCACACAGAATAACAATGTCTGTGTCCACTTACTTTTCAGCTATGCTCCATTGCTTTCAAATCTCACTCACTTTCTATACACATTCTCACATATTTGAAAACATTTCTCAGTGTAGCCAGATATGCTTTTCAGTAGACCTCTTTTGTTTGTTTGTTGCTTTCTGCTACTTAATAAAATTCAGTTTACTTCCTTATTCATTTATTTATGCCAGAAACATATGAATGCATCTCTTCCAGTGTAAGCATGTTTGTACACATGTATCTCTATATGTTACTTTATGTGTTATTTCCTTTACACACCATTTATTTTTCCAACCTTTGAATTTAAGCAGGCATTATGTGCTTTGTGCATCTACTTTATGAAAAACACAACAAAAAAACAACAACAAACAGTTTGATCTCTGTTGTACCAAAACATGACAAGAAAGGCAAGGCCTTCGAGACTCACTTGTGATACACTTTTAAAAAAATCCAAGTTTTTATGTATTGGGTTTAATGCATTTACTGTTATATTTATATTTTTTGTATTCTCTAAACTTGGCACTTTGATCTGATATTCGACCCAACAAAGGATCTGTCATTATTATCATTTTTTGTTCAAACAGGAACTTCTTTTGCTAAGCATGGAAGTTTTATTTATTGCAAACGTTTTGGTGTAGGTAGCAGAACAAGGGAAATTACTCTGCTGGGGAACTTAGTTTGCTTTAAACTGATCTTTCTCATCTTAAACATTACATTTTGAAATTATACTCAATACATAAAAAGCTTGGATTAAAAAAAAAAAGTGCATCACAAGTGAGTCTTGAAGGCCTTGCCTCTCTTGTTTCAAAATGTAATGTTTAAGATGAGAAAGATCAGTTTAAAGCAAATTAACTCCACTAGCATTACAGAGTAATTTCCCCTTTTTACTATCTGCACAAAACGTTTGCAAAATAAATAAAAATTCCATGCTTAGCAAAAGAAGTTCCTGTTTGAACAAAAAATGATAATAATGACTGCTCTAGCTGTTGGGTCAGAATATCAGATCAAAGTGTCAAGTTTAGAGAATACAAAAAATATAAATATAACAGTAAATGCAGTTTGCATATAATTAGGCTTCATTCTTTATTTTTTTGTGCCAATCCCAGAAGCGCAATATTGTTTTAAACAAGATGACTGGAAAGAACTGGATTTTTCCTATTTTTATGCCAAATTTGGTGTCAACTGACAAAGTAGTTGCAGAGAAAATGTCAATGTTAAAGTTTACCACGGACACACAGACACACAGACAACCGAACACCGGGTCAAAACATAGACTCACTTTGATTACACAAGTGAGTCAAAAACATGCTCACTAATAAGTTAAAAGATTCAAGTAAATCAAAAAAACAAAATAAGCACCAACTAAATCCGTACCACAGGGAATGCTCTCAATGAACCTGTGTACCGAAAACCAGGCCAAGGATTGTAACCATTCTTGCTCTCCTCTTGTGTTTCTTCTGCACACAGAAATAAACTGTAGTTAAATATCCAGTATACAGTTATTTTCATGGAATATGCAGGTCTGTTCTGTACATTTACAATCAATTATCATATTAACACAGACACTCACAAACAAACTGTCACAACACACACACACATATATATGTATATACATACACACTGTTCTATCCATCAAAATTAAATGTTTTAAGAAACCTAAAATCTAGTAAAAAAAAAAAAAAAAAAAAGAAAAAAAAAAGGAAATTTTCTTCCTAAAATTATGTTTAAGTAACATACTTACCATGATCAACTAGTGCAGACTCCGGCAGGGGTCTGATTCCTGTCCTGTGCAAACTACTACCCACCTATGCAGAGAAAACAAAGGTAGCTACGGCCGATAACCTCCCGAGGTAGGTTACCTCCCCTGTGCAACCCTGACTAGCGCCCTCTTTTTTCAGCAATTCGCAATTTAAAAAAAAAGAAAAAAAAAAGAAAGAAAGTATTTTGTACAAGAAAAGCAGGACTGGTATAAAAATGTATCCAGTATGTCTGTACAACAAAACAGTCCTGAGTATAAACTGTATCCAGACCATTCTAAGCAACATGCTTTTATGCTGTGTTGTAATTTTTATCCAACTTATATATATCATAAACATGTCAATGCACATTTTTTTTTTTTTTTTTTTTTTTGAGGGGGGGTGGGGGGGTGGGGGGAGATGGGGTGCAATTCATGGGAAATTAGCATATCTATTTCTAACATAAGAAAGGTTTACTAACTGCTGTATTCTATAAGAATAAAAAACAAAGTGCATATATATCCATGCCGTTATACTGAAACGACCTCAAACTAATGTAAATGAAGTGGAATATGTTTCTGTGTTTGTTTCTATGTCAGTGTATGTAACTGAGAGTGTGTCACTGCATGTGTGCACATGCAGGTTTTTATGTGCCTGCATTTGTTCAGTCCCACTCCCAGTCATCAAAAATTTTCCTGAAGAGTGAGACAACACAAACACATCCTGCAATATATACTCACTTGCTTTCTTGTGGACCTGCTTGTGTTCACTCCATGAGCCTTTAAAACAGACCTGTACAAAAAACAAACAAACAAACAAAACAAAACAAAAAGAAATGAAAACAACAACAACCCAAAATGATGCTTTGATAAAAAAAAAAAATGTTAACTATGGCATTGGAAAAAAAAGAAAAAAAAAGAAAAAAAAGAAGCAGAAAACTGCACATGTAGAACTTCTTTTTTTAAATGATTGTTTCAACATTTCTTTACACAAAAATGCACAGATATTTTGCACATGACATGTTTAGAGAACTGCATATGTATATAAAAAATCATTCCTAAGACTATTGAAATTGACTATAAGAGGTATCTTAAACACACACACACACACACACACACACACACACACACACATATATATATATATATCCATACAGAAAACTCAAGAATGATGAATATACATGTGACTGTGTTTTCCAACAGACGTGAAGTAAGACATAAGTTTATGAAGATAAATTGATCTAATATGTCCAGGTAAAAGTTAACAGAAATATCAGGAATGAGAGGTGCGTGTGAACAGAAATCCATTATATTCATGCATATATCATTTACTGATCTTGTCTTAGTGTTCATTACTTCCAGTATATTATATAAAGATTAAACCAAAAATGGTGATAATGGGGATGTGCTGCTTCCACTCTTTATCCAATGTATCCATATCAGTAGTGTATGTTTACTCATTTTCTCTCCTACCCAAATATAATATCTTATCATGATTTTTTTCCCCAGTCTTTGAACCGCAAAATCATTAGAATAGTAGCAGCTACCAGTGCCAGCTTATATTTCTTTTTCTTTTATTTGACAACAGAGCAGTGACTTACTAGCTATTCAATTATTATGTTCAAGCAACACAGAAAATGACCCTACACATGGGAAGGGGAATCCCCGTGACATATGACTAAGAGATGATGCTTTTTTCCCAGTTTTCTGTTAAGGAAGAATTTTTTTCTAGCTGTCTGGAAAGGAAGAGTTTAAATGGCAGTTTCATCACTGCGCAAATATGGAATGACAGCAGCCTTTTATAGTTCTCAGCTGCTGCATAAACATGATGCTTATCAACTGAGTGCCAAAATTGTTGTCAATGCCAACACACAGTTACTTTAGAAAGTTTACATTGTATTCACTTATTCAGTATAATTACTGTTAAAACAAACAAACAAATAACAACATACAAACAAGAAAAAAAAGATTTATGAAGAATTACTGTTAGTTTCATCAAAAATAAACTCTTTCAGAAGCACACAATTTGATTTAGAAGACAAGACGAAAACCACGGGGAAATAGAAAACAGATATGAAATAATAAACCAATGAAATATTACCATTCTAGAAGTGGAAAGTGTTTTAAAAAAAAATTCAACATAATTTTTGGCTCTCATTTAAATTCTGTGATCTAGATGGTGTTATGGTCAAATCTGGTCAATCCTTTGCCCGATGCCATCATCTTTGTGTGGGAAACTGAAATGTATGCTTTATTTTGTTTCTATGTATGTATATCCATTAAATTGATTAATTTCCCTAGTTATCCTACATGTTATTTATGTTCTGTGTTATTGGTTTTGCTAGTTTTGCTACAAACAATATATAAAAAAGTAAATCTGTAAATTGCATACGAATCACAATGTGTTTTAAAGTCTGATAATTCTGAAACTGGCAATTCTATTAAAAGTAATCTAACAGGTAAAATGCTAACGTATCAGAGCTGACAAAAAAAAAGTTTAGTTAACAGCCCATCACATGGATTGTTTGAATGAAGTATGAGAACGATCTACTTACTTTTCGTCACCACAACATATTACTTGAGTTCGGGAGCACTGGCTGCATTCATCTATGTTAAAAAAAAAGAAGAAAAAAATCCTGACTTGTCTACTACTGCTTACAAGCACTACCATTCCAGTATTGCTGGTATAGTTCTAGTAAAGCACCACACATGACTCGACTAGAATAAGTATTTTTTTCAACAAGGAACACGAGGTGAAGTTTTAACTGTTATGCCACTCAACGTATTTCCAACATAAAACGTAGACGAAGGCTCCATTCTCGGTTGGGATTACCTGTGAGCAAAAGAAAGAGCCTTGGATACCCAGCTTTATACATGTGGGACACTGGAGTTTGGCTTCACAGCCACAACCTGGAGTTTCGCAAACTCGACTTGTCACCACTGCGGACGCCATGATGCCAAAAGCAACTGCATACTTTAGAGTAGTGGCCCTTGAGCCTGGTTCCCGACCATGAGACCTCATGAGAAAAGTAATAAAACTAGAAATAATGCCCGTAATCAGAATAGGCAAGCCAAACAGTGACACAACAGGATTCCCACGAGTTTGGTACTTTTTGGAAGATTAAAGGGTCGTTGTCTTGGTTGAGAAGTTTGATTTCGTAACCTTTGAGGACTGCATGATACTTGCGTGTGGGAAGCGTGTCGATTGTCCCCCGTGTTGATATTCTCCCCGCCGACAAAGTCCCTCTCAGAAGGACACAGAAAAAGTCAAATACAAATGTATGTATATATATATATATATGACTGATAATACTTTCTGCTTGATCAAAGATGTGTTGGGGAATGATGAACGAGTTCTATTGTGCTTCTCTTCTGACCAGCCGTCCGCCCGGCCTTCAGAGTGTTAAAGCACATGGCCGCTGTACACACTGCCAATCACTGCATCGCGGCACGCACGCACATGCACGCACTGGCACACACACACACACACACACAATAACGCACACCGCCAGCCGTGGTCGCGGTACTGGCACGGTATACGCGCGGCGCGCGCGCGCACACACACACGGCAACTGAGCGCGAATGCACGCACGCGCGCACACACTGACACCGTAGTGACTGGACGTGCACGCCCGGCCGTGGGCTGACCGGACGCACCTCTCTTAGTACACGGCCCGCCAGTACACACCGGCCGGCGCGCGCGTGCGTACGGCATTGCATGCACACACGCACGCTGACGCATGCACACGGCACATCCACATCCGGGGGGGGGGGGGGGGGGGGGGGGATCACACCCAATAATTTTACTCCCCCATTCTTTGAAGGAAAATGTATGCTCTTTTTTTTTTTCTTTTTTTTGTGAAGCATCTGCAGGTGATTGTGTCAGATGTAGGGTAACTGCAGAAGGCAGGAGGTTGGGCAGTGGAGGGGGTAGCCAGAATGGGAGTAATGGGAATAGGAGGGTGTACATTGGGGATGGTAGGAAGGGGGAGGGGGGAGAGTAGTGCTGGGGCGGGAGACTAAGACAGGGTTCTCTGCGCACAAATTACGTCTTCACTCGCTTAATTCATAGTGTATAAAGTCAGACGCAAAAAGGGAGAGAAAAAAGAGAAGACTGTCCGTCTCTCTTCTTATGATCTTATCACATGCTCTGCGTTATATACCCTGAATATCTTTATTTTACATGGTGATCGATTTGTACATAGTCTTCAAGGAAAAGTGTACTGGTTACTCAACAATTTTCAAGTCATTAATCTCTTGACCAGCGTATGAATGACCCTAAAGAATTGTTTTCCATTTTAATCGATTGAAGCAAAGTATTTTGACTTGAACTAAACTGAATTACAATACTGACAAATCAGAAGCCCTTAGTGCTTGAGGCATGGGATGACCTCAGCAGCTGTGGTCAATCAATCACAGGGAGAAAGTGTGAGACTTGAGAATTCAAGTTATGTTTTAGATATGTGATGCTGTGTGTGTGTGTGTGTGTGTGAATTTTCTCAGCAACTGTATGGGAACCTAACTTGGTAGGATGATAGTGGTGCACAAGATCTTTTCAGGCATTTCCTCTATGGTGATGAGGTAAGCTGTGTGAGGGTCAATGTCATTATCAGGCAAAATAGAAAAAGCTCAACATCGCTCTTGCCTCAAATCCAATATTCATTTAACCTGATATGGTGACTGATCATTATGACAGCATGATCCCTGCTGAAATTCAAGGTCAGATGTCAAAGTCACAACATCGTATAAAAAACAACAACAAACAAAAAAACAAAGAGGAAAAGTATAGTTAGTTAAGTGGGTATCCCGTGTGAGTCTTGAAGGCTTTTCTCTAGTTTCAATGCAGGATTCTCTGACCTCACATTATAATCCATCTTTCATTGTCTGTCTCTGTCAGTTTCTGAGTATGTTAACCAGTGCTTGTATTCTAGTTTGTGTCTGTTACATTGTCTTTTCTTTCTCTTGCTTCCACCTCTTCATCTTTGGTGAAAACTGTTAATCCCTATGTATCCGGTTTTTTTTGTCTCTGTGACTGGTTATAACTGCCCTCTTGTTCTGTGATTTACACCAGAGATAAATAGCACACAAACACAAAGAGGAGAGAGGCATAAAGATGATCACACAGACCAGGGGACTGACAGACTTTAAAACAGATGCATTGAACTTTACTTCTCATGTCATCAGAAGATAAGGCATATTTTATACAAGCATATCATTTTTAAAACCAACAATAGTGAACAAAAATGTATGGTCATGTAAAAGTTAAATAAAAGAGACTAGAATAAGGTCTTGTCAAGCTTGTCACAGACATAATTTCCATTGTAAGTAAATCTTATCGTCCTAAACTCTTCATCAACCTACAAACGAATTCTTTATTCTTGTTCTTGTTGCTTATAGTCCAGCCGACCGCATAGAGCCATATCAGGACAGTCGAACCATACAAATGCTCAACCGTGTCAACACAAAACTGTCACATTTATAAAAAAAAACCACTAAGACAAACCCACAAAACACAGCATCCCCACGGGGAAAAACAAATTCTTTGATCTGGTCTAACATACTTCCAAGTCCTTATACGGTGCAAGTTTACTTTTATTATCATCTGATACTGCAACAATTATAACAAATTCAATCGGGGACAAAGAAAAACAAATCTAGTAAACTTCCTGTATCAAACAAATCTCTTTTCAAGACAATTTCATCACAAAAATACAAAGGCACATTGGAAAAGCTTCGCTGGGTTGTGCCCTTTTGAAGTTCCCCTTCCTAGATCTAAAGGAACTGCAGAAAACCTATTACATTCCAATGTTTCTCAGTTGCCAAAGTGACCATTTGGCTGCACACCCCCAATGCATCAAAAACAAACAAAACAAAACAAAAAACAAACACATAAAAGATGACAGCTGTATCTGGGCTGATAATTACACAGAAAAGAGAACAATATGCAGCACTGAACAATGAAGACAAAGGGGAAATCATGCAACCTCTCTTCCTGAACATATGCCAAAGGATGAAAACAACAACAAAAAACAAAAACACAAAAACAACGTAAACAGGTTTGTCCTTCAAAATGAAGATACATCTTTAAAAATGTCACATAATAAACACCCGAAGCCTACAAAGCATGTTATTGTATTTGATATGCTGAAGAAGAATCTCTATGACTGCTTAACTGTATTTTCATCTTTGCTTCAGTTGACAATAGCTTCATCTCAACGCTGCACTGCCTCTTTTAAAATTTGCCATTTCCCTTTCCTATTGAAGGAAAAAAGGTAGAGGACACAGTATTTACTGCCTCAACCGATGAACACTTCCAAAAAAAAAAAAGCTAATTGGGGAGAAAAACCAAACCCAACTAAAACAGATATACACAACAGAGGATTTACACAGCCTCAACTAACCGACATTTCTACAAATGTGGACTGGTACTGACATTCACAACAACTTGCTTTTATATTTCAGTACTTATCATAGTGTAAACAGGCTAAAACAATGTGACAAATGAAAAAAAAAAAAAAAAAAAAATCAGAAAAAAGGAAGAATAAGAGATCAAAATGTCACAATGGCTTGCAACAAAGCAGTCTGAGATTTTCAATGTTGGCAAAACAGCTTTCAGCAATCATATGTACATATATGGAGAGAGAGAGAGAGAGAGAGAGAGAGAGAGAGAGAGACAGACAGTCTTCTCTTTTTAATCAAATGTACATGGAAAAAAACCAAGATTTTATAATATCACTGTCATCATAAACACATCGTAGGTGGGAACCCTGAATAATATCGACCATGACAATAGCAGTAAAGACAGCAACAATGATAGCCTGAAACTTTCATATGTGTATATTTTTATTAATGTCAAAAACTGTTAGTTTGATGTTATACTGAACATGATTTTTAGGTGGGCTTTTTTTGTTTGTTTGTTTACAATAATCAAACAGTTATGATATGTAATAAAACAAGATAACCATGCATACTAACCATTTACGATACCAAGTCTTGGTATAATGTTGCATGAATATGAGACACTGCATGGAAAAAACTCAACATACTCAAGATTCATTATTAAAAATTCTGAAACATTATTATTTGCAAAAATGCAAAGATGGGAAAAAATTAGTAAAATTCTATGTTGGACTTATTCTAGATGCTTATCTAGGAATGAAAAGAAAGACGCTTTGGATAAACTGTACAAATAAATTGCAATTTCTCATCTGAGTGATGTATTTCCACTTAACATTAAATACTGATGTCCAAAATATAGTGTTGCATGAATATGAGACACTGCATGGGAAAAAATCAACATACTCAAGATTCATTATTAAAAATTCTGAAACATTATTATTTGCAAAAATGCAAAGATGGGAAAAAATTAGTAAAATTCTATGTTGGACTTATTCTAGATGCTTCATCTAGGAATGAAAAGAAAGACCCTTTGGATAAACTGTACAAATAAATTGCAATTTCTCATCTGAGTGATGTATTTCCACTTAACATTAAATACTGATGTCCAAAACAGCAAAATATCAAGCTTCCCCAAATAAAATATGGCCAAGGTTAAAAAAACAGAAAAGAAAAAGAAAAAAAAGTTCCTTCACTGACTATTTCGTGGTTCTCTCAAACACCTAAGTTGTCAGAGCAGAAACATAATGAATAATATGATGAAAAGTGTTGTGATCTTGCTGTTTAATCATTTATCAACTGGATTCCACCAGCAGTTTCACATGCTATGGCAGCCCACAGAGAAGAAAGAGAGATAGGTTAACCCAAACCAAATCTCAACCATAATTAATAATATGATGAAAAGTGTTGTGATCTTACTGTTTAATCATTTATCAACTGGATTCCACCAGCAGTTTCACATGCTATGGCAGCCCACAGAGAAGAAAGAGAGATAGGTTAACCCAAACCAAATCTCAACCATTTTCAGAATAATCTAAAACAATTTTTGAAACTTCACATATCAAGATTCAGTCTTTGGTGTTATGCAGTCTGACTGTCCCAGTATATATATCTAATGATTTATTACATATGAAAGTGGCTGTGACAATACAGAAATATGACAACCCGTTCTCTCTTTTACAAGTGTAAATTACAAACATCAACAACACATGCTACAAAAAACCCAAAAAAACAAAAAAAAAAAACAACCAACAACAAAAACAAAGCCAGAAAAAAACCCTCACCCATTCTAACAGGTAAAAAGTGCATCCACCACCTACTCCCATTACCCCTAAAACCTACTTGTGCTTAATTGTCATCAATCTCAATATGTGTATAATCGTCAAAAAAAAAAACAAAAAAACCAAACAAACAAAAAAAACAAAAAAAACTGGACGAAACAAAAACCCCAACATTAACCAGGCAAAATTGCATTAAATATTTACAAATATACAGGTTGTATTCATTTTACAAAAATACAGGTAGTAATCATTTAGTGAAAACTGGGTGTGCTATGTGCCTATAACTGTATGTGTGTACATGTGTGTGTGTAACAGGGCAGGCCATGTAAGGGAGTTGGAGGAAATAGACAGACACACAAAAGAAAACTTAAGAGACAGAGATTAGCATTGTAGAGGGGCAGAACAGACACACACAACACGTTAAAGATTTGACATTGCTCCATCTATATCAAGCCTCCTTTCCTTAAGGACTGAATGTAATGAAATCTGCTACAACAAACTGCTTAGCACAGGTTGGACGGTGCACAGCGCTCTTTCCCCTGTCAACAGTTTCACACACACACACACACACACACGAAGATGCATGTTAGATTCACCAAAAGATGGATTCCACCAGACAGGTAGAAAATTGTCACCCATTAAATGAAAGTCATGGAGATTTTAGGAACGAGTAGCAAGTCAGCTAAGACTTCCAAAATAACTCTGTAAGTCTGTTGCAATTAAAACAGCAGCAAAAAGATGAATAAAAATCAAGAGAAGTATACTGATTGTTTCATAATGCTGGTGCATTAACATACTTGTTGCATGATAGAAGCAAAATGGCATACTTGAAATGCTGCATAATGCTTGCAAATTTTGGTGTCTATTTAATGGTGAACTACGGTCAGCAGATGACATGCACTTGAAAATCAGAATCAAGACCATCAAACTGAAATGCAAGCTCTTCACTAATATCCTCAAGAATATCCCATAAATGAACTTAGCTCTAATAAGTATGCTCAGAAGTGCATATTTCAATATATCTCAGTATACTGAGAAATGCATATTTCAATGTATCTCTGACCAAATAAAATTAAAGCATGTGCACTTTCTGTTCTACATGTGCATTTATTGACATATCATAACACATACACATCTATAAGTCTTTATCTCTCTCTCTATATATATATACATATATATCTATAAAACGTATGAGAAACGGAATGATCACTTCTGCCACCCTGATTTCTGGTACATTTGAGCAGAGGCAACAAATGTTTGTAAGAAATAAAATGAAGTCTTGTGGTTCAATGAACAATCACAGACAAGGCAAACACCTCAAAGGAACATGTATCGGCAAGAAACTATCAACATCCCCATTTTCACAAAGTGGGGGTAGATCACACTGTTCAAAGAACGGGCAACAAGTACAGCAGCAATAAAATCATTCATTTACAAATCAAAGTTAAAAATAAAAACAAAAAGCAACAAATAAATAATGTCAGTATGTTCAAGTATATCATTATAAAACAAATTTTAACTAATATGTTAAAAAAAAATCAATACACTTCAAATTTAACTCAGTATGTTCGCTCATTTACAAAATTAAAGTAAAAAACTAAAACAATAAGCAACCGATAATTAACCTCAATATATTCAATCATTTACAAAATCTAAGTAAAAATTAAAACAGTAAGGAACAAATACCCTTTTTGTTGTTGTTGTCTTGTCATGGTCATGCTAAAAATCCAACACATATTTTCAAACATAATCATGAATATGTCACTGGCAAGACAGACACATGGACAAGCCCAACACCCTTCCAAGACTTGTTTCCCCATAACACAAAAAGGCTGAGAAGATGCAATCATCAATTTGAAAACGCAAAATAAAAACCACCCATTTCTTTCTTCAAATATAGCAACCCAAAACACATTAATACAATAAAGACAGACAAAAACAAAACCAGTTTTTTTCGGCCAATTCATGTTTAATATAAAACTATGGCAAGCTTCTATCCTGTTGACTAAGTAAACAGATGGACACCAACAGTTTATTATTTGAAATGAACACCACCAGTTTAATATTTCAAACATGCTGAAAGAGTGGGGGAGAAAAAGAATATCAGCTGTACCTGGTGGCCTGAAGGTGATATAATATATATATATATATATCTTTGTATTTGTATTTCTTTTTATCACAATAGATTTCTCTGTGTGGAATTTGGGCTGCTCTCCCCAGGGAGAGTGTGTTGCTACACTACAGCGCCACCCATTTTTTTGGTGTTTTTTCCTGCATGTAGTTTATATTTGTTTTTCCTATCAAAGTGGATTTTTCTACAGAATTTTGCCAGGAACAATGCTTTTGTTGCTGTGGGTTCTTTTATGCGCACTAAGTGTATGCCGCTCACAGGACCTCGGTTTATCGTCTCTTCCGAATGACTAGCGGCTAGACCACCGCTCAAAGTCTAGTGGAGGGGGAGAGTGGAGGCTGAGCAGTGATTCGAACCAGCATGCTCAAATTCTCTCGCTTCCTAGCTGGATGTGTTACCTCTAGGCAATCACTCCACTATATATATATATATCTATATCTATCTATCTATATCTCTCTCTCTCTCTCTATATATATATATATAATTTTATACACACACACACACACACACATATATATATATCAGAGTGTGTGTGTACTTTTATTTTTTCTTAATACATTGACAAGTGACAGAGGAACAATGTGGAAACTATAAACAGTGGATGTGTACTGCAACCTTAGGCACAAGTTAATAATGGTGGATACCCATACCCAAATGATGCAAAAGCAAAAGAGCTTAGAGTAGCCAGAACACAAGCACTAAAGGGAGAAAGGGCACATGGATACTGGAAAATGAACAGTAAGTCTTCAAAGCCCAGGCTCGCTGATCAGAGCTCACATATATTTATAATGTCTCACACACATATATTTAAAATGTCTCTTCTAGACAAACACACACTCTTTCTACATGATGCACTAAGTTCTGTAGTGGACACATTCAGATTTTGAGAAAAAGAAAAAAAATCTCCCAGATCAGCATATGTGCCAGATCTCCCATGTTTTAATGGAAAATGGAAAATCAACAATATTATTGCCTGTCTAGCAGGTTAAAAAATCAACAATACAACAACAAAATTCAACAACAGTCACTTCAAAACTGCTGGAGTGCAGAGCTCTGCTGCAGACACTTGCCTTGTAAGAGCCCAGTGACTGAGAGAGGAGTGAAAGTGGAAGATACAGCCCATGAACAAAGAAAGAAAAGAAAACATTTTTTTTACATTTGTGCAAATTAAAAAAAGAAAAGAAAATCAGGAAGAGTATGAGCAACTAGCTGTACTGCTATCGTAGACTAAAATGACAACAATTTGTCCACTAAATCATTACCACTGCAGTTTTCCACACTGGCCTTTCTTGGCTGGCAAGAAGTTCTAAAAAGTCTATATATCATAATAACAATGCAGCTGTAAGTGCATTTAATAATACATGTGGCATGAATAAGGCACAGGAGTATGAAAAATATTATGTACAAACACCCTGGAAACGCTATTCTGAAACAGTGTAACAATACTCAAAATGCACACACCTCTCCCATTTCACCTTTTTTCTCACAAACTACACCCCATGTGCACACACAGGCAGCTCACTTTTCCGTTAAGACTGTTGCTTGCACAGGTATGGTTTAAAACCCGATTTGAAGAGATGTAACAACAGAACAGAACAGTGATAGTTTGTGGAAGAGATTTCTAGATCCAGGGACCACACATTATGGAAACCATGGGACTTGTTTCTGTAACACAGAACTCCAAACAGAAATGTGTGAGAAAAACAAAACAAAACCAAAAAAACAACAGGCCTGTCTTCTTCAAAATCAGCACATACATGGACGAATTTCAACACAGTCTCTTGGCATGTACCCTTTCTTTGCATCCATTCACTGGCAAAAAACACCACAATCTCTCTTGTAACGTTTTCAGCAACTCTGGCTTTCAGGCAAGACCAGCATTCCTGGCCATCCCAAAGAATATAGAGTCTGGATTCCGCAGCAGGGTCTGGGGACTGTCAAACTCTGCTATCCGTCCAGCATCCAGAACCAGGAGTCTGAAGACAATCAGAAAGGAATCAGGTGAAATTCTACTGTGAAGAAGAGAATTATCAAAACAGTAAAAAAACAAAACAAAAACAACAAAAAAATGTTTAGGCAATCATACAGCATTAGATAACATGCTGCTGTCAAGGAAAGAGAATATTTTTTACCTGTAGACAATCACATAGGACTCAGAAACTTTCTTCTGTGAAAGAAAAGAAAGACAGGCTCAACAGCCGAGTGGTTTAAGCGTTGGACTTTCAATCTGAGGGTCCCGGGTTCGAATCTTGGTAACGGCGTCTAGTGGGTATAAGGTGGAAATTTTTCCAATCTCCTAAGTCAACAAATGTGCAGACCTACTAGTGCCTGCACCCTCTTTGCATGCAGAAGATAAAAATACGCACATTAAAGAGTCTGTAACCCACATCAGTGTTTGTCATGAACTTAAAAACAGATATTCTATTCATGACCATGGTGTTTGGTGCGTTATGGAGACACAAAAATACCCAGCATCTGCAAATCAATGTTGGTCGTGTAACAGAAAGAAAAAGAAGAATGCTTATTGTAGTCTTCAGCACAGTGTCTGTGTTAGAAAATGAATTGTCAAGACAGATAACATAAAATAACCAAGCTTTTCTCAAACTCAGTAAATGGATGTTCTAGTATTTAAGGGTCCATTCTTGACATGTTCTGCAGCTTGATATATGTTCAGAGGCAAAAAATAATTTGACCAATGCTGTAAGACAAAGACATTTAAACTGGTGTTTTGCACATCACAAATGTGACTGTTTACTTGAAAGTGCAAATCTGAGAACTATTTTTCCAACCAAAGCACAGCGTAAACAGTATGCAAACCAAGCACAAACTGTTTAGACAACATTCAAAAACCTAACCAAAATACAAATAAATGCATATATAAACTGTTTGAGACATTATTGGAAACATTAACTAATATACAAGTAAACACATATGCAAACTATTTCAAGCATTATTCTAAAAGCAAACAAATCTTGAAGAGTCCAAAAACGAGACAGCCTCAGAGAAAGAACATTTCCTCAAGAAGGAGTATGTCTCAGAGGGGGGAAAAACAAAAACAAAAGCCCCCCCCCCCCCCCCCCCCCCCACCATCTTCAAGTAAAGAGAAAAGAGTCCAGCAATAACAATAAACCTGACAAGTCATCACCTCATAAACAGAACAGTTTCAACAAAAAAAGAAAGATGTCCAACAATACATGGTTAACAATAAGAAACATAACATCACTTGGTACAGTCTGTTATCAGAATAACCTCAGTTACACCTGAAAGAAACACGTCCAGCAATATTATAAAACAATAATAAACTTAACAACTCATCACCTCATACAGTCCATAATCAAAAGTAAGATCAAAAGTTCAGCAATATCACAACAACAGTAAACCTCGCAAGTCATACTCCAACCTGGTATAGTCCATGATGGTGTTCAGTCGGTGCGCGATGGTGAGCACAGTGCAGTCTGCAAAGGCAGTGCGAATGGTGCCCTGAATCAGGTCATCTGTCTCCAGGTCCACAGCTGCTGTGGCCTCGTCCAGAATCAGCACCTTGGTCTTGCGCAGCAGGGCCCGCGCCAAGCACAGCAGCTGACGCTGACCCATGCTGAAACGATGCAACGACGCACATTATTCTTGTATTGACAATTACACTGTGTTCTTAAACATGACCCATGCTGAAATAATGCAATGATGCACATTATTCATATACTGACAGAAATTATGCTGTGTTCTTCAACAAACAAACAAAAACAGGGAAGTGAGGGGGTTGGGGGAAGAGGAAGACTGAGAAACGAACAGACCAGGAAAAGGAAGAGAGAGGCAGACAAAGACAATCATTCACAAACCTCAGATTTTCTCCGCCCTCTGTGCATTCATAAGCCAGCCCGGCAGGCAGCCCCTGAACAAAGGTTTTGAGATGGGCATGTTCCAGTGCCTGCCACAGCTCCTCATCACTGTGCTTGTCAAAGGGGTCCAGGTTCATCCTCAGTGTTCCAGAAAACACCACAGGGTCCTGAATGAAAAATATCAAGTCAATAGCACTCTCAGAACAACACAGGGTCCTGAGTCAGAAATATGTTAATGACACTCCCAGAACACCACAGGGTCCTGAATCCAAACTATCATATTAACACTCAGTGCACAACAGGATTCTGAATCCAAACTATTATGTTAAGACTCTCACAACACCACAGGGTTCTGAATCAAAATTATCATATCAACACTGTCCTATATCCAAACAATTATATTAACACTCTCACAACACCATAGGGTTCTGAATCTAAAATACCATATTAACACTCATGAAACACCACAGGGTTCTGAATCCAAAATATCATATTAGCACTGTCCTGAATCCAAACAATCATATCAAGCCTCTCACAACACTATAGGGTTCTGAATCTAAAATACCATGTCAACACTCATAAAACACCACAGGGTTCTGAATCCAAAAATATCATATGAACACTCAAAGAACAAATCATGGTCCCGAATCCAAACCAGAATATCAACCTCCTGACTGCTGTCAGCAAGTAAGCTCATCATGTAAAGTTTTCACTTCACCAAGAAAGGATGGAGCTGACAAGCCAAGGATGTCAGTCACCAACCTCTATCTAGATGTCTTCCTCTTGGGTTTGCATTACTTTTGTTCAGCAAAATCATTTACACCACTGAAAAGTAAACAAAATGTAGTAACTGCACTCCAAACTCTCGTGTCATTTCACCAGGGTTCAGCAGGCAAGAAGTTACGACTCTCAAAAGAAAACCATATCACAGATAACACAGTCGGGTCCTGAATGAAATATACTGTTATTTATTTGTTCAGATCAGCAACAGTATTAGAAACTACTCTGAACAAACAAGGGTCATCTTTAACACATCCAGCCTCATCATCAGCTCCGGAGTATGAAATGAATAAGAAGAATGAGATTTGAAGAAGAAGAAGAAGAAGAAGAAGAAGAAGAATGAGATATCTGAACTATACACTTTTTATATCAGAACAATGATACAGACAATCCTTTTCCTTTCTTTCTTGTAGGCCGGCCATTCCTCCACCCCCTTTTACTTATTTTTGAGTTACTGAATGAAAAGCCTCTATGTGCTATACTCCATTATTATGTGCAGACTATCTCAAACTGAGTTAACAATATTCAAGCACAGTTTATTAGGTATCAGTTCAGATCTTTTGGCACACAACAGTTTGCTTTATGGATTCATGACCTAATTTCATGATCTTAGGTGCAGCAGAGAAGCTTGTCACTTTTCTCTTGCCAGTTCCAGATAATCCATAGGAAATGGAAACAAATGAGAGTGCAGCATCCTTCACAGACTATACAAAGTTATTTATTTATTTATTTATTTTATTTTATTATTATTTTTTTGTACGATTATAGTTGACTTCATCATGTTTTTGCGCCTTAGACATATTATTATTAGTAGTAGTAGTTCTTTTTTTTTATGTATTTATCTTTTTTTTTCTCTCAAGGCCTGACTAAGTGCGTTGGGTTACGCTGCTGGTCAGGCATCTGCTTGGCAGATGTGGTGTAGCGTATATGGATTTGTCCGAACGCAGTGACGCCTCCTTGAGCTACTGAAACTGAAACAAAGAGAGCTCTGCACTTTGCTCACCTGCGGAATAATGGTAAGTTTGGATCGGAGATCGTGCAGACCAATGTCACTGATCCTGATGCCATCGATGGTGATGTCCCCGCCAGCAGCTTCAATGATGCGGAACAGAGCCAGTGTCAGGGAGGACTTACCTGCTCCTGTCCTCCCAACGATGCCGATCTGAACAAAAGACACTTTATCACAGAGATAGAAAAATACACTTCTTACTTGTACTTGTTTTTCCTCCTGCATCATGTTATATTTTATGTGTGTGTGTGTGTGTGTGTGTGTGTGCGTGCATACATGTGTGTAGCGTCTCATCAAAACAAATGAACACAAGAAAAAGGCAAACACACACAGAAAGAAGGGAACAGACAAGACTGTATGTCTCGAGAAATCTACCTCTTGAGGAATAAATATCCCCCAGGTAAATGTTCACCATGCAGCCATTGGCTCTACTGCAGCACCTTTTAGCCAGCCCAAACCAAGGTATGAAAGTGAAAAGATATTGTGAAATGAGTTAATTTTTTTTTCTTCTAAAAATCATTCCTAGTACCATTTTATCTTTTATATCTAGAGGCTCTGATTGAATGTCTTACACAGTCAGAACTGACTATTCTTTTTTTAATTTTCTTTTTATTACTCAACGGTTTCAGTGGTGAAGGACATTTTTTTCTGCTGATTTCTATTTTCAGAAAAAAACAACAAAAAACAAAAACATAAAACAACAAGAACAATAACAAAATCAACAAAAAATCACATCAAACCAAACACCATACCTTCTCTCCTGCCTGGATCGAACAGCTGATGCCACGAAGCACTAGATCCAGACCATCTCGATAGCGAGTCTCATAGCTGTTGAAGCTGATCACTCCATTTTGAGGCCAGTCTTCCGCTGGCTTCTTGTCAGGAATTTCCCATTCGGCCTTGTGAAAAGAAACCAAATGTTATTTGTAGGTCATACTTTCACCCCAAGAAGATTGCAAGTCTCATAAAGATTAACTGACTGGATAAGCATGTACACTTGTGACACTGGTGAAAATGCCTGCAAAGTGTGCTGATATCTAAAGCAGACAAGTTTAAAGATCACTCCAGTGGTTTCAATTAATGTTGTTTTATCACTGATGAAAGTTTAAAGATCACTCCAGTGGTTTCAATTGATGTTGTTTTATCACTGATGATAACTCCTGTTCTCATTACATTCTAAAAACTTCTCTCTCACCCTCTCTCTCCCCTTGTGTCCAATGCACCCTATTATGTGTAATATAAATTTCTGGAGCAAGTTACTTTAAAACAGTCTACTAACTTCTGTCATAGAAATAAGAACTACTGTGTCAAAACTGTAAAGATCACATAAAATATTGTTTACATTTGAAAATTCATCAACACAAAATATTTCTTCTTATAAAGTCTTGTTTATGTCAAACAATCTAACAATACATGACATACAAATATATTCAGAAAAAAAAATCTCCTGTTTATGGGACAGTGTCTAAGGTGTCACCCTTCCCAACATATAGGGGAAGTGGGTGGTAGTTGGGAGTGTGAGGGCTGAGTAAAAATAACATGCAGACATGAAAATTACCACAATTAACTCTCCCACCCCCCTGAAAAACCCTAAAAAAAACCCCAGCAAAACATTAACAAATACAAATCAATCCTTTCTTTACTGCATGTACATTCAAATAAAGAAGGAAAAAAAGAAATTGCTGAATAAAGATATCTCTCAATTTATCTCCTCTTTACATGTTCCAAACCACACTCACAAATCTGCTGACTACACATACCTCTGTGGTGGTCTCTGTGTACTCCTTAACTCTCTCCACAGCCACAATGTTGGTCTCCAGTTCACAGGACATGCGCACCATCCAGTTCAAGGTTTGGGTCACCTGCCACCCACAGTATGTGTGTCATTATATTGCAGCAGCAGCACCACCACCCTTTTTTTCTTTTCTTTTTTTCTGACTGCAAGTGGATTTTTCAACAAAATTTTGCCAAGAACAAACCCTTTGTTGCCATGGGTTCTCTGATGTGCACTAAGTACATGCAACACATGGAAACTCTGTTTATCATCTCATCCGAATGACTAGGTGTGAGATTTGATCCCATGAGCTCAGATTCACTTGCTTCCTAGGCAGATGTGTTACCACTAGGCCACCATTCCACTTATCACTACTGCTAACATGGCATATTAAAAGCACTGGCACAGACCATGGCAGTCTTGCCCACAAGCCCAACTCTCAATGTGGCATATAAAAAGCACTAGTAAAGACATCAGAAGTGGTAACAAATATGATAAACTTTCAAAAGTACTCGTCCAGATATTTCAAGTCTGCACTCTTATTACAGTTTTCTATGCTGCTTTCCACTGACGAAAAGAATGTAAACCATGAGCAGAACATGACAGAGGACAGAATATGAAGGACTAAGAGTATGTTGGAGGGAGGATACCAGACAGAGAGGAAAAGTGAAGTCAGAAAGTGATCATGGAATATCTTGTGAACAGTAAGTGAATGCAAAGCTAGCTAAAGATAGAGGAGCTACTGAGAGGACAATAACTGCCATCTTTAATTCCATTCATTTCACTTACAGACAGATCAACAACTAAGGTTGTATTAAGGTCGAAAATTCACCAAAAAACATGCAACCACCCAGAAACTACTAGTCCAGGCCAAAATGACACATGCATACAACATTTTCTGGAATGATAGCACCAACTGTAGCTGCCAAATCTGAGAAGCAAAATGAGTAATTCTGCTGTAACAGAGTTCAGGATGCATCTATAGCTGAACCTGCATCCTCCCCTCCTCAACAACCTCCCCTCTCCTCTGCATACCCCAGTCCCATATTCCTCTACCCCCACTCCCCCTCACAAAGTGCTCAGTAATAGGATTTCAACTGGAAAGAGTACAATGAAAACAACAACAACAACAAAACCAACTAAAAACTGCACTAAAACAAGCATTTTGAGAGGTTTGAAAATGCTACACAAATATATAATTATCATTTTCAAAACGTACATGCTTCGTTCTGCAACTAACAATAGTAAGCATGTATGAACAGTGCTACAAGTGACTTAATCAAAACTAAATTGTATGCCCATTTTTTTTTGGTTTTTTGTCCAAGCACCCAACCTGCACTCTGAAAACAGAACTGCAGAAAGTTTGTAAAATTCATTCTATAATCACACAGCTATCTTGTCTGATTGGTATTTTGAAAGAACCCACTTCTTTACCTCTTTCACCACCAAAGTTCTGTGTGAAAAACACTCCCCAGTGCCAAATAGTATATACTTAAACTCAAAGTCACAGGCTCCAGCTCATGTGAAAACAACGTAATGGACTTGTTCACTGCAAGCTAGGTCAAGAGACGAAGGTTTGTCATTGTTCTATTGTGTGGAAAATTGGCTGCAGCTGTTATGCTATATTACATTTGAAAAAAACGGTCCTTCTAACATGACCCCTTGATGCTGACTGAAGTCACCGAAGGCAGTGTACTGTCTACACAACTGAAGTCGCCTATGGCAGCAAAAGAGTTAAACAAATGTAGACCATTGCGCCACTTCATTGTTCTCACTGTGTATTACTCATGAGTGCACATGCATGCATTTTTGAGCGAGTGAGTGAGTGTGTGTGTGTGCATTTATGTGTGTGTGTGCAAATGTGCATGCATTTATGCTGCATGTGTGCATGAGCATGTGTGTATCTATTGACCTGATTTTGAAAAATACCAGGAGCATTATCTAAAGAACAGGCACTGTATAAATTCACATTCTTATCATAATTATCAAGACAACTGAAAATCTCACATTCATGGCGTAGGAGACCGATAAACCAACAATGCCAGGGCTTAGATGGTTGCGACCTATCACTGCGAACAGGGACGCAAAGAAAATGATGCAGTTGCCCACAAACTCCAAACGAATGGCAAGCCATCTGAAACAATCAAATTCGAACAGCTTTGAAAAGAAATTGGACAGAAAAAAAGAAGAAACAAGAGAGGCAAGGCCTTCAAGACTCACTTGTGATACACTTAAAAAAAAAATCCAAGCTTTTTATGTATTGAGTATAATTTCAAAATGTAATGTTTAAGATGAGAAAGATCAGTTTAAAGCAAATTAAGTCCCCTAGCATTAATTACAGAGTAATTTCCCCTTTTTACTATCTGCACCAAAACGTTTGCAAAATAAATAAAACTTCCATGCTTAGCAAAAGAAGTTCCTGTTTGAACAAAAAATGATAATAATGACTGCTCTTGTTGTTGGGTCAGAATATCAGATCAAAGTGCCAAGTTTAGAGAATACAAAAAATATAAATATAACAGTAAATGCAGTTTGCATATAATTAGGCTTCATTTTTTAAATTTTTTTGTGCCCATCCCAGAGGTGCAATATTGTTTAAAACAAGATGACTGGAAAGAACTGAATTTTTCCAATTTTTAGTCCTAATTTGGTGTCAACTGACAAAGTATTTGCAGAGAAAATGTCAATGTTAAAGTTTACCACGGACACACACACAGACAACCGAATACCGGGTTAAAACATAGACTCACTTTGTTTACACAAGTGAGTCAAAAAGGTCAACTGAACAGTGGGCCCTCATTTGCCCTACACATGCTTTCCAATAATATTCACCCAATTCTGAAACTTTGACCAACAAATAATTGATTAAATCATATTTTTATGTGGGAAAAAGACCCATCAACAATGACGTATCATACACTTACATAAAAACATAGGAATGAATTGCAAGCATGGTTGCGTATGCATGTTCCTATATGCCAAAGTGTTATAAAACTGTTTTGTTAAAGTCTGTGAGCATCCTTGACTCACTGGAAGCATGGCATTGAAATCTGTTTATTACTTAGAACCAAGCAATGACTCAAAGAAAATTACTGTTACAGGCAGGAAAAAAACAACAACAACACACACACAAAACAAAACAAAAAGAAACAAAAAAAACCAAAACACCCATACCTGTTAGAGACAACGTTGGGGTAATAACAAACTTGATTCTCATCCACTTTGCTCTCTGACTGTTGTATAAATCGTCCCTCTTGCCGAAATGCTCGGATAGTGCTTGCTCCTGTGATGGTCTCCCCAAAGTGTGAGTATATTGGTGAGCGACTTGTTGATTCCAAACGCTTCAGCTGACGTGATGTTGCCACATAAAACCTCTGCAGAAAGGGTAAACAAACACGACTTGGTGATTGCATAAGTGGAAGTGTTAATTTGGGTAACTTGTGGTATCTACATATTCAACAATATTCTTTTCTGCAACTGATGAAATGATTGTTCAAAGATACAAAGACAAGAATATGTAAATATGTCTGTGCTTAAAGACAGAACAAAAATCAATATGCATACTTTATATTAGTCAAATATTTTATTTTGTTTTATTTTCAACAACAGTCAATCTGCTAAGTTCCTTGTGCAGTTTTGTGGTGTTAGTCAAAAACATAAAATGTCTGACACTGATCGTCACGGGTGTAACAAAGAAATTCATGAACTTTTTTCGTACAAAAGAGCATTAAGATTAACACACTTTCTCTATTTTCAGACAGTTTGTTTTTAAGTGGAAACCTTTGTATGTAGATCCCATAGTCTTACTAATGCACTGGGTTTATGCAAATAAATCTGATATCTGGCAAGTTTTTCTGTTTTTTCTCTCATAAAACATCCATGGAAGCCCTTATGGATCAGATTTGCGGTGGATATGACCACTTTGTGGTGACACCATCTTCAACAAATTAAAAGTTATACCAACTGACACTTGATACACAATTAAGACATTAATGCACAAAATAAAACATCCATGGAAGCCCTTATGGATCAGATTTGCGGTGGATATGACCACTTTGTGGTGACACCATCTTCAACAAATTAAAAGTTATACCAACTGACACTTGATACACAATTAAGACATTAATGCACAAAATAAAAATGTTAACAGTGGCCAAGAAGAAGGGTGAGGTGCATACAAAGGGGAATGAACACAGAAATCAACCTACTGCAGCCTGCAAAAAGGATTACAAGTAAAGTCGATGCGTGGCAAAGACCAAAAGAAGGGTCAGAAACAAAAGAGTATCTCCTGAGAAAAGCCCAAGGAAGTACTGAAAATCCATAAAAGAAACTGTGATGTAAAACCACACGTGCAAAAGCAACAGTTTAGCAAATGAAAAAACACTAACTCAAATGAAATAGCGTACTGGTCATTCTACAAAGTTTGGTTCCTAACTCATTAGTGTTAGATGAAAAAGTTTACCACACACACATGTGCACACAATAGAAAACTGAGACAGTGTGATTTCATAAACTTACTTTTAATTTTATTAAAAGCTTGCTTAGCTTTTATAAGCAATTAAAAAAAAGCAAAATCTTTACAGAACTTAATTCATCTTAAGGCCTAGGATCATCAGGTTATAAGCAAAAAAATTTTTAAAAAAGAAAAAAGAAAAAAAAAGTGAAGGAAAAAAAAAGGAGAGTACCTGAATTAAACAGTACACCACCCCAAGGGGAACCACAGCGGACAGAATGATCGGAGTCGACACAGAAACGATGATAAGGGTTGTCACCACCTTCATGAAACAGCCAATGAACATCTCGATATTGGAGGGGACGGTGCTATCGACAGTGTCCATGTCCTTGCTGAACCGATTGACAATGCGCCCAATGGGGGTGGTGTCAAAAAACACCATGGGCAGGTGGACCACATTCCTGAGCAGGACAGCGTGCAGCTCTCTGGAGGCTTTACAGGCACCCAACGCCTTCAGCAGAATGGCCAACCAAATGAACATCCCTACAAGGAAACAAATAAAAAGGGCGGATCAAAAAAAAAGAAAAAAAAAAAAAAAAGAAAAAAAAGGGTGGATCAAGCTGGCTACAACCTTGTTTAGATATCCTGAAAACTTTGACATTTCAAAATGTGAGTTTTGTCTTTGAGGGATGGAACAATGTTGTTGTTTTTTCCTTTTTTTATGCACACACCTGTGAAGTCATCGCAAACCTGTACAAGTATCAGAAACTGCGCTGAGTTAATCTGTTATCTTCCCTTCCTATGGAGAAGTGTCATGACATGGCATACACACTCCACGCAACTGAAATGGGAAAACAATCACAAAACATCTGTATGTTCGAACTGTGCCTCCTAATAACAAAATGTGCTGAAGAGAACGAAAAGAAACCACTAACCCCACTCTTTTGAGAAATAGCATGTAGGAGTGTTACAAAGAGAGAAAGCCTTCTTTTCAGGCTTGCATAAGTAAAACCAACAAAGCGTTCTTTCTCTAAAGGTTATGTGAAAAAATGAGCAGACTCAATTGAAAAACTAAGACAAAGAGATCAAGAAATAAGTGGAAAAGAGAACGAGATATTAAAATTCTGAAAGAGTGGTGAAGAACATGCAAGAGCACATTCAAGAACATTCAAAGATTAACAGCTGGAAGAAACATTCCATTTCCACAGTTTTCAAAAAGGCACAGCCCTCTCTGTTTTTCCTCATGCACTAAACTTTTCCCAATCTGAACAGAATCAAACATAAAGTGAAAACTGAAAGACCATTTTAAACAATGGTTCAGTCTGTACAGTCACAGCTGGTCTAAGATGGACATGGCTGATTCGTATATGGAAAAGACAGCCATCTAGTCATACTCATCAACTGGAAATGTAAAGATCCATGGATGAAACACAGATAAACATGAAAATGAAATCAATCAGTTCGCTGACCATCTTTAAATTTACAATGGGAAAATCTGAAGACAGAAAACTGGCCTTCCGAGGCACATTGGTAAATCTTGAACTGGACCACAATACTGACTTTCTATCCCCAACCAACAAATAAGATTGTTTAATCAGACTACAAATAAATAAATGTTTTTCCGAACTTTAAAATTTTTTTTTTTTTATAATCTGAACGCTCATGATTCCATACACCTAGCAATTAAGAGAAAGAGAACATGTCACATCAAAATGGTTTAACAAAAATCAAAACAACAAAATTTCCATCTACCTGTTACCAGAAAATAAACAGCTCTTTGAATACTGGGAGATCGTCCACTAGCCACCAACATATGTGAAAGGACTATCAGAACAACTACTGAACATCCTGATAAAGTCAAAGCAAGAATGGACAAGCCTTTCAACACAATGAAACCCATCTTTCCATCCCACAGATGACACCAGCAAAAACAACAAAAAATGTTCAGTCCTGTTTCACAGGTATCTTGTGATGAATAGACCCAAGTTTACACAGGTGAAACTGCTAGGGGACTGGACATCAGAATTATCAGAGAACATCTGAACACCAACAACAAAGAGACCTTGACAAAAAGAACACTGCTCAAAAGCACAAGACCTAGGCCAGGGAAAGCAAGCCTTCTAGGAGACAGATCGGATGACCATGACACAAGGAAAACCATCCCTGAACAGATAAGGAAGCCAGATCACATGACTTTTCCAACATCTGTGGAGTAACACTTGCACCACAGGACACAAGCTGTAAATCTGGCTCCCTGGATGTCATACCCTAAAACTCCAGCTGCTTGAAGACAGTTTCCTGATCACACTGACAGCTCAAATCACAGCTACAAATCAATGACTTTGCCTTTTTTTCTTTTACCTCCTCAAATCACAGCTACAAATCAATGACTTTGCCTTTTTTTCTTTTACCTTTTTTCTGCAACCATGTTTTTATTTTCAGATGTAGAGTGTTTCTTATAACCTAAATATGCATCCCTCTCTCAACATCAAAACATTAAATTCAATCACTTTTATGCTTACTTATTTTCATGGAGTGGTTCACATCAAACACATTAACTATTCCACCATTTCAAATAATAAAAGGCAAAAAGGAAGACAAAAAAAAAGAAAAAGAATTAAAAAAAAAATGACATGAACTGAAGTGACATTCATGCTTTCATAAACTACCACATTCACTACCATTCTGGGCAACTTTCATAAAGTACATCCATATACTTGTGCACATAAACACTGGTTCATCTGGAAAATACATACTGTAGCCAAATTTAACAACATAGAAAACTAATTCCGAAATCACTGTGATGCATACTGCATTATTTTTTTTCTTAAAGGGAAATCAGACATTTTCGTCATCAGGGATGACTGGTCTATACTGAGACCATCCTTATTGTGTTGTGTCTGTAATGTACTTTGTATTTGGCTATGTCCATTTTTGTTTGTTAATGGTTCAGAGTTGGCTGTTTGCTATTGTATGTTTCTGTATGTCTGTGGGTTCTCTTCTCGTGTTTTCTGTCATTGTCTCTTGCCCTTCGGGTTCGTTGCCTTTTATCCTCTGACTTCATCTTTAGAGCTGCAGCTTGTTTGGTGGTTGTTGTCTTGGGCTTTTTCTTGCATCCTGCTGATACATTTAATCTTCATCTGGTTCTTCCACTGGTTGTTGCCCGGTGTCCTCTTTTCTTCATACTGCATTTCCTGTCCATCTCCTCTTCTTTGTTTTCTTCACATTTGGTGGCAGGCCAGGGGGGGTGTCTGGTCGTTCATGTATTGCCATTAGTATGTGAATGAGCATGCACGTGTAAAGTCGTGCGTGTGAATGTGTGGGGTGAGCGCGCGCGCGTTATCCTATTTTTGCTCATCATCATTTTTCCCTTTTGGTCCCTAAATCTATTTTATTTCCTTAGATACATACATACATATATAAATCTCTCTCTCTCTCTCTCTCCATATATATATATATATATATATATACACACACACACACACACATATATAGAACATGAATACAACAGTCACATAAGCATCTCTTGCAGTCATGCAAAGCAAAGTAGCATGCACCTCTCTCTCTACCTCTCTCTCTTTCTCCCTCTCTCTTTCACTTGGTTGTCACTTTCTCAATATTTCAATATTTTCCAATGCTTTCTTAAAATCGATCTCTGGTGTTCACTCTCATGTTTATCTCAGTATCAAATATTAGTTCTAAGTGTTTACATTTTCCATATTTGAACTTGGAGATTGTTAGTCGTGATATTAGCAAGACATGATTGATTTGGTTTCTGAGATTTGTTTTCAGTTTAAAAGAGCTGGGAAGTCCAAAAAGAGCGACTTTTTCACTAATATTGATGTGCTGCTCAAAATGTGTCAAGATATATTGTGGTACCATTTTCCAAAAAGATGACAATTTCTGACAGTGATAAAAGGAGTGTTCAATGAAGTCAACCTCTTGACACCACATGCATTTGTTTGAATTTGCTACCCCCATTTTATGCAACATAATGTTGGTTGGGTAAAATTATGAATTAACTTAAAATGAAGCAGCCTTAGTCTTGATTCTTTCGTACAGTCACGAGCTGTGGTAAAGTAATCGTTTATATCTAGCTTTCGTTTCCAGAACTGACTTGCGCATATGTCATGGTTTTGTTTTTTGTTGATCATTTCTCTGATCGTTTTGTTATGTAATGTACTCAAGAACCCTCTGTCTGTGTTGATTTCGTGTCCAACTGTGTGTTGTGTAGGGTCTCTGTTCATTTCAGCTTTCCAGGCATTTGGTATAGCATTGATCAGTGCATTGTACTCCAACACAAGGCCAGCATATGAACCAATCTGTTCGTACGTCATTAGATTTCCAGTAGTCCACGAATCTTGTATGTTGTTTATACCGGCTTTTGCCCATCTGCCGAAAAAAATAGTTTTCCCTTTGTATTTAACGGTTTTGTTGTTCCAAATTGGTTCGGTTCGCGTGTTTTCTACTTGTCGTTCTGAATTCAAAGCTGTAGTAGCTTTTAGGACTTCTTTCCAAAATACCGATTTCATCTTATGTAAGCCTTGTATTTCGTTTGGGGCGATGTTTGCATTGAAAGTGCAATGAATGTTCGTGAAGGGAGACATTTGTTCTTTAGCTAATAGTGTCCAAAAAGACCTGTCTCTATCTTCTGCTACAAATTTGGATGCCCATTTTGCAAGAAACATCCTTTGTTGGTGTTCCACGTTTATCATATTCAAGCCACCTTCTTCTAATTTTAGATTAAGCACGCTTCTCTTTATCTTTTCGAAAGCCTTTTTATTGTTGTATTTGCGTTTCCATAAGAATCTGTATACGATACTGCTGATGTAATTTAGAGTTATTTTAGGTATAGCCAACGCTTGCAAGATATATGAGAGTTGTGACAGAAGCAGAGTTTTTGCCAGTATTATTTTACCATATAGTGTAGGATTCCTGCGTTCCCATGTCTTTATTATTCTCAGGATGTTTTCGATTTTTTCTGACCAGTTTTCTTTGATTAGCGATGCCTCTGAAGAGGCCGAGAAGTAGACTCCCAAGATTTTCAGTTTTCTGTTTATCATTGGGATTCGTCAACCTTCCCGCTTTCATTTTTGTTTGTACCAAGCCATATACCTTTCGATTTTAGCTTAATCAGTTTTAGACCAGAGAATTCTTCAAACTGTTCGACAATTTGGATCGCTAGTTTAATGTCTCTTTTGTTTTTCATTGTTAATGTTGTATCATCTGCGAATTGTTTGACTATTGTTGTTGCTTTGATGGAACCATTTTGAACAGAGATTCCTTTTATATCCTGGTTATTCCGGATTTTAATTGCAAGGATCTCAACAGCAATTATAAAAAGCATAGGGCTCGGTGGACAACCTAGTTTTATCCCTCGTTCCGCAGGAAACCATTCTGATAGCCAAGCTCCATTATGGCTGCAACTTTCTGATTGACTCATCGCGGTTGTGATGAGATGTATAAATTTTGGGCCGAAATTAAAGATGCTGAGTGCCTCCATGATACATTTTTTGGATAGAGTATCTAAGGCCTTGGAAAAATCTAGTGCAACTAGTACACCAGCCTGGTTTGTTTTATCTATATATGAAGTAAGATCATCAATAAGCCTTAGATGAGAAGTTATATTTCTGCCTTTTATAAAACCTACCTGATCGTTATTTATTATCTGCTTTATTACCTTTTGCAGACGTCTAGCAAGAGCTTTTGTGTAAATCTTATAATCTGTGTTCGTCAATGTAATCAGTCTATAATTACTTAAGTTATTCTTGTCCAGATTTTGACCTTTATGTAATAGTTACTGCATTATTGTTAATATAAACAAAGTTTAGAAAATACACTTTCTCTGCTCTGTCATAAGTGATGAACATGTTGCATAAAGTGTGAGAGTGGATCAGATGCAGACTTGTTTACTCGGCATGCTGAAAAATTCCAAATGCATTGAAGTTGCATCACAAGATATTGATTTATGAAAAACTTGCAAATAACAAAAATATGTGAAATACAAAGGAATGTAAAAGGTGTCTAACATATATACTCTTTAAAGCACTGTAAGTTTGAAAAAAAGAAAACAAACACACACACAAAAAACACACCACTGATTAATTATGTTTCTGGTTTAGCATGCATGCTAAAGTGAATAAGCAACCTCATAACAGAAACTTGTCTCAGAAAGTTAACAAGCATCCAAAACACTATACTTTGTACATTGCTTATTTTCTACCTAAATATGTACTGATTGCTTACTAGTTACATTCAGATTTAATGTTGACACCCACCTAACGTGATTCAAACTCACATTCCTCAAACTAATCCACTAAAACTAGCAAAGTAACACAACAAGTTGACAAAATAACTAGCAAGTTAACCACCTAATCATAAGCAAAACAACCAGAGAAGTGACTGACCAATGAACGCATATGAATAACATGAATGGTGTCTGCTACTCAGTGACAAGCTCTGGAAAAGGAAGCAGTACACTTGCACAACCTCAACCTCTTAGCACAACATCCATGCCTGCTGACGTTAGGTTCATGCAGAAGCAATGTCAGACCGGAGGTCCAAGAGATACTCTAGTCAAGTCCAAAGTAACATCCACTTTTACAGAAAGTGTGTTAGCATCCATAAACAAACCAAACAAACCAAAAAAAAAAAAACACCTAAAAAAAACCAAACCAATCCCAACCAACAACAAAAAACAACCAAAAAGCAACACAAAAAAAAAAGAAAAAAAAAGAAGCCAATATGAAGATGATAAACACAAGTTTCTACAAGCCAAAATTAATGAGACACAAAGTCCAACACACACAGGACGCAAATGTTAATTTTTGTTAACCCCTGGACTGCTAACTGTGGTGAAATGAGAGCAGAGTGGCATTCATTTGAGCCACTACACTTTGTATCTTTTTTAAGTGGTGTAAATGGTTCTACTGAAGAGAACAATGCCAGCCTAAGAGGAAGTTCAGGTAAAGAATGGTGACTGACATCCTGACATTCATCTTATTTGGGTGACTGCCCTTCACTTATATATATATATATAAGTGTATTGGTCAGTGGCAGTCAAGGGGTTAAATCAATTATAAAAAAAGAAAAAGAAAAAAGGGTGATCTGGCAAAATCACCAACGCAAGGAAAAAAAAAAAGAAGAAGTGATTGCCCTGTATGTACCTGAACAAGGTAATAGAAAATCAAGAGGGGGACGATGACGGACAGAAACAGAGGGGTGCCTATGGAGATGACAATGATGGTGCCGACAACTTGCAGCATGCACATGAAGAACATGTGGGCATTGATGGGCACCACACTGTCAATGGTGTCCACGTCCTTGCTGAAACGATTGATGATGCGCCCCAGCGGGGTCACGTCAAAGAACATCATGGGACACCGCAGGATGGTGTCCAGAAATGACACGTGAAGCACGCGAGACGCGTTGCGGGCGCCCAGGGTCCGAATCAGCGTCCCCAGGTAAATGAAGAAACCTGGGAGACAAGGGGAAGCATAGGCAACGCCTTGAGTGTCTGAACTGAATGTGTTAAAAAAAAAAAAGAAAAAAAAGATTAGAAAACGAAAAGAAAAAGAAAAGAACGGTTCTTGCTTTTGAAGGAGATGTTCTATGTCCACAGGATTTATGACTAAAGGCTTAAGGATCTGCAACGGATCAGAAAAGAAATCAGGAATGAATACTGCTGTCTGCTGAAAACATACCAAAACATTGCACAAACCTCATAGAAACCAAAACAAATACATCAAATGCTAAATGAAAGAAAATAATAATTAAAGCACATAAACACTCCACACAAAAAAAGAGCAAAAAAGCATTAGTCCTGCAAGAAGCCTGATCTGGATGAAGATAAATAATCAGACACTGAACACAAACAACCTTCAGTCAGAGGATGTTCACAGAACAACGAGTGAACATCACCCACAAGTCAAAAGACTGAAGAACAGTCCAGATGCCTGGGTCTCTGGGTTTTATCACATTGCCCTGCTTCAGGAGACAACTAATTCCCATGTTTTCCGTCCGCTCCTTACTTCATCACACCGTCCTTCCTGCCAAGTCACTCCTGGACATCTCTGGCTCCAACCCCACTTTCTTCTGCCTTTTTATCTACATGCCCCCTCCCCTTTTTTAATTAAAAAACCCCCCAAAAAACAAACAAGATCAAATTAGTTATCTCCCTATGAGCATCTGTACTGACTGTGTGCATGTATTTATTCTTACGTGTGTGTGTGTGTGTGTGTGTGTGTGTGTGTGTGTGTGTGTACATGCAAACTCATAGAGAGGTGCTTAACGTTTTAACCAAGTGACCGCTGGACACAATGTAGCTGAATAAAGTGCGGATGTATTTGCTGACCTGTTAAAAAAAGAAAAGAAAAAAAAAAGAGAAAAAATCTCAACACAGGGAAGTAATAAGTAACAGTCCTTCAAGACAACCACACTCTTTCTTACCAGAAGCAACTGAAGCAATTAAAAGGTTGCAACATTTCAAGTATGCTTGGAACCGCTGTCACCACAACCAATATCCATCCACAACTTTCAGCAGTCCTCCTAAACTGGGCTTCAGAGAGAAGTTCAAAGTGAAGAAGACTCAGGACTGTGTCAACCCAGGTGACTGCTACAGCACAACCATATGACGGAAAGCCAGAGGCTGAGAGCCCATATGCTGTCCTTGGTAGTCATCGTCAAAGATATGTACAGGCATTTCAGTGTCAAGACAGTGGGTGATTGATATCCCCTACCTTGCATGGCAGGCAGCTTTGATACTCTGGATGAATCTCAGTATCATTCTATGCTGGATCTTGCCAGTGACCACTGTCAATGAGCTTTTCAACCAGAGATCGCCACAAGACTGCATTTGCCACAACCATGGCTCTACTGAAATACACAAGGATGCCAATGAGACTGTGTCAGCATTTCAGAGGTTCGTGCAGACAACAATGTTGGACTTCTTTTCCTCCGTTTTCTGTGCACTTGGATGATGATCTTGTTCACTCAAAGAATTCTGACAAATATGGAATATTTGGAACATACCCTTGGCCAGATCAAAGACTGTTTTTTAAAGCCACAAATGGACAGGTGCTACTTCTTGAATCTAGAGGTAAGGTTTCTCAGACGAAAGTTTCTGAAAGAGGGGAAATTAACAAAAACAAAGTTGGTCTGGCACATAACTGATAAACTCTCATGATTATAACAGATATTCACAGGTTTGCAAGGTACTTCAGATGCTTTGTAAATGGTTCTACACAGACAACAGAACCTCCACACAATATGCAGCTAAGGCGATGCGTGACAGTGAAAAAAACAACAACACTACAGACATCATGCACCTTAGAAACACAAGACAGCAGTCAGTGTTCAATGTCTTGAGGTTAGTGCTAACAAAATCCCTTTTCTGGTATATACATAGTTCAGCTGGCTTTTAATCCTCAAATCTGAAGCCATCAAAAGTTGACTTTGTATAGTATGACCACATGCGGGTGATAGTTTTTGCCAGTCAGAACCAGTTGACTTTGTACAGTATGACCACATGTGAGTGATAGTTGTTGCCAGTCAGGATCTTCAAAACCAGAGAAAGAAGACTCAACTACAACAGCATAACGCTAGGGTTTTCTTGCAATGAAAATGGTTCTGAGTGAGGAGCTCAAGCATATTTCCTTGCTCTCAATTTTGTTATCTACACTGAAGATCATCCCTTGGTGCACTTTAAGACAGTAAAAAATTGAGTAAAATTTACAATGTTCTCTGAACACATGTTCCAAAATATGTGTTACTTAATATCACTTGGGTTCATACTTGATCAATAAAATAAAAGCACATTCCTTCTGGTATTGTCTTTTGTCTTAAAATAAAAAGAAAAAAAAGAGGCTGTTCAATACTAAGAAAAAGGAAGATGAAATGCAAAAACAAAATAAAAAAACTTAAGATGGCAGAAAACTGACAGTGATCAAGTGTAACAGATAAGTGATCGCATAAATACTAGCAATGTAGAGGGAAAGAGAAACCCATTACATGTGCCACAGGCTACACAGAGAGGGCGAACAAAAAGAAGTTTAACAAAAAATGTATAACAAACACAAACACACAAAGACAAAAAGATGCTGTTCCATTGTTAAGCTGACAACTATATCTAAAGTGTTAATCTGTGGAAAATGACCTAGTACTGTACAAAAGAATTCATCATTTAATCAATAACAGTTGACTGCATATCTGCTTTAAATCTCAAACTTTTTTTCTTATCCATACACTTCATTTAGTTTTTTGACATTTTTTTTCTTTCTTTTATTTTTTGTTTCTTGAGTTTGGAGCTGGAAGGGGGAGGTGAGGGGGTGGTAGCAAAACTGTACGCTTGTTTTTATGTTGCTGGGACGAATCACTTAAAATCAATTCACTCTCATTGTATCATGTGGAGTATAAAAAAAACAACAACAACAAAACTCAAGTCCATCTCTCAAATTATCTTCTATCTAACAGCATTCTTCCTCTAAATCTGAACACATTCACCCAGAACTTCAACTAAATCTTGTTACCAAATTTCCAAGAGAGATCAAATTTGGCCATGAGAAGCAATGTGACAATGCCCAACAGTTATTAAAAAGTAATGTTCAGGCACAGTGCCCAATACCAATTAAAATCTGATGTTCACACACGATCCAAATAACTTGTTTAAAAAAAAAAAAGACTTGGAAACAAAGTGAGTGTGTGTGTGTGTGTGTGTGTGTGTGTGTGTGTGTGTGTGTGTGAGTGGAAGGGGGAACTGAAGGGTTGGGGTAAGGAGGGGGAGAGACGCTGAAATGCATGCAATAAGATCAGCTGTTGCCTACTTGCAACAGAACATGAACAATAAGAGTACAACACTACTGCATAAACCTCCCCCAAAACAACAAAACTGCTAAGGCAAAGCAAAATGTTCTTAATGCCAACACAAACACAGGAGTCCTCCTCACAGAGTGAGAGACACTGTTACCCTTTCCAGGATTTTGAGGTCAGAGGTATTAGATATGATGCTCATACACGACTACTGCTCAAGCTTGGAACTGAATAAACCCACCAAACATGCACAATATCAATAAACAGCACAGGCCAGTGGACTCAAATAAGTGTTTTCAAATAAGTATTTGTATTTCTTTTTATCACAACAGATTTCTCTGTGTGAAATTCAGGCTGCTCTCCCCAGGGAGAGTGCGTCACTATACTACAGTGCCACCCATTTTTGACTCACTTGTGTAAACAAAGTGAATCTATGTTTTAACCCGGTGTTCGGTTGTCTGTGTGTGTGTGTGTGGTAAACTTTAACGTTGCTATTTTCTCTGCAAATACTTTGTCAGTTGACACCAAATTTGGCATAAAAATAGGAAAAATTCAGTTCTTTCCAGTCATCTTGTTTAAAACAATATTGCACCTCTGGGATGGGCACGAAAAAAGAAAAAAAAGAAGGCAAATTATATGCAAACTGAATTTACTGTTATATTTATTTTATTTTTTATTCTCTAAACTTGGCACTTTGATCTGATATTCTGACACAACAAGAGCAGTCATTTTTATCATTTTTTTGTTCAAACAGGAACTTCTTTTGCTAAGCATGGAAGTTATATTTATTTTGCATGTCTGTGGTTAAGATAGTAAAAAAGGGAAATTAATCTGTAATTAATGCTACGGGGCTTAATTTGCTTTAAACTGATCTTTCTCATCTTAAACATTATATTTTGAAACTATACTCAATACATAAAAAGCTTGTGTGTTTCACTCTCAGTGTACAGGGCTTTCACTATGTTCATTCGCCTAAGTGGTCTTTTTCGGAAAATACTAAAATCAATACTACGAGTGGACTATATAGATCTACTGGCTGAGCCCTGAAGGTCATGGGCAAAAATCAATTGCGTACACATATTTATACATATTCAAAGTGCGTGCTCATATTCTTCATGAACGCGAACGACGCCATTTTGTTTCAAGTTGTTGACCTGCCCATTCAATCCTATATTCAATCGACAATACACGATAACATGTGATGGAAAGCTGGAGAAGGAGACTGTTCAACATTTATTCAAAGAAAGATTTGTGAACACCTCATCACTTACTGGATTATGCCCCAAACTGCCAAAAAAATATCCACAGAATCAGTCGGAATTCACAGTTAAAAATAATAAACCATGAGAGTTAATACCCTTGAATTGATGAAATTTAAAAATTTCCAATTTTGACTTTTCTCAAAATGAAGTCCTTTTCACTTCATACGACATTTAGAAGTACTTTACTTGGCTCTACATGTTATTAGTTCAACAAAATACTCAATTTTCCTATCAACTTTAAAACTACAGAACTAGAATGAATATAAAAGAGAAATTGAATCGACCGTGTCAACTGGGTGTAACTAAACTTGTACATCTATCTAGATCCAGAGAAAACGGCTAAAGATTGCAGTGTGATTGCGGCGATAGCCACGTCTCCTTTAACACGGACTAAAAAAGAATTTATAATTGCCCTTAGAGATTTTTTGAATGCCCAAGATACACCAGAATAATATGATTTAAACAGCGTTCTCACTGCGAATACCGCAATCGATTTATCAACCTTTAAAAAAGCATGTTTAACCCTTTGAGCCCTGACCACCGCTTTACTGGTGGTGGGGAGGGGTGGCATAATGCCTGGCCACCGGTTGAATGGTGCGTAAACACTTGTGTCGTGTTTTGCTATTGGTTGACTTATACTGAAAAGCCATTCAGAAAAACCATAATCTTCTGACATCAGCGAATGTAGTACCAACATTACTGCGCCTTTTCACTGTGTTTTGTGCATGTGCTTTGGATAAAAAAGATCGATTCTGCATGCTCAGATTCATTTTCAACATCACTATCTGTAGCAAAATCATCCGATTCGAATTCCACCTCACTATCAGAGTAATCATTGTCATACTCTACTTCCGATAAATCATCAAGCATATCAATTACTTGCTGCGTTGTGTACAGTTGTTTTCTCGCATGTTTTGTCCCTGATTTCTGCCCTGACGGGCCAGGTTGAGACTCTGCACGCTTCAAGTGTTGACACACTGCTCAACCGGTGGCTGGGCATTATGTCATTTTTCTCTGCTACCGGTAAAGCAGTGGTCAGGGCTCGAAGGGTTTAATACCAATTATTTGCAAATTCTGGCTCATGAGCTCAGGCGGAAGGGTTAAAATTGCTCAGGAACTCAGGGCTCAAAGGGTTAAATGTTATATTTTTTAACGTCAGTTAAGGACCCACGATAGTGTAATGGGTAAGACAGTTTCTTCTCACCTGAACATGCGGGGTTTGAGTCTGCTGTTAGGACTTTTTCTTTTCTTTTTCTTTTAACCCGAAGCTTTATAATAACAAATACAGAACACGTTTTAACTATTAGATTTTTTTTAAGTGTATCACATTAGATTTTTTAAAAAAGTGTATCACAAATGAGTCTTGAAGGCCTTGCCTCTCTTGTTTTGTATTTTTTCCTGCGTGCAGTTTTATTTGTTTTTTCTACTGAAGTGGATTTTTCTGCAGAATTTTGTCAGGAACAACCCTTTTGTTGCCATGGGTTCTTTTACGTGTGCTAAGTGCATGCTGCACACAGGACCTAGGATTATCATTTCATCCGAATGACTAGCGTCCAGACCACCACTCAATGTCTAGTGGAGGGGGAGAAAGCATCGGTGGCTGAGCTGTGATTCGAACCAGCGCACTCAGATTCTCTTGCTTCCTAGGCGGACGCGTTACCTCTAGGCCATCACTCCACATAAGTATCACGGATACAACAGATTTAGGAAGCCCTCAGGTTTTTGCTCTTGTTCTAACATGCTTTTCCTATTACACAGATTACATATGTTCAAACTCCCAGGTCAAACAAAAAACAAAACAAAAACATGTCAAGGCTGGGATAGTATAGAAAGCAGGATGGTGAAGTGCTGGCATTGGGAACTGATCAAGACACACACAGAAGATGGGATGACCACAAGAAAAAAACAAAAAGGTGAGGTCAGCAACAGACACAAAACTCTTAACTGTATGGAATCTTTTAAAACTTTAAAACTTATCTGATAAAAATAAACTTGAAAATCAAACAGCACAGTTCAATGCTTTGACCAGTGATTGCCGCAGGAGACTGGAGGATGGAATGGTGATCATGGCAGGGCCTGTCCAGGGCAGAGGGCAAGAAATGGTCATCAGCGCTAAAACCCAACATTTTGCAAATGCTGTGTAGCAGAGGGTGAGCAAAGTGGGAGGGTGAGGGCAGGCTGTGAAGCGGCAAGACTAAGCTTCTAGAATGCCGACAGGAACGAAAAGCTTAGAGACTGTCAAGCTGGTAAATGTTATTAAAGAGCCGCTTTTGTTGTTTGATGTTTTCATTCCTGTCCAAAACCACCCTTTAGATAAGTTTACGGGAAACTGTCTGTGCTGTGCTGACTCGCAGGAATCCAAGTGTGGGCAGAATCGTCTGTGGAAGCAGAGAGAAACTGCGACAGGTAGTTCGGAGGATAGGGGGATACAGAAGCGTGGACAGTGATCATAGGGGGATTGCTGGGGAGAGGACTCTCACCACCCTACCTGAATTGCCCAATAGCCCAGAGCCGGCACCGGCAGGGTGCACGCAGCCAGAGGGGTGGAGTAGGCGATCACCACCAGTGTTCCCACCACTGACAGAACACAGTTCATCATGGAACGCACGGTGAAGGGGACGACATAGTCCAACTCAGCCACGTCCTCGCTACATCTGTTCAGCACGCGCCCCTGGGGTGTGACTGTATAGAAAGACAAGGGGCAGCGCAGCAGAGAGGACACGAGACGGGAGAAGAGAAGGCGGGAGGCGGCCACTCCACCCATGGCCGTCCACCAAGAGCACAGCATCACCAGTGCACCTACAGCAGGACAGGTCTGGTTGTCTTCTCTTCATGCCACACCATGGCTTCATGTATGTGTATGTGCATCAACAATAATGGAAGGAAACTGAGTCAGAAAATATGCATTAACAACAAAAACAAACAAAAAGTGAACAGATCATAGAATACACTTAGTAAAGCTGCACAAGCACATTATGAAAAGTAAAGACGGAATATAACAACAAAAACAAACAAAAAGTGAATAGATCATAGAATACATTTAGTAAAGCTGCACAAGCACATTATGAAAAGCAAAGACAGAATTTAATCAGTCAATATCAATATATACAGACTCTTAACTTTAAAGTATGAAAATGAAGAAAAGAATGCACACACAGCTGCACAAGCACATTATGAAAAGTAAAGACAGAATATAATCAGTCAATATCAATATATACAGACTCTTAACTTTAAAGTATGAAAATGAAGAAAAGAATGCACACACATTGTTTAAAGCAAAAGCAGGTATAAGTATTGAAAAACAGTAGTAGATTATGGAAACAAAATGATTCAATGAATGAATTATTACATTACTGTAAATCTTGTTAGTAAAAAGGAGTGATGCACAGGACTTGTTTTGTCTTTTTGGAACGGAAGTGAAGGAATAATTGTGGACAGACATTATTCTCTGAACATGTGGAAGTTAAGAAGTCTGTGCCAGTCTGAGGTCCTAGAAACCATTTGGCAATTTCAAAACAAATGGCACACAACATCTAAATCCCTTTACAGACACACCTATTCATTTGTCTGCAAAATGGAAAAAATGAAAACACTCAATCAGGAGCAAGTGTTCTAATCAAAATCAAAGGACTATTTTAGTCCTTCTCTCATTTGGTCTCGCCCCAACTACTGTAACTCTGTCAAGTCTGGTTGCCTGTTTCATCCATTCACTCCCTTCAGCGCATACAAAACTCTGCTGCTCAATTTGTCCTCAGACATGATCTGAGTACATCACTCCTTTCTTGCAATCTCTCCATTGGCTCCCTGACTCCCACAGAATAAAGTACTAAATCAGCACTTGCTGTTGCAAATGCATAAACAAATCTGCCCCATCCTATCCATATGACAGCCTTCACCTCTACACCCCAACTCACTCTCTATGATCAGACCCGCTCTGTGTCTGTGTTACTAGATTTAAACACCCCACAATTGACCACTGCTCTTTCTCTGTCTTTGGACCTTACACTTGGAACAATCTCCCGCTTTCATTTTCTCAAATCCCTATATTCAGCTCTTTCAAGTCTGGCCTAAAAACCCAGCTCTTTCCAAAACAGCAACAAGCCAAAGCTTGCCTCACCCTGCAAAACGCCTAGGGCGCCGTATACCCCCAGTCGCTTGTTGCGAAGGTCAGTGTCTTGAGTGGCGTTTGGAAGGCGGGCGTCGTTGCTCCATTCAGACAGCCAGACATTGGCATAAATGCTGGAGGCGTTGTACAGGATGTAGAAAAGAATGATGATGAATGACAGAAGTGCTCCCACTGCCTTCAGGTATGTCAGAAACACTGACAGTTTGACCTGCCCAGCAAAAAGAATAGCACTTGCCCAGGGAAACTGAATCACCACCCAGAGCGCAACACCATAGTCTCCAGAGACTGATGGATGTCTTTCTATTCACCCCAGCTTTGAACAGATACCAGAATCTAAACACTGACTTTGGCTTCATGTACTTTTTAGGATTGAACTGATTTCTCACACAATCAAATTTTGGAGATTCCTGATCTCCAGTTACATCTGTATCAGTTATGGGTAATGCACAGTTCTCATGGAATGCTAGGATGCCTGCCAACTCCAACTGGTAATTTGTGATTGCTACATCTAAACTAAAACATCTACATCTAAAAATCTAAAATCAAATTTACATTTACAGCTGTGCTCTGACACACACGAATTTCACATGTACACACACACAAGATAAACAGAAAGAGAAAAAAGAAAAATGGTTCAAACCTATTTTATGTCTGATTACAAGAGCTATAATCCTTAATAATCCTATCAATACATTTCCTTGCTGAATACTCAAGATTGTTACATAATATGTCTGATTACAAGAGCTATAATCCTTAATAATCCTATCAATACATTTCCTTGCTGAATACTCAAGATTGTTACATAAAGAACATTTCCTTTCCCAACAACCCATGAAAAAAAAATTTAAACCTTTCCAAAGACAAAAAACAAAACAAAACAAACAAAAACACCAAAAACTCTTTCTCTTTCCAAACACCAAGACAACAATATGTGCACAGCCATTTGAAGACACTAACCCGACCAGTCTCCATGCTTTCTGCTTGGATAAGCTTGTCCTTTTCCTTTGCTTGCTTCTCAATGAATTTTTCCTCCTCTAACACGCTCATCTGTTTTCTGTGGCTGTCACCCGCTGAGGAAATGGACACCTGGCTGCCATAGTTTTCTGATGCTGAACGCAGACGCTGGCTGAGTGCAGAAATTTGTCTGCAGACCAAAAGGAAGATGACAAATAGAGTTGTGACCCTTTTGACCTGTTGTTTTTTGTGCGAACCAATCTAATCAGAAGGCACACAGTACTGTATCCAAGTTGGGACAATGGTAAAAACTTGGTTGGGTAAGCAGAAAGAGGACCTACAAAGACAGACTGAGAAAGGGATGGAGAGAAGGCATTCATGGCCTAATTTCAAGATGACAAATCCTATCTGTAAAGTATAATAAGAAATATACAAATGGTTTTGAACACATACATCTGTGATAAAAACATTTTCATGATCATGAAGAATAATAAGTCAGGGAAATCATAAGAACTAAGGGGAAAAAAAAGCCCCTGGATAAAATCAGCTTGTGATATAAAAAGTCTTAAGTTTGAAAAGCTCACTTAAAAGTTTATATTGAGAGAAGTTCTTTTCGTTAAACATGAACACGTTCTGCCCATAGAGATGCCGTCAGTTTGTAAATAAATTATAAGATCGTTGTTGTAAATACTGTTAATTATTCTTGAATATGTAACTTTTTCTTAGAAATCTCAATGTAATTTTGATGTGATCTCTTTAACACTTAAACATGTACATATCTTTTAAATGCATATTCCATGTTTGTATTGTGAGCATGAGCAACACAACATGTTACTTTCTCTTTGGAGAATTAGTGGACCTGAGATACCTCTGAAGTATGGAAGCTCCAGCACGTGTGTCATCAGTGGAGGATGACAGCTGTGTAATGATTTCCTCACCCATGCTCAGCGCTGTGAGGAAGAACACACTTTACATGTAATAAAATATGTCATTTTGATTACATCTCTTCAGATTCTTATCCAACTTGCGAGCTTTTGTGATACGAATCTGTCCAGATTTGATCAAAACAACATACTTCATGTCCAGACTCGATCGAAACAATATGCTTTGCTTCCTCGAAATAGCACCTGTGTACCAATCTGCATTTGAACAATGAATAGAACAGATAAAGATATTAAAAAAAAAAAAAAAAAAAAAAAAAAAGAGAGAGAGAAGAAAAAAACAAACACACCATTATTTTGGAAATACCACCCACCGCAAATTATTATGTACAAAAAAAAACAAAACAAAAAAACAAACAAAAAAAACCCCTGACCATTGTAGACAATGTACAGTAACAATGCTATTTTGTGTGTGTGCGTGTGTGTGAAATTTTGTCAGCTGATAATGTGACTAATTACTTCAAGACTACAATCAGTAATGTCTACTTGGATCTGGAAGTGAAATATGTCAGTTTGATGAAACTGAGACAGTGAGAAGTAACTAAAACTCAAAAGCATAACATGCATGAAATATGTTTTATTCAAACACATGCATGCAAGATTACAAATCTTTACTTCAAATTCAAAACACTTTACTGTCTGCTTCAAGCAATTAAAACAGAACATTTTACACAGATGTTTACACACACACAACCACACACTTGTCAATTTCATACATATTAGAAGGGAAAAATCAACCAAAACTCTTTGGGAATGAAGAGCTGAATTCGTCTATAACACTGCAAGAGAACCTAATGCGCTTCATATGCAAAGTTTGAAGCACAAAGATTCTAAACCTTCCAAATAATACACATCTTAAATCTACGTTATGCACATGATTCACTATTAACAATCAATCACTGTGAATGCCTCATGCATTCAACTTTCTGCTTTTGTAATTTGCTTTCACGTAAGCATCATGTATTTATGTAATTTTACATGATACACAATTTTCTACTGTTTTACAAATAATAAAGTATTCTATAAAACTCAAAAGCTTAATTGAATGTAATTATCTACAGACATGATTAAACAACAACCAAAAATCAAAAGAAAACCAACATACTAACACATGTGGGTGCACATAAACACACAATGTACACAATAGAGTGCTTCATTCTTTATTTCTGGCAGAAGTATCTCTTTTACTTTTCTATGAAACCACAAAGATGCAGATTTCCTTCAAAAGAACTAAAGACTGCCAGGTCTGACACTTACAACATACGCAGCTGCACCCACCTTCCAGATCCTCGGGGTTAACAAGCGCACCGCCTTCATGGTCCATCTCCTCAGACAAGTAGTTCCGGAGAAACTCGGCAAAGGCACCATTGTGGTCCATGAGCTGGGCGAAGGAGCCCACTTCGGAGATCTGACCATCTTTCAGCACAACAATGTTGTCCACTTTGGGCAGGAATCCAATCCCATGTGTCACCAGGATTCGGGTCTGGGTGACAGATCAATCCTCCATTCACAGTGATGCCTTTGAGCAACTACAGTATATCTTCAGGGCAGCCATTTTGAAAAGTTCTGATATCAATGCAAATGAAAAGTCTGAAAGCTTGTAATAATCATGACTCAAAATCAAGACATACACATTTTTTTAAGCAAGATGCTTTTTGATGGAAAGTAACGGTATAGCAGGATAATGACTTAAATTAACTAATTGGAAATTAATTAAAATGACGTTAAAAACATTTCTTTCCCTTTCCACAGAATTACATCCACACCCACTGGTGCCAGTTATCATGTGAGTGTGACAAATAAGGATCATACTCCATTGCCTTTCTGCCCCGACAGGAAGCATGTTTTCACAACTTGACTCCTGTAAACAACAGATATGTCATCCCTGCACCCCTCCCCGCAAGGGAAAAAACTCTGCATCGCTTCAGTGTGCAGGACTGAAACCCCAATTGAATGACACAGGAAACAGATGAGGAGTGCCCAATTGCAGCTGTCAGTCAGCTCTATCCAGGTAGGCAGCCTGTTGTGCAAACGACTCCGTGTTTGTAAAGCGCTTACAGCTTGGTCTCCAACCAAGGATAGGCGCTATATAAGTATCCATATCCATCCATCCATTCATGTTTTGAGTGATAAATCAATCCTTCATTCATATGTCCACCATTCATAAAGTCTATAAATTATTCACAACAAATGTTGGGTATCTATGAAAAAAGTCACGGTTAAGTATGTGTAATTAAACTAATATTACAAGATCATTTTCTCCTCAGGTTTTAAGTGATGAGGCCTGACTGAAATGAAAGGCTTGCAACTCAAATGTTATCTTTTTTTTAATATCTTATGTCCCTCAATAAACAAATACAGCGAGTACCTTCGTGATTGGTGGATTCATTTAGTCTCTAAATCCAATTTGACGATTTTAGACTTAAAAAACAACAACAACCTTTCCCTTTTTAATCCCGATAAATAAGCAACTTGTCACCTTGTTCTTCAAAATTCCTTCTGGGCCGATAACATTGTCGAAGATGTGTTTGCCAACATGAGAGTCCACTGCACTGAGGGGATCATCCAGCAGGTAGACGTCAGCATCATAGTAGGTGGCCCTGGCCAGACTCACTCTCTGTTTCTGTCCTCCACTCAGATTGATGCCCTGATGACACACATTAAAAAGGTTCAAAGAGTAAAGCTCCCATAGCTTTTATAGCTGACCATAGAACAGTGATCTAATATTCACTGTGTCTAGGGGTCAGCATAGGAAGACATGGGGCCCAATCCTCTCCTTCTGCCCCTCTTAACCGTCCTCCACTGGTCAGGAACCCAGTGACACCTGGGTGGAGTGAGGAAAAGATGATGATGAAGTGCCTTTCCCAAAGACACAATACCAAGTATGTGACCATGATACCATTTCTTCAATCACTATGCGTTACTGAAATATCCAGACATACATCAAATTATATGCAAGTGATACCTTTTCTCCACTCACTGTTCATTAGCAGAGTATCCACATATATATCAAGGATGTGACCAGGATGCCTTTTCTCCAATTACTAGACATTTGGCCAAAGGGCCTTTCAGTATCAAGCCCCTCTTGTCTGGAATTCTCTTCCTCTGGATCTTTATCACTTAACCAACGCTGTCCTCTTTTAAAACAAACTTGAAAACCCACTTGCTCAAACAAGCTTTTGGGTGTGATGAAGCACAGCTATTTGCATTATTTCTCCTCCTTCCCACCCCAATTTACCCTCTTCTGAAACCATCATGTAGTGGGTATTTATGTTTGTGTGCACTAATGTGTATATGTGCTCTGTATGTATGTGCGTGTGTAGAGCATTTCTTTTATGTGCGTGCATGTGTGCGCGTTTTTGAGTGCATGTGTGTGTGCGTGTGTGTGTGTGCGTGTGTGTGTGCCTGCAAGCGTGTGTGTGTGTGTGATTGCTCATATATGAAATTTGTAGTGTTATCTTGATTTTTATAAATACACATACATGTGTTGTTTTTTCAAGTGCAGAGGTAGCTGTATTGTTTCATGTGAGGCAATTCAAGTCAATTATATGGGGAGTTTGCACCATATAAGTACAATCTATTATTATCATTATTATTATCATTGTTAATTAGCAGAGTCCAAGGAATTATATGAGCACTGTTCATCGAAGAGTATGTACAGATATCAAGTATGTGATCATACCTCTTCTCCAATCACTGTCCATTAGCAGAGTATCTGTATGAACACTTTTCATTGGCATATTATCCATATACACACCAAGAATGTGACCATGATACCTTTTCTCCAATCTCTGTTCTTTAGCACATTATTGACAGATACGTGAAGTATGAAACGATGACAGCTTTTCGCTGATCAATGTTCAATAGCAGAGTATCCAAATGCACACTGTTCATAAGCAGAGTATTGACAGATATATCCAGTGCGAAACCATGAATACCTTTTCTCCGATCTCTGTCTGATCTCCAGCAGGTAACATATCCAGATCAGGCTGAAGAGCACAGGAGTATATGACTTTGTCATATTTTTCCTGGTTGAAATCACTGTTAAACAGCATGTTGTTCTGCAATGTGTCGTTTTGGATCCATGCTTGCTGTGCCACATAGGCAACAGAACCCTAGGACACCAACAGAAAGGTAGTGAGTACAGAAAAGACAAAGGCAGTACAAATGCAACGGATGAACCAAAAAAAAAAGTGTTGATTTTTGCTTTGTGAACTTTCTTTTCTAAAGTGAGTGAGTGAGTGAGTGAGTGAGAGACAGAGAGAGAGAGAGAGAGAGAGAGAGAGAGAGAGAGTGTGTGTGTGTGTGTGTGTGTGTGTGTGTGCACCAACAGAAAGGTAGTGAGTTCAGATGAGAGAAAGGCAGTACAAACGCAACGGATGAACAAAACAAAAATGTATTTGTGTGTGTGTGTGTGTGTGTGTGTGTATGTGTGTGTGCGCATGTGCACACGTGCACGTGAGTGTGTGTGTGTGAGTGCATGTGTGTGTGTGCATGCGTTTTCTGTATCTCACACTATCTGACAAATGAAGGCTCAGGTAAAGAGAGATTAAGGTTCAGGAAAAGACAGATGACGGGACAAATCAAGGATCAGGTAAAGACAGATAAAGGTTAGGTAAAGACAAGCATCACTGTCTGCAAATAAAAAAAACCAAATAAACCTAAACAAACAGCACATATCCTTGTGTTGCATCCAATTTGTCACATTTTTTTTACCATCTCACTAAAAGTAAACACATACGATCATCGCCATCAGTATAAAAACTATAAACACATTGTTCCAGTACCTCCACACATTTTTGTCCATCTCCATTTTCTTTTCATCACCATAAATACAAACACAATGAACACAACTACCTTCATGTTCACAGATTCACACTTTTTGTCCATCTCTCTGAAAATAAACATACATATAATTTTTTGCCATCAGCACAAGCACAACAAACACATTGTTACCAAGTACCTTAACACTGACGGATCCAGACTTTTTGTCCATCTCCCCAAGCAAGGCTGCCAGAAGGGAGGACTTCCCTGCGCCAACTGCTCCCACCACTGCTACTAAGGACCCCTCCAAAACCTCCAGGTTCAGGCTGCAAACAGAAAAAAAAAAGAAAAAAAGAGAAAGAAATTATCATCTGTGGTTAAGCCAGTCCCATACTTTAACTACAGTGCTGCTGTGAAATCAAAAGCACCGTTAAGCATTTTGTCTTCATTCTACGACTGACAAAAGCGTTTCTGCTAAGTTTGTACTTTTGGCTGAAAGGCACAACCTGACCAATATGACCGGATATGACACAGTCTAATCCTTATATCACTATTTGTTTATGAAATGATTACCTCACATGAATTTGTTCATGTTACAGCATGTATTGACTGATTCAGAGAAAATGTTGAATTAACGTTTCTGAGACATTCAGTGTGGATCTATTGCTTTCATTAATTAACAGCCATCTTAAAAAATGAACACTCTCAAAAGCTCTTATCAATGTATATCTATGTCTATATAATTATATCCCTCTACTGATGTAAATATACATATGCACATATGAGTGTATACACACACACACACACACACATATATATATATCTATAGACAGACAGACCAATAGATAGATAGATATGAAACACCAAATTTGGTTCCATGAATGCTTGGAGATGGTAAGAAAAAGCCAATGTCAAAGTTTACCACACATGCACATGTGTACAAGTAAATAAAAACATACAAACACACAACCAGTTTGGTTTATGATAGATAATTTATTGATACACAGTTAAAGGTTAAGGTCTGACTGTCTTTTATTATCTTTGGAGCAGCGAATTCATATCCAATGTGTCTATGGCTCAATAAAGGAATGCGTGAGGCACAATCCTCTCCCGCTGCTTTTATCTTCCCCAACTGAAATCAGGTACCCATTCACACCTGGGTGGAGTGAGGAAAACTGGAGTAAAGTGCTTTTCCCACGGACGCCAACATCATGCCGAAACAAAGCTGATGAACACTGGATCAAAACTCCAATGCCTAACCTCCTATTTTTAGATGTGCATAGAAAAAATGTGGGTGAAAATGGTTGAAATCTTACTTTTTGATAGCATCTGGAGCCTCCCTGTCCCAGGTGAAAGTCCCATCGGTGATCCTCACAGCCAAATCTGAAAGGAACACAATTCATTCAAATGGTTATGATCTCACTATCCTGTCAATCTGTTGTATTTACTCTTAACATCTTCATAAAAAAAACATGGTTCAGTAAAATTCAAAGCAATTATCCATCTTTACCAACATTCTCATCCACCCTTAAACATTCCACTGTCAAGTGTTTTATCTCTGATGGAGAAATAATTCATTCCATGAAAATAAACCAAGCATTAACATCTCAATAGCACTTGTTACAGGAAGGCTTGAACTTACTGTCTGTAGAACTTTGTTGCACAGCATCAGCATCCAGTTCGTCATTGTCCAGAAACTTCTGGAGACGTTTCAGCGAAACACTTGCCTGTACAAACACAGAACCATGTATCAAAGTAAAATCAAATGATACTTAAACAGCTACTACAGGTATTCAAATGTATCTTTACATGCTGGTATCAAGTAAATGCTGCTGTGTGTGTTCGATGCTTCATCATTTGATCTCTCAAACATGTTACATGCAAATGCATGCACACACATATATTATTCATACACACAGATATGGACACATAAAGGGGAGGAAAGATAACGATTATGGTAACAACAATAAGCCATTCAAAGTCCAGATGATTTTGTCAAGGCAACAAAGAAACATGGGGTGAGCAAAGGAGAGAGAAAGTCAGTGAGAGAGAGACTGAGAGAGAAAAAGACCATGTTGGGACACTTTACTTTCAAGACACTGATGCAATACAGGCTTACCTGCACAATATTGGTGATGACGTTGGGCAACATTGACATCGGGAAGCGCATGATGTTGAACAGTGATAAGGACACAAATGCCTTCTCTGCATCCAGCACATTGTCAGAATCTGACATTGTGTACACTGCGAATGTCGTCAGAGAAACCTGAAAAAAACAACAGACTGCATGCAGCATCTGGTTGTAGTCGACAGCAGTTTAACATCTAAACCGCACTCTTTCTTTCTTTCTTTCTTCTTTTTTTCTCTCACTGTGGAACTCCTCATACATAAAAAGCTAATTTCTTATGGTGCACACAGACACAAATAAGAGTACAAATAAAACATGTAAATAATATCAAATTCAAGTCTGTATATTGCACTGTATTTGTATAATTTTTGTCACAACAGATTTCTCTGCATGAAACTTGTGCTGCTTTCCCTGAGCAGAGTGTCCTGCCACAGTGCAGCACCACCCATATTTTTTCTATGGTTTTTCTATCTGCAAATGTATTTGCTTTACTATCAAGGTGGATTATTCTACAGCATTTTGCCAGGGACAACCCCTTTACTGCCGTGGGTTCTTTTATGCGCACCAAGTGCATGTTGCACAAGGGACCTTGGTTAATCATCTCATCCAAATAAACCCCCCAAACACAATGGACTGCCAAGTTTCTTGGCCCTGCAGACCACTGACCATGAACGGAGCACAGGACCAGGTGAAGGAGCTGCAAGCATTAAGGTAGGCTGCCTTCTTCAGCACTTCCAGTTCCTGGTTCCGGATGCCCAGAATCTGCTGCTGGAACGACTTCTCCCAGGCGTACAGCTTCAACACCTGAAACAAACCCAGGGCACCTCTTGGGGTCAACATGATGTGGAGCACACAGAACTGCACATGCATGCAGAAAATGTTTTCTGAATCTTTAAAAATATTCTTTACAACAACCAGGGAATGACAACTGATACCTTAGTCACACAACTTGTTTTGAAGTTTTTTCTTCTTCTATTCCTTCAACATTCAAGATACAGGTTTTTGCAGTGTCTTATCAGTTGAGAAGTAAGTCTGAGACAAATCTTAAAGCTGATCTCTGGTGCTGGGTTGCAATGCTGTACTGTTTTTGTTGATCCTGCAAAACTCTTCCCAAGTTTTATACCAGCAGCAAATGTGTAGATCTAAAGTGTTAACAGCAGGGTCAAATGTCCTGGGTCTGTGACCAATGTCTGATGTTGCAGTACACCTTTGTTGCCAGTAGCAAACAACACTTACTTGATTTTATTGACACATGAAATGCTCACCTTGATCCCATTGAGAACTTCATTCATCAACTTGATCCTGTTATCTTTCAGCTTCATCTGATCCACCTAAAAACAACAAGAAAGACAAGCAAGATAATGTTACTCTGATCAACTATGGTTTGGATACATCCTATTTTGGACAAACATAAAGAATCCACTAATATGGTAATATCAGAAACACACATATATACAAAATACAAAAGCAGTGTTCCACATCACAGAAAGCAATTCATGGTGTTAAATAAATTCTTCAAAATGAAAAGTGTTTTTTTATTCTAAAAAAAAAATGTATGCCTTTAAAAAATTGCTAGAATGAACCAGGACTGTAGGTCCTTGAACCTCACAAAGTGGCAGCCATTCTCAAACAGTGGCAAAAAAACCTTTTGAGACTGTCTCATGTTGACGGATTTGGTTTTGGATTGCTTTCTTTGAACTAAAGCCAGCGAACTTAGCAATCTGTGTTACTTTGATAAAGAGACTCACATATATACTACAGGGAGTTAAAAAAAAAAAAAAAAAGAAGAAAAAAGGAGAGAAGAAAATGAAACACACACATACATATATGTATATGTGTATGTGTGTGTGTGTGTGTGATATGCTGTCTTGTTTGGGGAAAAAAAAAAGCATACAGCCAGTATTAAAAAAGCATGACATTTCATTTGCGTTTGAGGTCATCAACCCTTTAATACCCCCCCAAACCTCCTTAGAAAAGAAAGAAAGAAAAACAAAAAAAACAAAAAAACAAACAAAAAAAACCACCAAAAAACGGACATTTTCCATACCAGCCGATAATCAAGGGCAATTTCACTGATTGACACAAAGATGACTGACATCATTACCTGCCTACTTTAAGCAAAAACACGGAAAAAAAAAATCTAATGCATGTATTAACTACACCACATGAGACAAGAAGAGGACAAAGGACTAAAACCTTGTACCCTCCCACCCCCACCCAATTACCTGAAGCTGCCGCGTCTTGTGTGCAATGAAGGCGTTGATGGGGATGAGCAGGACCATGATGCCCACGCCGGCCAGGACGGAGGGCCCCAGGATGTGCCAGAGGAAGTAGAGGGACAGGATGATTTGCAGGGGCCCCGACCAGATGGTGTGGAAGTAGGTCATCAGGTCCATAAAGCGCTGAGCATCTACCGACATCAGGTTGACAATCTCCCCAACCGTCGACGTTTTCTTGGCTGAGTTGGACAGCTTCAGTGTCTGCAAAAAGCAAGCAGCCATGAGGATTTTACAGTCTGTTTCTCAAGAAGGCATCACTGTGCGTGGACAAATCAATATACACAACACCGCATCTGTTAAACAGATGTCTGATGGCAGCATGACCCAGCACATTAGTCAGTCCTTGAGTGCATGTGTGTGTGTCTATATATATATATATATATATATATATATGTATGTATGTATGTATGTATGTATGTATGTATATCAATTAAGAGTTGATTTCCTCAACTGATGATTAGCCAGAAGACAACATTTGTGTTGCCATGGGTTCTTTTTTTTAGTGTGCCAAGTGTGTGCTGCAAATGGGACTTCAGTTTGTTGTCTCATCCAAATGACTAGACGCTCAATTTGACTTTCCAATCAAACTTGGCAGAAAGTGTGATACCAGGCTGAACTTTTAATTACAACTCTTCTGTCATCCCCACTTTGCAAAGATAATAAAAAGATTATAAAAAAAAAGAAAAAAGAAAAAAACAGTGTAGCAGGAAGAACACAGTTTCAGCTTGTATGTAAATTGTAACATCACTTGGAAAACCATGAGTACTTACTGCATGCCTGTACTTCATGGCGAGTTTAAAAAAAGAAGAAGAAGAAATGAAGAAACAAATAAAACCCAACAACAATATATTTGTGAAGGCACAAGGCATGAGTCCCAGACATGTAACAGCATGAAAATAAAATCTTTATTAAAAAGATTTTTTTTAAAAGCATAAAACAATGTTCTAGGATCTGTATATAAAAGAAGCATAAAGCAATGTTCACAATAAAACAATAGTAACAATACACTGAGGAGTTCCAAGGATAAAAAACAAAGCAAAACATAAAAATAAGATCTATTAAAAAAACAACAACAACCCAACAACAACAAAAAACAAACAAACAAACAAAAAATCTTCACACCAAAACAACTCTACACTGAGGAGCAGACCTTGCGATAGACAGCGGAGATGATGACAGAGCGCAGCTGCATGCCCAGCACCATACAACTGTGGAAGTACTGGTGAAGGATGAGGGACTGCAGCAGGGCCACCACAACCATGCACACTGCGTACATGTAGCCGCGCCACTCGTACTCTCCCTCGTTTCGAATGAACTGAATCAGGAGTCTGCAAGGGAAAAGAACAAGACGAAAAAGGTAAAAAAATGCAACATGAAGGTTCTGTTTTCAAACACCAACACCCACACAAAAGTAAAATATAACAAAAAAAACATGTTCAGCACGTCTCTGTTCCTTATGCAATGACTGATAGACATATCAAGCATATCTTCTATGTCACTTGACATCAACTTATCAACTAACACAAACTAATGATCAATCAACACCACCACAGAACTGAAATGAGAACTGACTAGTATGTATTTCCTCTGTTCTCATTTTGAAAAAAACAAAAACAACATAAACAAATGAAAATGGCTGTATTGAGATATTTTCCTTGAAGAACTGGCAACTGATGATTCAGCTGAATAAATCATGCCTAATTAAATTCTAACATATGCAGCCGAATGCTGCAATCTTATAGGCACAATACTCAAGTGGTTAGAGCACGAGATTTCACTCTGAGAATCCTGAGATTGATTCTGGTATTGGTGCCTTGTGGGTTAAGGGTGGAGGTAAGTTTTTTTTCCTGATCTGTTAGGTCAACATACGTACAGAACTGTTAGCACCTTATTTTTATCTAAATAAAAAACACAAAAAAACACACAGAAGAACAAATACCTAGGTGAAAGATCCCATAAACCATGTCAGCATTCACTGACAAACATATGCAGCATGCACACCCACAAAGTGTGGCTGCCTAAATGGCAGGGTAAAAAAAAGTCATTCATACATGCAAGTGGATATGCAAGTTTGCAGCCCACAAATGTGGAACAAGAAAATGTTACCATTACATTTTTGTAATGTTCATAAATACCAACAGAAATATGCAAGTGGATATGCAACTTTGCAGCCCACAAATGCAGAACATGAAAAAGTTGCCATCTCATTTTAGTATGATCAACCACTGTAAATGTGTAAAACTAGGTGCTCATTTTGAAACTTTCAGAGAGACAGAGATGTGAGTTAAAGGAATAACAAACAATCCTATGAAAGTCAGAGAAAGGACCAATCTCAAACACTGATGACACTGTACTGAACACCACTGACATGACGACTAACATTTCTAAGGCCTTTTATTTTATGTATCACATGCTGAGACTGAATGCGCCACTTCAGGAATGCCAGTCTCATGTTCATTCTAGTGAGTCATGCAGGCACCGTGTTATCAAGAGGGACTTTACTGAAGCTATAGTTATATTCACACACCACATTCACATTTAAACTAGACATGAGGCAACAAGTGATAACCACAGTTAATCTTTGAGAAAGTCACAGAATACAATGCAAAATATTACAGCACAAAACAAAAGCAGGAGAAAGCATGCTGAAGGTGCTTACTTGAGAAGCTGTGGACTGATGAACATGAGGATGTCATGCATCATCTTGAATCCCATGGCAATAAAGAAGGATGAGGCAAAAGACCGAACCAGCGTTTTCAGAAGGCTGGGCTTTTTGGGCTTTGACCCATCCACCACTTTGACGTCCGTTGACACCTCACCATCTTTGTACAATGCCTGCGTCTTTGTGTCGCACTCTGCAGCTACTTTTGACCTGTGGATCATTTCAGGAAACAATGTTGGCCAAGACAGGAAATGAGCAACTGACGTGCAACAATGTAAAATCTTAAAAAACAAATTTTAACCATACATATGGGAAAAAAAAGTCCATTCAACAAATTAAGCCTGCATATCTATTATTGTTGATTAACTTGACAAGAAAAGGTCTCTTTAACCTAGTCATTCAGTTTTCATCCTGTTTCTCTTTGTAGTGGGTAGAGACAAAATATTCTGTGATATTTTAGACGATAATGACAATGCTGCCCATCTGACTTTCAGAGTCTCATACACTGATCACATTTCTCCTCACCTCTGTACTCTGCACTAGCTCCCTGTAGAGGTGAGAATTAAAATGCAAAGTTGCATGTCTCTGCTTCTCTGCTTTCCACCCCACTGGACCTACCTATCTTTCTGACCTAATTAGTGCTTACACTCCCTCAAGAACTCTCCACTTTTCCTCTGCCTGTTCTCTTCTGACAATTCATCGTGTCAATACAAGAACCTATGGTGAGCGCTCTATCCTCTTTGCTGCTCCTCATACCTGGAACAACCTTCCACATCATATCCGTCCACCTGACTCAGTCACTGCCTTTTGATTTTCAGTAAAAGCTCACCTTTTCAGAACCTATCTGTACGCACTCTTGGTTTCCTACATCTCCAACACCACCCCATGCCTGCCAACTCACTTTGCATGTATAAGGAATGAGAGAGTGAGAGGAGAAAGTGGATAGAGAGAGAGGGGGGGGGGGACACAGAGAGAGAGAGAGAGTGAGAGAGGTTGTGAGTAGTTCATGTAATTTGTAACTCTTTCTTTCACACAAAGTGCCCTAAGCTCTTAAAGAGAAAGGGTGCCATACAAATTTGTATTATTATAATCATTATCATCATTTCTATCATTATCATCAAGAGCATTCTACGAAAATGTTATCTGTATCTGTATTGACGAACTGTGAAAAGAATACTCCCAGGTCTGACATTTGCTACAGAACTGTTACTGATCCCACATTCATTGGCAGTTTCACTCATGAATCCATCAAGACCCCCTAACCACAAAATCCAGACAGTACCTTTTTGTTTTGTTGACTTGTGCTGTCCAGTGTTTGTCATAAATTGCTTTCACTGAAGCTGACGTGTCCTCTTTGTTGAGAGACCACAAGTCTGACCGTTCCAGAGCTCGCTTGTAGCCCATAATCACCAAACTAGCACAACACACACAAAAAAATATAAAAATTCCTATTTTCATAATGCGATGCAACAAAAAGACTGAAATCCATGCATTCTTTATCAATGAAAAAAAAACAACCCCTGATCTTTCTGACATAATTATGATTGATTAACGAAATCTTTACAACAATCATTATTATATAGTTTCCCTGCATTTCAGAGTTTCTGATAAATCTGCAATGTTTCTTTTTTACTACAAACATCTACAATTCGACTGATCACAAAGCTATAAATATCAAATTGAAAGAACATAACCTTTACTGCAAGAGAAGGAAAAAAAAGAGTCTAAATAAACAACAAAAGTTCCATGAATTTCATTTAAATATCATCATAATAAAAGGGGAGGGGGTCTTGTTTCCTGAACATGATTGCATACTGAATACTTCTTCTTCTTCTTCTGCGTTCACTCGTATGCACACGAGTGGGCTTTTACGTGTATGACCGTTTTTACCCCGCCATGTAGGCAGCCATACTCCGTTTTCGGGGGTGTGCATGCTGGGTATGTTCTTGTTTCCATAACCCACCGAACGCTGACATGGATTACAGGATCTTTAACGTGCGTATTTGATCTTCTGCTTGCATATACACACGAAGGGGGTTCAGGCACTAGCAGGTCTGCACATATGTTGACCTGGGAGATCGTAAAAATCTCCACCCTTTACCCACCAGGCGCCGTCACCGTGATTCGAACCCAGGACCCTCAGACTGACAGTCCAACGCTTTAACCACTCGGCTATTGCGCCCGTCGCATACTGAATACAACATTTCAGAAATGAATTAAAAAAACACACTAATATCCAGCAAAGCATGTCCCAGTCACTCCAGCTCAGTCTTAATATTTTTGACTTATGCAAATGAACAGCTACTGTAAGCGGAAATGGCCAGATTTGTAAGGAAAGAATTAAAGGAAATACAAAGAATATAAAGAAAGAAAATCTTAAAAAGAAAGGGGCTACTGTGAAAAGAAATGGATGAATTTGGAAGAAAACTTTAGGAAAAAAACAGCAACATTTTTTTTTTTTTTTTTTAATGTATGAAAAACGAAAGGGGTGGCAAAGCAAAATCTGAAATAACTCTCTTCAGCTTCTTTCCAGGTGCTATATATGCTTCCTTCATGTGCTGGCAACTTCACTTTCTGTAGCTGACAGAGCACCCAAGGGATGAAACTCCCATATTGCATACTGCAGTTGAAATAAAACACTACATCATCGGTATAGATTTTCAGCAGGAAGGTGAGTGCTCTTTGGAATTGTTAAGATGATGTTTTGTTACTTTATTTTATTTAATTTAATTTTTTATCTTATTTTATCAGACAGCTTTTTCCTCCTGAAAATCAAGCCATTTCATATTTCAGTGCCTTTTCACTGTCAAACCCTCCCTAATCTGATAGGGCCAAAATCACTCTGCTGTTGTAACCAGTGTTGAGAACTGCTGGAACCACGATGAATCCCTTTTCTTTTAAAAAAAAAATATTGTCTTGGTTTTTCCCTTGAAGAGATTATCTCTGAACAGCGGATCATATTATGACAGAGATCTATTATTTATTGAAAAGAAAACAACAAAAAAACCCAACTTCTATATGAACCAATAAGTCTTACCCAGTAAACCACCAGAAGGTGATGCGAGATAAAAAGGAGGCATTATCCTCAGGGCAAGGGTTCTGCAATGACAGAAACAAATGAATTGCACATATCAGTACCACTCAACAAAGGGTTGTACATCCTGTACATTTGAAGAACAGAGTTTCTTCAGCCCAAAACAAACTGATCCAACATGTTCACTAATATGTTTGTACAATATCCAATGCATGAAAAATGCAAAACAGATAAAACATGCATTCATTTAGTGTTTGAATCTATGTCATAATGCAATGAAAAAACACATATGCTCAACAGTACGTCCAGGTAATAATCATAAGACCATTACACACACACACAAAGAAAAAAGATAAAGAGAAGAAATCAAATATATTTAATGAGATATCTGTTTGGTAAAGCATTCAATCTTAAGCTAAAACCTGGTTTGTAAACAGTTTACCATCCAAGTATCAAATCTTCATGTGATTCTTGTAACTGTGACCCACTTTACTAGGTCTTTGTTTTTAATTTTTTTAAATTTTTTTTTATAAAGCTTTCCTATTGGGTGGTCCTCACTTTAAATCCACGTAAAAAAAGAAAAAAAAAAGAAAAAAAAGCAAAAAAAGCTTAGCAATACAGTTTTGTTTGATGACTATACATAAGCTCTCTAAACCAGAGAAAGCTCAGAATGCAGCCATTCATTTTCTCTATGCAAGTTTGAAGCCACACCAAAAACTACAGAACTCTGGTGAGCATGGTGACTTGCAAGGTTTTGCTGTGGTAAATGGTGGCACTTGATGGGAAGATAAAAGCATGTGAGGAAGGAAAATGCTAGTCAGTAACTGACTAACATGCAACAAATCATAAAATCATGTAACATGATTCCAGCTGTGATCCCGGTAGATATATTAAAACTAATGTCTTTGAATTTTCTACTGAGTTAAGACCATAATTTTAAACCTGATTAAATATCCATTCATAAATAGGCAGTAAGACTCTTAAAATATTATCTTTGTCTGATGACTAAATGAATCCTTTCCCAACCAAGGGAGGCAATGGAATATAGTCATCATTTTCTGTATGCAAGTTTGAAGCCACATAAAAGGCTACCCAACTTTGATGAGCATGGTGACTTGCAATGTGGTTGTGTGAATTTCAACCAATGAAATTCCTCTCAAGCTTATTACCAAGCCTTTTGTTTTTGTGATGCCAATTATTTTACCAACCATCACAAAGACTGCTATGTAAGCAGTCTACAGAACTCTGTATAACTATTTTTGGGATTTCTAAAGAACTACCCACATGAATGCGCTAAAACCCATTCTTTCGTGAATTCCCTATGGGGTTGGCTTCAAATCATTGCAGATATTCAATCATAACAAAAAACATTGGAACAGGAAGGTTTCTTGAAAACTTTCTTAACCAACGAAGCAGTAACATACAGCCATCCATTTTCAGAAAGCAAATTTGAAGCCAAACCCAACCCCACACAATGTTGGTGAGCATGGTGATTGCACTCTACAGTTGTGGAGAGTGAGGAAGCTTCAAGGAGAAATCAGAATTTGAGAACAACAAAACTGAACATTCCCCCAGTATCTTCTCTCCTGGTCTGTAGATGGCAAACTCAAGAACTGCTTTTTAGATTTCAAAGTATCAATTCACCAAACATTTGTAAACTAAACAAAATCAGGATAAAATCTTCAAATTTTTGTTGTTGTTGTTGTTTTTGTTGTGAGGCCAACCACTTTAATGAACTACAGACAAAACTGCTCAATAAACACTGAAAAAACAACAACAAGCAAATGTAGTGTTCACTTTTCCTAGTTTCCTGCCACTGCTGTCCAAAGAGATCTGTGAAAACTTATTCTTTCAAGGATTCCTGCAGGTCATGGCCACAATTCCATGCTAAGAAATGAATCGACCCCTGAAGTTAAACAAACATCTGTCTGATGGCTGCATGGAAGCTTTCCAGAGCAAGGGAAGTGGTGAGGTGCAGCCATCTATTTTCTGTACACAAGTTTGAAGCCACAACAAAGACTATGTCACTTTGATGAGCATGGTGACTTGCAATGTCCCATTGTGGCAAGGAACAAAGTTTTGCAAGGAAAGGGAAAGCTTAGGAAAGAGTAAAGTACCTCAAACTCTCAAGATAATCATCATCATCTTTTTATACCTGGCAAGGTCATGAACTAATTTCTGTTTGCTTCCACTCATTTCCAAATTCATGAAATACAGGAAAACAACATTCTGTGTTTAATTTTCAAACTAATGAAATGTAAAATGTGAAGAAAAGGACTGCTTGTGAAAAATGAAAGTGCCTCAAACACTGAAGATTACTTCTTTCTTTCCTCTTTCTTTCTGTAACTGGCTGAGTAAGGAACTAAGTTCTGTGTTTCAAAAAGTAACATTCATTGAAATGTAAAATGAAACTGGACTAATCACATTCTACAATACCACTTGAGGCCAGTCATTCATCAGCTATTGCTAGACCTGCTCCAATAAACTGTCCACAAATCTGTGTTTTTCGTGCCTGTTTCTCAGCCAGAGATCTTGGGTCAGCTGGTTTGTGCTCTTCATGAACAAAGTTGACATCACTGCCAACAAATGCAACCAAGCTGACATCACTGCCAACAAATGCATGCATCCAATAATTTAAACAATTCTGTCTGATGGTGCACGTAAGCTTTCCAGACCAAGGTAAGCACTAACAAACAGCCATCTTATTTTCTGTGTGCAAGTTTGAAGCCACACCAAAAACTACACAACTTTGATGAGCATGGTGACTTGCAACTTTCCTGCAGTGGTGAACTGGAAAGCTCTATATAGAGAAGGAAAGCTTGTAAAGATGGAAAGAAAAACATCTGACCCCATATTTTCCACTTTTGGAGTCATCCAGTCTGCGCTCTTCACAAGCCAAGGTAACATCTTCAAATGCAGTCAACATTTTTTGTTTTGTTTTGAGGCTATGACTCCAACATTCAATCATATGCACCAGTGGGCTTTTACATGTATGACCATTATAACCCTGCCATCTAGGAAGTTATACACCATTTTCAGGGGGGGGAGTCATTAATGTGAGATAAACCAAGTTCTTATCACTTCATGATGAAGGTAACCACTCTCAATCTCTGGAGGATTCTGCTACATCTTAACAGTTATGGAGAATGTCATTCAAAGAGCTAACCATGAGTGAAGAAAATCCCCACATAGTCCTGCATCACATAACTACTGCTGGATGCAGGCTTCAGTTTGTAGCCACTGACAGGTTTAGACTGGAACCTGCTGTATAATCATTTCTTGATTCCTGTCTCCATGGTCAACAACAGATTTGTTTTGAAATGTAACTCAAGACTTCCTGTGCCACTGTTCTAAATATTGTAACCTCCATCCAAACATATAAAAAAAAATCTCAGCACTGTACAGTTCTGTGCAATGGCTATAAGAAGGTTTTCACAACCAAAAGAAGCAGCGAAGTACATAATGCCAAGTGTTTTCTGTTTGCAAGTTTGAAGCCACACCAAAAATCACACAATACTGATGAGCATGGAGACTTGCAATTTCCTTTCTTGCTAATCATGAAGCTTTGACACTCCCCTCCCCTCCCCCCCACACCCCCCCCCCCCAAAAAAAAAGAAAGAAAGGAAGAAAAAAAGCAAATGTTTTTTTCTCTTGTTGACAGCAGGAAGACTTTTCATGCTGAAAATTCAAATATAATCATATAACATATCTAAAATATCACAGTCAAATTATAAAGCCGAATCAGAATGTGACTCCAATCAACCATAAAATCTGCCAAATCTGAAAACTGTGCTATATGCATCCAAACATCTTGGTGAAAAATCCGCTAAAAATTCTTATAGTTGTGATCCAGCGGTCAATTGAAAATATTTCAGCTGGAAGAGGTAAAGGTGTGGAATTCCTATAGGGCAGGCTTACCATAAACATATGGTCAAAGACACAACAGTTTTGTCTGATAGCTACATGAAAGCTTTCCATATCCAAGGGAAGCAGCAAGATACAGCCATCACAAAGACTGCTATGTAAGCAGTCTACAGAACTCTGTATAACTATTTTTGGGATTTCTGAAGGAACGACCCACAGGAAAGCTCTAAAACCCATTCTTTCATGATTTCCTATGGGGCTGGCTTCAAAATCCTTGCAGATATTCAACCATAACAAAAAAAACATTGGAACAGGAAGGTTTCTTGAAAACCTTTTTAACCAAGTGAAGCAGTAACATACCGCCATCCATTTTCAGAATGCAAATTTGAAGCCAAACCCACATGGTGATTGCACTGTCCAGCTGTGGAGAGTGAGGAAGCTTCAAGATATCAGAACTTGAGAACAACAAAACTGAACATTCCCCCAGTATCTTCTCTCCTGTCTGCAGATGGCAGACTCAGAAACTGCTTTTTAGATTACAAATGATCAATTCACCAAACATTTGTAAACTAAACAAAATCAGGATAAAATCTACAAATTTTTGTTGTTGTTGTGAGGCCAACCACTTTAATAAACTACAGACAAAACTGCTCAATAAACACTGAAAAAAAACCAACAAGCAAATGTTATGTCCACTTTTCCTAGTTTCCTGCCACTGCTGTCCAAAGAGATCTGTAACAACTTATTCTTTCAAGGATTCCTGCAGGTCATGGCCACAATTCCATGCTAAGAAATGCATCGACCCCTGAAGTTAAACAAACATCTGTCTGATGGCTGCATGGAAGCTTTCCAGAGCAAGGGAAGTGGTGAGGTGCAGCCATCTATTTTCTGTAGGCAAGTTTGAAGCCACAACAAAGACTATGTCACTTTGATGAGCATGGTGACTTGCAATGTCCCACTGTGGCAAGGAACACTGTTTTGCAAGGAAAGGGAAAGCTTAGGAAAGAGTAAAGTACCTCCAACTCTCAAGAAATTCACCATCATTTTTTATCTGGCAAGGTCATGAACTAATTTCTGTTTGCTTCCACTCATTTCCTAATTCATGAAATACAGGAAAACAACATTCTGTGTTTAATTTTCAAACTAATGAAATGTAAAATGTGAATAAAAGGACTGCTTGTGAAAATGAAAGTGCCTCAAACACTGAAGATTACTTCTTTCTTTCCTCTTTCTTGTAACTGGCTGAGTAAGGAACTAAGTTCCGTGTTTCAAAAAGTAACAGATTCATTGAAATGTAAAATGAAACTGGACTAATCACATTCTACAATACTACTCTAAGAGGCCAGTCATTCATCAGCTATTGCTAGACCCGCTCCAATAAACTGTCCACACATCTGTTGTTTTCCGTGCCTGTTTCTCAGCCAGAGATCTTGGGTCAGCTGGTTTGTGCTCTTCATGAACAAAGTTGACATCACTGCCAACAAATGCAACCAAGCTGACATCACTGCCAACAAATGCATGCATCCAATAATTTAAACAATTCTGTCTGATGGTGCATGTAAGCTTTCCAGACCAAGGTAAGCACTAACAAACAGCCATCTTATTTTCTGTGTGCAAGTTTGAAGCCACACCAAAAACTACACAACTTTGATGAGCATGGTGACTTGCAACTTTCCTGCAGTGGTGAACTGGAAAGCTCTATATAGAGAAGGAAAGCTTGTAAAGATGGAAAGAAAAACATCTGACCCCATATTTTTCACTTTTGGAGTCATTCAGTCTGCTCTTTACACAAGCCAAGGTAACATCTTCAAATGCAGTCAACATTTTTTGGGGTGTTTTTGGGCTATGACTCCAACATTCAATCATATGCACCAGTGGGCTTTTACATGTATGACCATTATAGCCCTGCCATCTAGGAAGTTATACACCATTTTCGTGGAAGGAGGAGGGGGTGGGGTGGGTGTGTGGGGGGGGGGGGGGGAACCAAGTTATTATCACTTCATGATGAAGGCAACCACACTCCATCTCTGAAGGATTCTACTGCATCTAAACAGTTATGGAGAATGTCATTCAAAGAGCTAACCATGAGTGAAGAAAATCTCCACATAGTTCTGCATCACATAACTACTGCTGGATGCAGGCTTCAGTTTGCAGCCACTGACAGGTTTAGACTGGAACCTGCTGTATAATCATTTCTCGATTCCTGTCTCCATGGTCTACAATAGATTTGTTTTGAAATGTAACTCAAGACTTCCTGTGCCACTGTTCTGAATATTGTAACCTCCATCCAAACATTAAAAAAAAAAAAATCTTAGCACTGTACAGTTCTGTCCACTGGCTATAAGAAGGTTAAAAGCTTTCCTGCAGTGGTGAACTGGAAAGCTTGATATAGAGAAGGAAAGCTTGTAAAGATGGGGGAAAAAAAACCCATCTGACCCCATATTTTCCACTTTTGGGGTCATCCAGTCTGCGCTCTTCACAAGCCAAGGTAACATCTTAAAATGCAGTCAACATTTTTCTTTCCGTTTGTGGGCTGCGACTCCCACATTCAATCATATGCACCAGTGGGGTTTTACATGTATGACCATTATAACCCTGCCATCTACTGATCTAGGAAGTTATACATTATTTTCAGGGGTGGGGGTGGGGGGGGGGGAGTCATTAATGTGAGATAAACCAAGTTCTTATCACTTCATGATGAAGGCAGCTACTCTCAATCTCTGGAGGATTCTGTTGAGTGAAAAAAATCCCCACACAGTCCTGCATCATATAACTACTGCTGGATGCTGGCTTCAGTTTGTAGCCACTGACAGGTTTAGACTTGAACCTGCTGTATAATCATTTCTCGATTCCGGTCTCCATGGTCTACAATAGATTTGTTTTGAAATGTAACTCAAGACTTCCTGTGCCACTGTTCTGAATATGGTAACTTCCATCCAAACATTAAAAAAAAAAAAGAAAAAGAAAAAAAAAAAGCACTGTACAGTTCTGTCCAATGTCTATAAGAAGGTTTTCACAACCAAACGAAGTAGTGAAGTACATAATGCCATGTGTTTTCTGTTTGCAAGCTTGAAGCCACACCAAATATCACATAATACTGATGACCATGGAGACTTGCAATTTCCTTTCTTGCTAATTATGAAGCTTTCACCCCTCCCCCCCAAAAAAAAAGAAAGAAAGAAAAAAAGCAAATATTGTTGACAGCAGGAAGATCTTTCATGCATAAAATTTGAATATGATCACATGACATATCTAAAATATCCCAGTCAAATTATAGAGCCAAATCAGAATGTGACATCAAACAACAATTAAATCAGCTAAATCTGAAAACTGTGCTATATGCATCAAAACATCTTGGTGAAACATCCACATATGATTCTGATAGTTGTGATTCAGTGGTCAATTGAAAATATTTCAGCAGGAAGAGGTGAAGGGGTGGAAGTCCTGTGGGGCAGGCTAACCATAAACATACAGTCAAAGACACGACAGTTTTGTCTGATAGCTACTCGAAAGCTTTCCAAAGCCAAGGGAAGCAGCAAGATACAGCCATCTGGTTTCTGTATGCAAGTTTGAAGCCACATCAAAGACTGCACAGCTCTGATGAGCATGGTGACTTGCAATGTCCTGCTGTGGTGAATGACACACCTCTGTGAAGGAGGACAGTGTTTGAACAAGAAGTACCACACAACTCTGAGCATAACTTTCTTCTTCTGTCTGGACATACCTGGCAGTCAGAACTGATTTGTCTGTTTCACTTTAAAAGAAAAAAAGAAAGAAAAACAGTGGAAAAAGTCGAAATACCTAAGTTATCAGCATGCCACACTGCCATAACATATTTCTGATGAACCCCATTCTCTATCACATGCTCACATACTGCTCATCTAAAGATGCTAAGATTGCATTGACTGATTCAACAGACTCAATAATGTTTATTCCCTATTTCAGAATCCTAAATTCAGGGACCTATTTCTAATGGCAATTTTCATGCACAGGTGAAGTAATATTACCAATAATAGATGCTGCAACCCTTTTTCAGTGGTTTTTGACTGTTTCCAATTATTTTTGCTTTTTTATAACTTCATTTTGATAGGGATTCAGTTGCTACACTAATGTGCAGCTATCTTGCCAGCTAAAAAAACAAAACAAACATCTACAATGATGTGTTCATTCACTTTGTACCTATCAGAAATCTGCTCTGTGGCCTCCCAAACAATGCAAAGGCAAACAAAAAGTAAGGTGGTTTGAGTCAACAAGTATCAGTTTGTGTCCATGACATGGGTAATTTCGTGTATTTTCTATGTGTAACTCTTGATCAGAAGGTTGGATTACACGCATATTTTACTTCTCATATGACTACATTTCAAAACGGATGTGATAATTTTCAATGAAATGGGTCCCCGAATTTAGGATACTAAATTTAGAGAATACTGACTCTACCATTCTCTTTCTTTCCCGTTGTAAATCATGGTAAGGAACCAGGATTAAGAAACCAGATATTTACAAAGACATACAGAGAGAATGTGAAAGAGATTCCAGATAGTTTATTCATGTATAGGCCTAGGCCCCTTATGAAGGGGTATGAGAACGTTATTCTTTTATATAGAGACAAACACCACATTGCAATGCATGTTAACGTCCAAATATTAACTTACACAAACATATAAGTAAAGCAGTGCTATGGTTCAGTATGCTGAACAATAAAATGCTGTCACGAAGTTACAGTTTCTCTGAATTTGAATGCTTATATAAAAATAGAGAAAATTTTCGTATGTTAGAAGCTGATGACATTAGTAAGTTCAATTTAAACAATGTAGGTTGTCTATAGTATTTAGGTGGAATGAATTCTTCTCGAATGTTCTTAAGAGATAGACAACAAAGAACAAAATGTATCTCACTGTCTTGTGAGTCTTTACATAATGGACAAAGCAAATAACTGTCATTACATGTTCTGTATCTATAATGATGAACTACTAATTCTGAAATACCTAATCTAAATCTAGTCGTTATATATTTTAAATGTCTCTCCATATTTAACACCAAGTAAGGTTTCAGATCAGACATGACGCAAAAATTCTTATAAAAACTAAATCATTCACTATTTTGTATGTGATCAGACCATTTCTGCCATCTACAATCTATCAATCGTTTGTAGAAAACAGAAATAAATGCCTGAATGCTGAAAGTGAAAGAGAGAGAGAGAGAGAGAGAGAGAGAGAGACAATGACAATGACAAATGTTTTATTGAGGGTAAAATGGATAAGCTGGAAGCTTCTTTACACCATGCCCTCACACACGCATACACACACATTGTAATAAATGAAATAAGTATGAATAATAAATGACATAGAACAAACCAAATAGATGTTTTGATTGTACTGATTGGAGTGTGTTGACTGACCCATGTGAGAATGTTCATGAAGCAGCTGATGTTGTTACATCTTATATCAGTTTCTGTGAAGACATGATAATTCCGACAAAAATAATAAAACTTTTCCCCAACAACAAACCATGGATCTCAAAGTCTCTCAAAACAATTTTAAACGAGAAAAAGGTAGCGTTTCAGTCAGGGAACAAGAAGGATAGGAAATTGATACAAAAGAAGCTTAGAGGTGAATTACGAAGGGGACAGAGGGAATTCAAGTCAAAAGTAGAGCAACAGTTTCAGACGGGAAGAATAGCAGATGCATGGGATGGGTTAAAAATTATCACTGGAGAAACGAAAAGGAAAACAGTAGCTTGTAAAATGGAAAAGGATGAACAGATTGATTTTTCAAATAAACTGAATGATTTCTACTGTCGCTTTGAAAGGAATGATCTGGGAAGGGAACTGGATAGTGTTATCTCACAGTTGCAGGAAAAGATCAAAGATAGGAACACAGGTGAAGACTTTGAGATCGATGCAAAAGTTGTTGAATCTTTATTTTTAAAACTGAATGTCACGAAGGCAATTGGCCCCGACAATATCTGTGGAAAATTACTGAAAACATGTGCTTCCCAGTTGTGTGACGTGTTCTGTAAAATTTTCAACTGGTCTCTGAAGGACTGCTCTGTCCCCAGCATCTGGAAAAAATCTACTATCTGTCCTATCCCCAAGAAAAAGAACCCAGCCGCACTAAATGATTACCGTCCTGTTGCCCTGACTTCAGTAGTGATGAAATGCTTTGAAAAAATTATTCTCCGACATCTTCTTTCTTTCACTGAACAGCAGCTTGACTCTCTTCAGTTTGCTTATAGAGCACAGAGAAGTACTGACGATGCTATCCTAACTCTCCTTCATAATGCTTTCCTTCATTTGAATAACACGGGATCTTTCGTTCGTATCCTTTTTGTTGACTTCTCTTCTGCTTTTAACACAATACAACCTCATCTCCTTGCCCTCAAACTGCTAGGCATGGATGTTGATCCGAAGCTTACTCTTTGGATAATAAGTTTTCTTCTCAATAGAACTCAGTCCGTCCGCTTTCATTCTGCCCACTCTTCTCTAAAATCTACTTCTACTGGTGCACCCCAAGGTACAGTGCTGTCCCCTGTTCTTTTTACACTGTACACAAATGACTGCAGAGGCACGGAGGAAACTCCTGTCATAAAATATTCTGATGATTCAGCAATTGAAGATCTGTCCAACTCTGATGCTATTTATTTCAGTGAAATTAAAAAGTTCTGTTCCTGGTGTGAGAAAAACTATCTGGATCTCAACGTATTGAAAACAAAAGAAATGTTAATAGATTTTCGGAAAGACCCCTTGCCTGTAGCTGACCTTGTTATTGATGGTCAAACAGTGGAGAGGGTCAATGAATATAGATATTTAGGGACCATCTTAGACAATAAGCTGACTTTTGACAGAAATGTTGATTCCATTCATAAGAAATGTCAATCTAGAATTTTTTGTTTACAGAAGCTTAGAAATGTTGGTATAAATTCAAATATTCTTCAAAGTTATTATCGATGTTGTATCGAGTCTGTGCCTACAGTTTCATTTATGTGCTGGTATGGAAGTTTGGGAGTGAGGAGTAAGCGTGTTTTGAACGATGTCATGAGTGTATGCAGTAAAATTGTGGGAGTGAAACAAGCTAGTATGCAAGAGCTGTATGAAAGTCGAGTGGTTAAAAAAAGCAGGCAGATAGCAACTGACGACACCCATATTTTAGCAAAGTATTATGAGCTATTGCCATCAGGACGACGCTACAGAACTTTTAAGTTGAAATCCAGAGCTCTGAAGACTTTTATTCCACGTTCAATCCACCTTTTAAATTCTTGAGAACTGTGTGTGTGTGTGCGCGCGCGCACTCTCATGTGAGACGTGTGAAAGTCCGTGCATGATAGGCTGTACCTTGTTCTAGTTGTGGTGTGTGTGTGTGTGTGTGTGTGTGTGTGTGTGTGTGTGTGTGTGTGTGTGTGTGTGTGTGTTTACTGAGCTTAAAATGTGACAATTGGTTATAATGAATGTGCAATATGTAGGAAGAATAATGTGCAATATGCAGGATGAATGTACAATGAATATGTCTAATGCTAACGTCCATATTCTAAATATATTTCTGTTTAATAATTACGATGTAATAATTAATTGCAATGTTTTTAAAAGCGAATATGTGAAATGCTTTTATTTGAGAACATATGTTTATTACTCTTGTTTAATCAAGTTATCCGCGTGGGGGGGTGGGGTGGGGTGGGGGGGCGGTGCGGGTGTGTGCTGATTATCTGGTTGTGGTTTTCCGCAATTCATCTTTATTCTTATCTTATCTGTCTATTATAATCAATGTGCAGTATAGTAGGCTATGTTTATAACTATATTCAAATAATGTTTCTTAATTCTTTCTGTTTTTACATTAAGAATACTAGTTATTACCTGCAGTGTGTGGATGTATGTATGAAACGATGTATGTGATATTTTTTACATTTGTATCTTCGTAATATTTGTTGAGGCTGTTGTTGGCTTTTACAGTTATGGTCCCCATGTTGTTTACTTGTCTATGTTGTGATAATGCACCTGACCAAATTTCTCCAGTTGGAGATAATAAAGTTATTCTTATCTTATCTTATCTTATCTTATCTTAATAATAGTTACATAAATGGATGAATCAAAGACTACAATTACGGAAACATGAAAATCATACAAAACATTACCACATGAAAATCTTCAAACACACACGTGTGTGCACGCACAGGCATCATACACATAATCTCGAACACACACGTACACAGAGATACACACGCATACTTACACTCGCCGATTTTCCTTGCTTACACACTGTTGGAGAACAATTAATCAAAGTACGTTGGCTTACTAGGATCTCATCATATGCTTTGATTTTGCTGGTACTAATTACATATGTTGCATCAGATATTTTTGATACGATTTTTTGAAAGATGCTACAGTAGATCTATTTCTAAGATACTCGGGGATTTCATTCCACAGTTTACCACCAGAATAAGTGAGAGAGGACATGAAAAGGTTAGTTCTGGGACGAGGGGTAAAAATGGTACTCTTGTTACGAATGATTCTTTCCGGGAATTTCCTATAAAGATAGGGCGGTGCAAAGTTCTTCATAATTTTGAACATAAAAACACCCTTGTTAAAGCGACATTTAAGATGAAAGGGGAGAATATTTAGTTCAACACAGCCATTTGCTTGAATAGAAGATTTAAGGAGAATGAGCTTAATGGAACGTCTGTATATACTTTCAAGAGGTTTTAAGCAATTTTTACTAGCCCCGTCCCAGCATGTTGATGCATAGTCAATATCAGGTTGGATGTATGCATGAAAAAATAATTTACGGGTATGTTGATTAAGGAAATGTTTAATTCTATTGAGCTGAGAGAGAGAGAGAGAGAGAGAGAGAGAGAGAGAGAGAGAGAGAGTTTCAACAGACAGAAAAGATCAGGTACAAACTTATAATCAACAAATAACACCTTTCAAAGAAAAGACACAATATCAAGACACTTTCCAACAAAACAGAGAGAGACTCCTCACCAAATCTTGCTGGACTTCTTCAAACTCAGGCGGTTGGTCGACCAGAGCTGACAGAACGAAGGAGACCAGAACCAAGACAAAGTGCACAGCAAAGACGATGAAGTCCAACTGGTCTTCCACTTCTCCCTGTTGCCAACACAGCACAAATGTTCATGAGACAAAACTTTCCAATGGAAAAACAGTGATTAACCCATTTCATCCCCAGGTAAGACTAAAAATACTAACATATTTCATTCCACGTAAAACTAAAAATATTAACCCATTTCATTCCAAGTAAAACTAAGTGATTTCACTCCTCCAGTCCGCCTCAAGTTTCTGGGCTTACTTCTCTGCATCTCTTATCTACCTGTATGCTGGGTGATGGGCAGCGCAAGCAGCAAAGGTTTGGTGTTGTGTGCCTTTGCACTGAGTACTAAATACCATTCTTTACTTGAGAAATGGAAGACTTGTAATATCTCTCATTATCCAACACTAAGAAGTAGTATTGTAGTTTCAGGCATACGGAATTTGATCTTCAGTGTTCTCCAAAAAAACAACAAAAAACAAAAAAACCGGAAAGAAATACTACGTAGATGATTTTCCTCCTCCAAAGATATTCTGGCCTCTGATACACTGCATTTTCAGAAGCAGAAATATTCCACTCACAGTATCAGTATCAGTATCTCAAGAAGGTGTCACTGCGTTTGGTCAAATCCATATACGCTACGCCACATCTGACCAGCAGCATAACTCAACGCGCTTAGTCAGGCCTCGAGAAGAAGAAAATTTTTTTATTTTATTCCACTCACAGAAAATAGCTGCTGAAAGAAGAGGGAGCTAACTTCAAGTAACAATTAACATTAAAATTATTCAAAATTATTCTTTGTTACAAAGAGAAAGAAACAATCTTTTGTGCATTCCACAAAATAAAGCAAATGCTCTCTTTGTTTTAGAAAACTAAGTTTACAATCAAACTAACCGCCAGAACAGCCTGTCTGATCTTGGAACGCAAGATGAAGATGTTCAAGATGAGGAACAGCAGCCAAAAGATCAGCAGGTGTCCTGATGTCTGGACGCCTTTTCTCCGATCCAAGCAGATGAAATACACTGCAAGTAACTGCAAAGATGGAAATGTATTTGTAAGAAATACAGTCTGCTGAGTACACACACACACACACACACACCAAATAAATACAAACATGCGCTCATACACACACTCTCACACACATTCCCACATATACAAATAAATGAACACACACATAGACATACACTTACATGCGCATACATGCACATAATCTTACTTCTTTTATTTTTTTTCCAACACGCAATGCACAAAAACCAATGAGAATAAAGCACCAACTTACAATGCCAAGAACCACCACCACGGGTGTAACAAAGCTGACCGGATGAACAGTAGTGCCGCTGGTGTGTTCCACAACAGCTGCTACACACAACACCACCTGTCCCACTGCTATCAAACCAGACACCACCTGAACAGAAAGTAAGACATCTTTATTTGGTTTGCCCTGAGAGAGAGAGAGAGAGAGAGAGAGAGAGAGAAAGGTGGGGGCGGGAAAGAGGGGTGGAGAGAGAGAAAGAGTTTCAGTTTCAAGGTGTCATTTAGACGTGTGTGAACTGAGCCATAACTTAGATTTGCTACACCAGATCTGCTTAAAAACAACAACAAAAAACAGAAAAAAGGAAATACGGGAACTGATTTATGCCTGACCTACTCATAAACCCAGTGCACTGTGTGTGTGTGTGTGTGTGTGTGTGTGTGTGTGTCTGTATATATATCAACAGTATGTGTGTGTGCATCCTTGGTTAACTTTAAGAAATCTATTTTCTCTGGAAATACATTGTTGACACCAAATCTGGCTTGACAACCACCCCAAAAACAAAACCTTTCCACACAATTTCAATCCTTATGACAATACACACTTTTAGCTCCTCTGCATGAAAGAGCCACATCAAGGGAAAGCCAAGACAGCTAAAACTGAACTTCAGCAAAATCATGAACACAATACCAGTTTGAGCAAGTTGAGGCAGTTCCACTTGATGGTGCGGTCTTTGCGGTGACAGAGAGTGTAGAGTTTGAAAGGGGTCAACAGGAGCAGGAAGGCAATCGGGGTCCATGTCAGCACCGTCTTCTGGAAACAGGGGGTGAAGTCAGGGTCCGTCGTGTTCCAAGTTACTTGCAGGTCCTGTCAACAAAATGCAACACGAACAAAACAAACTTTTTAACTTTGGCTTGCAAATTTGAGTGGTGGCCTGGTGATAAAGTGTCTGCCTAGGAAGCACAGGATCAAACGCCACACTTGCCAGAATTTTCTCCCCATCTACTAGGCCTTGAGTGGTTGTCTGGACCCTAGTCATTCCAATAACAAACAGGTCCTGTGACGATAAACTGAGGTCCTGTGTGTGGCATGCATTAAAGTATGCATAAAAAAAGAACCTGTGCGTGTGCGTGTATGTTTGTGTCTGTGTGCGTGTGAGTTCTATCACTGACACATTCCATTTGTCTTGCCTTAAATATTGATTATTGTGCCCTCTGTGTTGATTGTTTTTGAAATGTTCCTCCGTCCCTCCCCCCAATTCTGATGTTAATTGTTAGCTCTCTGGGCCCCTTTGCAAAGGAAGTAGAGTGCACTGTAAATACCCATTAATATCATTAGGTGTGGTGTGTGATTCACATCAGTCCATTACCAGCTCTGAAAACAACGACAAGAAACACCCAAAGAACAGCAACTGTTCTGTTAGAATTAGTGATTATTTAAAAAAAGGACCACAACCACTGTGACATGACTGTTCATGGTGGATGTGAAAGATACATTTCATTTCATTGTGAATGCTAATGGTAACTTTTCTGCAGTAAGTCTGTGACACAAAACTGCATTTCATTTCATTGTGAATGCTAACGGTAACTTTTCTGCAGTAAGTCTGTGAAGCAAAACTGCAGAACATAATTAGTGTTTGGGCATGAAATACATGCACACATACACATTTTAAAGATGATGCATGATTTTCAATTGTTTTGCATATAAAAACATTTTACTTTTTGACTTTCATCTTTATGTGTATACACAATGTGTATGCTTGCGTGCATGCACATGTTTGTTCATATATAATATATATATATATATATATATATATATATATATATATATATGTGTGTGTGTGTGTGCGCGTGTGTGTGCGTGTGCGCGCGCGCGTGCACGCGTGTGTGTGCACCACAGGTGAAGTGAGCACGAGCAGGCAGAAAAGTAAGCATGTCCCTCTGTGCAAATCTGTGCGTATGCATGTATGTGCGTGCATGTGTGTGTGTGTGTGTGTGTTCAATGGGACACACGATATGTAATTTGAAATATAATAGGCATCAGCTGCATAATGAATGAAAACAAATCTTATAGTGTATCTATTTATTATTTCATTTCATTTCATGTGTGTGTGTGTGTGTGTGTGTGTGTGTGTCTGTGCGTGTGCATGCATGTGTGTATGTAATTGTGCATTTGTACATATATGTGCACATATCAATTTTTTAATGTTGAATATCACTGTTTGTGCAAGCACATGCACAAAAATGAACATGTACAGAGTGGAGTTAACCTTTAACAGGTGGGGTCAAATGACTGTTAAAAAAAGAAACGCTGGTAGTTAACAAACCACTGTGACTTTCAACACATCCTTTTCTAGCTCTCGTTCTCCCATGTACACACATTCCTTTAAGTCCCTTATCAGAGTAAAAGGTCAGTCAACAAGTTTTCCTTGCTTTTATTGTGACACTTCAGACACACACACACACATACACACACCAGGTTCCCTCAGTTCAAGACCTTTCCACTCAAATCTTAATGTTTTATTAAACATAGGACAGCCAGTCACTGAAATAAAAACAAAAAACAAATAAACCAACAACATTCCAATGTCCATCACTTACGATCTATGAATGTAATGGTCTGTATTATGGAGTTTCCTTTATCTAACATGAAAACATCACAAAACTAATAAGCCTGTATGGGAAATATGCACACAAACAACACTCATGGATAGCAAACAGTGCTATCTTTAAACTTGATCATTCCCTGTGAGGATATTCACACAGAAAAAGCATCCATGCACAGCAAGATTGATGTCTTTATTACTACTGTGTGTGTGTGTGAGGCAAACTGATTTTGTACCCCTGTGTAAACAAGTGCACAAAGAGCACTGATGCACATTCTCTCAGCCTGATATGCTCTCCCTGTCTTACCATTCTGTGTCACACACACACAAACATATCCTTATGCACACACACTCACACAACAGCCACAGCAGTTTATGACATATAATGATAGCTTCTTTGTGCAAGCATGACAGCTGGTTTTTTAACACGTTTTGAGGTTGGCTGTTTGCCATTTTTGTCTGCTTGGTCTCAAACTGCATATACATAGGAACAAACAGAAAACTTTGTTTTCGTTTCAAACTGCAGAAGCAATTACTTCACAGGGGACTGAAAAAAACAACAAAAAGCCTTTTGGTTTGACCAACTTCCTGAAAAATCAAATTGGCTGTGACATGGTTGAACTGTTTCAAATTTGTATAAACGTCACAGAATCACAGAAATGTTTGGCTATAGGCTAAAAGCCTTTTGCCCTCATAATCAGTGTCCATTTATGTGCTTTTGGATCACTTGTTGTGAACAGACCCTTGTTTGAATCTGGCATAGTGTATACTGCATTTATCTACAGCTAAATAAAGATTTAACTCTGGGAAAATACATGGTCCTTAAACTTTTTGTCAATGTGATTTTTGAAGGCGTTTACCGATGGTGCATTGATGGTGTCATAGGAAAGGTTATTCCACAGATTTATGATACGGTTAGTAAAAAACTTGCGGAACTGGTTAGTTACGAAATTAGTTTTGTTTATTTTGAAGTTGTGCCCTCGAGTTTTATCGTAGTTAGCCATAGTAAACAAGGAAGAGGTGGTGCAAGGATCATAAATATTGTGCATGATCTTGTATACTTCAATGAGATCACCTCTTAATCTTCTAAACTCTAGGCTAGGCATATTAAAAAGAGCAAGGCGCTCCTCATAACTAAGATCACGAGTACTATTAGTATTACTAGTTATACACTTTGTAAATCTGCGTTGAACACCTTCAAGCATATTTATGTGCTTTTTAAGGTAAGGGCACCATACTGAGTTTCCATATTCAATAATGGGTCTAACCAGAGCTTTGAACAATGGAATCATAATTTCGGGAGATTTATTAGTTATAGTTCTCACAAGAAGACCAGAAATTTGATTTCCCTTTTTCACTATATTATTTATATGTGCCTCAAAGCTTAGTTCTGGATCCATCGTGATCCCTAAATCTTTTTCGGCAATTGTACTATCCACTGTTTTGAGTTACCCCCTTTTCCTGTATCGTGTACTGATACTGTGGATTATTCTTTCCAAGGTGCAGAACTTTGCATTTCTCGCTGTTAAATTGCAACAGCCAAGTATTTGTCCATTTAACCAGATTATGTATACACATTTATAAGTGATCTCTATCTTCTATATTCGGATGGCAGAGTAAGCCTTGGTGTCGTCTGCAAAATTTTTTACTTTACAATCTACCTCACCAGGCATATTATTTATAAAGTATATGAAAAAGGTTGGGCCAAGAACACTACCTTGTGGTGCACCACTAGTTACCTTAACCTTCGATGATTTACTACTATTTACACTTACAAACTGTGATCTTCCATTTAGAAAGTCTCTGATCCACGACAGTAGCTTGCCTTTTATCCCATAGCCTCCCAGTTTATTTATGTGTCTGTGATGGGGAACTGTATCGAAAGCTTTCCTTAGATCAAGGTAGACTGCGTCGACTGGTACCTTCTCATCTAGCATGACTAACCAATCTTGTAATGTAACCAGTAGTTGTGTAACACACGAGCGCCCTCTGGTAAATCCAAACTGTTCTCTAGATAACAGATCATGTTTGGTTAAATGTTGGCAGACAGCGTCTTGGATAAAGCCTTCAAAAACTTTACAGACAACTGATGTTAGGCTGACTGGACGATAGTTACCTGCAGAATTCTTGTTACCTTTCTTAAAAATAGGTCGTACTTCTGCTTCTTTCCAAGCTTTTGGTATTGCACCCTTTTCTTGTGTTCTATCAAACAAGATCTTAAGTGGGTGAGCAATAACTTCAGCAACGTGTCAATGTCTGATGATGGACTCAAAACCTAACCCTATATATAACATTAAGACAAAAGCATGCACACACATACATACAATGATGTTCTGTCACTCTCTCTATTATTTCTAGTATTTTTTTTTTGACCATGTTTACTTTGTTTTCCATGACGTACTTTTGATACGAAATTCCGAGATAAGATCACAGCACATGTACACATTTTACAGCAATTGACAAGCTCCTGTCCTGAAGAGTGTATTCAGTTTATGCATTATTTAAAAAAAATTCTGTTTTTAAGAAGACATGGCAACTTTGTATATATGTAACTACATTCGCATGTTGTGGCACCTCCGTGAAACCGAAACCGAAACGTTTCCTGTCATAAGTACTGAGCTGATGCAAGCACCAGCAACTTGTTGCTCTGTCAGTGGCAATGGCACCATATCAGCCATGTGTTGGGTGAAAATAAATCGAAAGTCAAACACAGGTTTGTGGAAATACTGCAGGTATTATCGTTCGACTACATGTTTCCATGACAAAATTTGGGTTGGTATCTAGTGCTGTCACGTTTGCAAAATCGCCAGTGAATGATAATCCACACACACACAAAACAGCCTTTATCAGTTTGGTAATTTTCCCTTCTTTCCAAGGGATGGAGCTGGAAGAATCTTTTAAAAATTGACGGAGCTGTATATGTAAACTTTTACTTTCGTATATGCATGCCAGTACATCATCAAAAACAAAGCTGGCACGTTTGTGAACTCGACATGTGTCAAAACCAGACGACAAAATCGTTGCGGTGTCCGGGATATATGCTTGCACCAGTACGTTTAAAGTTAATGAAAGGCAATTAATGGCCATTGTCATGCATTTAGTCCACAACGCCAACATGCATTCTTTCATTGTTACAAGTCCCCATACAACTAATACCGAGTTTCAAACCCCTTACCCAAAGCGGCGTTCCGCAGAACTCCCCTTCGTCGGTGACCGCCATGACGAAGTTGTATAACTCATCTGCCTCTCCTCTCTGCAAGGGAAGCAACGAGCTTTTTTGCCGCATGGGCACATGACATCGAGCAAACAAAATAAAAAACAAAAACAAAACAAACTAACAAACAAACAAAAGAACAACAACAAACAAACAAACAAAAAACAACAACAAACAACAACAAAACAAAAAGCAAAAAAACCCCGAACAACAACCAAAAAACCTAGCTTGTTCGAGTCATAAAAATATAGTGTCCAAACAATGCATTTGATACATTGCTAATAAGAAACAAGTAAAGAAGCAAAAAAACAAAAACAAAACAAACCAAAACAACAACAAAAAACAGCAACAAACAAAAAACAAAACAAAAACACAAGAAGAAGAAGAAGAAGAAAGAAAAAGGGAACATCTCAGGACAAATTAGAAAATGTTATACATTAAAAAAAATCTTTCTCCCTTTACTTTGTATGCTCAGCTCGACTTGCTCAAAGAAACCTAGAGTACATTCAGCCTTTTTTTTTTTTTTTTTGGTGCAAGTGGAAGTGTGTTCAAATGCTCAACCATTTTTTTTGTTAATCAAAAGTGTGGTTTGTTGAAAGTGCAATTGTTACTCAAGGTTGTTTCCCAGTTTTTTGTGGTTTTTTTCCTGCATGGTTGGATCTTGAGGGCCTTCCAAAACGCATCATATTTTTTACTGTGTAATTTTGTTGGCGATGTATGTTCAAATGAAATTGCATACTGTCAATGTATGTATGAGCTGTATTGTATTTATGTAGTATCTCTATATGGATAGGATTTACAAAACTTAAGTCAGATACTAACAAATAATGAGGCCAGGAGATGAAATGATTACCAAATAGTAAAGAGTGGTAACTCTCTCCATTCACAAGTTACACAACTTCAAGTCAGTGCTGCTTATGCAGCCTCATTATTTGTTAATTTCTAATTGAAAAACCACCAAGGCAACCATGTGTTTGTTCTGTATTGTCCATGTGTTCTGTGTGGCTTGTTAGGATTAAAGAGGCTATGCCAGTCTTGAATAAAAGCGAATTTGTGTTTGCACATGTTTTCTGTCTTTGCTACTGAGTGCACATGTCAAATGATTGGTATAAGGACAGGCCCAGCACTTCCTTTTTTGAGGAAGTATGTGGGTTTGTTCCAATGTACCTATTATTTACCTGTGTGCTAGCTGAATCGGTAGCGTAAGCAGCACTGACTTGAAGTTGTGTACCTTGTGAAGGGAGAGAGTTACCACTCTTTACTATTTGTTAGTCATTTCATCTCCTGGCCTCATTATTTGTTGATTTCTAATTGAAAAACCACCGAGGCAACCATGTGTTTGTTCTGTATTGTCCATGTGTTCTGTGTAACCGGCTTTTTCAGGATTAAAGAGGCTATGCCAGTCTTGAATAAAAGCTAATTTGTGTTTGCACATTTCTTCTGTCTTTGCTGTTGTGTGCACATGTCAAATGATTAAAAGGACAGGCCCAGTGCTTCCTTTTTCGAGGAAGTGTCTGGGTTTGTTCCAATGTACCTATTATTTACCTGTGTGCTAGATGAATCGGTAGTGTAAACAGCACTGACTTGAAGTTGTGTACCTTGTGAATGGAGAGAGTTACCACTCTTTACTATTTGTAAATAAAGTCAGATATGTAGATGGACGTTTTGGTATTTCAACTTCCATCAATTAAAGAGGCTAGCCTTTCCCCACCTTTCACACACACAGAGGCCTGACCAGCAAACTAAGTTTATGTGTAGGTCAGGTGTTTGCTTCTTGTTTTTTTAAGCAGATATGATGTAGTGTATATGGGTAAGTCTGCGTGCTTTGGTATCTTCAAACTGAAACTGTGAAGGCAAATCCAAGCAAAAGACAGAGAACAGAACATGAACATGTATGCTGCTTATATTGACTTGACAAGGTTATGTGACATGGTAAGCAGTGATGGGCTGTGCAACATCTAGTCCAGAATAGGTTGTCCTCCAAATTTTTTTTTTTTGGGGGGGTGGGGTGGGTGGGTTAATCAGCCAACAGCACCAGGGCCAAACAGACCAGACTAAACATGACTCCCTCCTTGCTCCCTTTCCCATTTCTAATAGGTTTAACCAAGGATGTAATATGGCCTAAGTTCTCTTCAGCATTAAAATAAAAAAGCTTAATGCGCTAAGAAACCAAGAATGTCTAAGAGGGAATCTACATCCTTTTTTGGACTGACAACAGCGTCTTAAATGTGCGTTGCACATTTTTCATATAAAAAATTAACAAAAAAGGAAGAAACTCGCATTCACACTTTACTTATGTGTGTGTGTGTGTGTGTGTGTGCGCGCGCATGCGCATGAGTGCATGCATGTCCTCTTTTACTGTTGGCAGAATAAATAATATGTTTATTTCATGTGCTCATTCCTGTATAAGATTCAAAACACAACTCAGCTTTTCCTTATCAATGTTTATTTCTTTATTCAAAACCACAAGCACAATATTGCACAGGTCTGTGGAAGGCAGTGAAAGAGGAAAGAGCATATAATGAGAAACAAAGAGATGGGTGAAAGGGGAAGGGATGGAGGAAAGGTGAGAGAGAGAGAGAGAGAGAGAGAGAGAGAGAGAGAGAGAAGCTTTGCAACCAAACCCCAAAAGGTGATTTTAGCGACAAAGAAATGTAAGTAGCAGGAGACTGCACAGATCACCATCACCTGTCCAGCATCCGAATTCCATTACATAAAAACTTTTCAGAGTGTAAGCAAACTGATTTATTTTACAGGAAACAATAATGGTCATCCCATGCCATGTTAAAATCTATTCCAGCAACCAGAATTGGGGAAAAATAAACCCAAATAGATCAATGGCATGAAAGAATTCCTTCTTCTAATTATACCAGCACAAGTGGGAACATTTCAACAGTTTAACATAACATACACTTGAGATTTTCTACATATGTCAAAGTATAACACAAATTTTTTCTTCTTTTTTCCCCCTCCATAAATGACAACATTTTCAACATATCAATGCACTAAACACTTAAAAACATAGAAGCCAATATCATTCTTGAACACTCTGTAGTTTATAATCTTGCCTTTCTCACTCTCTTCCCCGTATCAATGTCTTAAACATATGAATGCAGTCAAACATTTAAAAGCAACATATCTGATTCTTCATCACTTTACGGCCATGCAAAGCATGCACCTATCCTATCATACTGTGCAGTCATCTCAATCTTATTCATGAATTGTCATGTCACTGTGCAAAACTTGCATTGAAGACAGACAACACAGAAACATCTGTACATGTATACCTGCCCTTAAGACATTCTTTTGCAAGGTACTGTTGTGAATAGAAGAGAAAAAACAAACAAACAAAAAACAAACAAAAGATATGGTGGGTATATACAGCCAATAATAAAATCACAATTTTTTGAAAGATTTAAGCAAAAGAAAGTAAAGCAATGACATTCTTCCAAATAGAGAACCTTGACAGAAACCTCATCAAACAACAAGGCCAAACAGCAAAACTGCTTCAACCAAAAAGAAGCATTCTTCACATTCCTTTGAGCCATTTTGTAAATAGTGTAAGTAAATAGCAGACTATTTTCATGCTGCAGAAATAATTTGTTGTTGTCCTTGTATGCTCTGTTTTGAAAAGCTAAAATGAATATTGCTGACTGGGAGAGATTATTTTTTACTACAACACTTATTAAGTAACTATACAAAGATTTCTGAAGGGAGTGATTTCATTATGATCACAATTATTTAGTATCTGTATAAAGAAATGCTTAGCTGTTTATGTTTTTGTTTTCATTCAAACACATGTCTTTTTCTTATATCAAGCTATATTCTAATGTGCTCCTGATACTACAAAATCATTAATTAAAGCACTAAAGAAAAAAAAATATATATACAAAGGAACCATTACATGAAGCATTTTTTGTTTTTAGCTAAATTCTCAGATTTTCTGTTAAAATAAAATCATCAGTTTCTACTCAATGTTACTTACAATGGATGCTTTGTTTCAACCCACCATTCACCCCTCCCCATCTTTCTTTCCCCAAATCTGAAGCAAACTGTGTGTGTGTGTGTGTGTGTGTGTGTGTGTGTGTGTGTGTGCGCGCGTGCGCGCGTGTGTGTTGGGGTACATGTATCCAAGGTCATTTATGGAAATGTGTGTGTGTGTGTGTGTGTGTGTGTGCGCGCGTGTGTGTGTTGGGGTACATGTATCCAAGGTCATTTATGGAAGTGTGTGTGTGTGTGTGTGTGTGTGTGTGTGTGTGTGTGTGCCAAGCTGCTTATTACTATGCATGATATCCATGCCCATTTATGTATAGGTAAAAGTTGCATGAACAAGCAGGATACACATATACTCCACAATTTTCAGTTAACACCAAAAGCAGACAGATTATTATCACTACTATTATCTTTTTTTTTTTTTTTTTTTAACAGATGACTTAGCATATCACTTTCACTTTTGTTCAGAAAACACAGTGGAGATGAAGTATCAGTAGCAGCTATTACTGGATACGGCCGAGATTAACATAGACACGGTGTTCCAACCACTCCACTTTGGGCTCCTTGTCATCGCTCTGAATGGCAGCAGCTGTGTTGCGGTACTCATGCTTCATCATGAAACTTACCTGTAGGAGGAAGTACAAACAAAACCCAGTTCATTACAGGCCTTTAGATAAAAAAAACAACAACAAAAAACAAAAAACAAAAAAAAACAACTATAAAGGATAACAATGGACACCAAAAGCTGACTTGCTCGCATGACATATTGTAAGCAAAATCAATGGAAATAAACCTGTATGAGGTTTACAGTCAGCAAAGCTGAGTGCCATCTTATTTTGCTAGCAAATTTCACAGGCACAGTAGCTGTTCCTGTGACATACTTCTATCTGCACAGTCCAGTCTTTGAATTCTGGCAGAGCCCAATAGTTTCAATGATGTTTTCCCTATTTCCTATGTCAATAGATGTGAAGCTGATCTGCAAATGCCTGAACCCCGTTTGTGTGCTTCCACATTGAGGCAACTTTAAAACGTCTGTTGTCTAAAAGTCCTAGTATAGTCCCTAATTTGTACACAGTGGATTTTTTTTTTTTCTTCATTGTGGTTTATCTTTTGTTGCAACACCGACATGCTTCAATTTTTTATTTGAATGGTAGATGTTCATTGCCCTTCACTTATAAATGGAAATGTTTCTGATTTTTTGCATGCCATTCAAAGAAAAACATACATGCCATTCAAAGAAAAACACACAATGAAACAACAACATACAACCCCCCCCCACCCCACCCCCCCAAAAAAAGCAACAACAAAAAAACAACTCAGGACATAACATATGCCAACATTCAATGAATTATGCAAGAACAAAATTATTCTACGTGCACTGATGTCCCCGCTCTCCTCAAAATGCCAGGTCAGATCGTAATTTAGACCCAATCACGTCACTTAACAAGAAATGTTTTTTTTGCTACAAAAAATTTAGCAATAGTTCATAATTCTTTCTGTTGACAGATTTTCTTTTCTCATGAGTGTTTACACCTTCAGACTGGATGCATACCGAGCAGAATGCACTCTGAAACAACACCAAACCATTGGTCACACTGATACTATTGACACTGACCTTCATGTCACATTCAATTTTGTTTGGGGTGTGGGGGATGAACTTTGGGCTGTTCTCACAGAAGAGCAGCATAATTTTTTTCTCCCTTTTCCCTGTCTATATTCTAAAGCATTCCACAAGGGACAAATGTTTAAAATCTGTGCTTTTTTTTAAATTTTATTTTTAAATTTTTTTTTTACCTGTTTGATGGTGCACAAAGTACAAACTGCATTCACAACATCGAACCCAGTTTACTTTCTCATTTGAAAGGCTGGATCCCAAAGTATTATTCAACTGAAAGCTGAATTATTTCAAAGCAGGATGGTTACAAATACACATATAAACACATTTGTTTGATATTTGATATTCTAAACCAAAATTGTTTTGCTTATTATATTTTCTAACATCAATGCCAAGAAAGCCACAACACACCTTCACATCTCCATTTTTGCTGAATGGGGTGACCTTGGCAGCGAAACCAATCTTGTTGGCTCTACGAAATACGATGATCCTGAAATGAGAGAGATACGTATCTGTTACAACATCTTCCAAAGGAAATGTTCTCCCCGAAGTAGGTTACCTCCCCTTTGCATCCCTGACTAGTGCCCTCTTTTGACGGCAATTCGCGGCAAAGCGGAGTTGCCTCCCTTGGCGCTGAAAAATCGGCGAAGTGGAGGAGGCCTCTTCAGCACATACCCTCTTTTGTTACGCTTCCACGCTGTAGAGGGAGGAATGTCATGTCGCGTGTGGGAGTCCGTGGTTCGATGCCACCATAACCGGCAGGGGTGAAGTGGGCCGCAAGGGAGGTAATAATAACGTCCCTTGGTGCCGTGGTCAATGCTGAGAGGAGGTGCAATTTTTGTGTTGCATGTCCCCCTAGTGAATCACCTTCCTCCCTGTCTGAATCGGTCGCTGCTGGACGCGAGCAAGGAAGGTAACCGTGGCACTCACTGGTGGGGGTGCTGAAGCGGGGGTTGCCTCCCTTGAATTTGAAATTCGGAGCGAGGGGGAGGGTGCACTTGTGTGGGTGTGCGTGTCCTGTAGTGGGTCACCTTCCTCCCTACGTAGAGGGAGGGCTTCCCTACCTGAAACGGTCGCTGTTGGACTCGAGACGGTCAGGGCATGCCGCGCGAGGAGCGTGCGATCTGTGGCCATGGCCACACTCACGGATGTATGAGATATAGGAGCGGACTGAGTGTGCGAAGTGGAGGACATCAAGTCTGTGTTGGATTCCCTGACAGGGAGCACACTCGTTCCTTGAAATCTGTGGGCATGGGGAAGGAGATAGAGGAGGGCGGCTTGCGCACTGCCGACTGGCAGGGCCGAGAAAACGCAGAGCGCATTGAGACCGATCGCGGATTGATTGAATGAAGAGAAACGACACCACTGACCCGAGTATGATGAAACAAACCCTGAGAAGCCGCCCGAGGAGGCGTAGGAGGTGGTGGAGGTATGGAGTCGACCGGAGGGAGTGGAGGCAGTGGAGGAGGTGGAGGGTTAGTGTTGCAGATGAAGCCTGAGGTAGAGGGCCCAGTGTCAGATCATATCATGTCAATGTGAGGGCCTTTTGCCTGCTTGAAATGGGGGGAAGTGAGAGCCCCATATTTGTACAGAGAGATTTTTATAATCTAATAGTGCGCAAGGCTTATTAATAAGTAATGAAATGAGTTTTGTATTTTAATTTTTGAAAGTAAGTACCAACATGATTTTCACTGTGTCTGCCGGTCGATTGTGATTGCGCCTTAACATGAGCTCGATTGCCCAATCGGGCCAAGTAGTTTTGTGACCTGTTGTGATTGATCATTGGACACGAAACAAGAGCGCCAAAGAATCGATAGACAGAAAATACATGCCATATGCAGAGCACAGGAGCAGGAGTCAAGATGGCTGCCGGAAAAAGAGGGCAAAGGGGAGGTTACCTACTTCCAGGAGGTTATCGGCTGTAGCTGCTGCTTTCGTTTTCTCCGCATTGGCGGAGAGTATTTTGCACAGGACAGGAATATCAGACCCCTGCCGGAGTCTGCACTAGTGGGTCACAGTTAAGTATGTGTAATTAAAACTGTATTTATAAAACTGAGCCATCAGTTTTTTAACAAGATGTAATGTACAGACAACATAGGAAATAGACAACTTTTACTTGTGTGTGCGGGTATGTGTGCATGCCTGCGTGTGTGTGTGTGTGTGTGTGTGTGTGTGTGTGTGTGTGTGCGCATGAGTGTAAATGTGTTGATCTTGAGCTGGAATGTGGATGTAACTTGGCATAAAGTGAGAAATGCATGCAGCATTATACCTGGGATCATCTTTGAACTCCTGCTGAGCCTTGCTGCTGTCATCGTACACAGCAGTGTCATCATGATGGGCTAGCAGCAGGTCAATCTTGGGTAAGTCAATCTGCAAACACACACTTCTCCAATTATTTATGAAATATGAAGGCGCAATTTCCTTACTTTAAACATCCAATATGTTTTGTAACAAACACTGCAATATGAACAACTACTGTAATCTTTATCACTTCGCAATCGTGCTGAAAACAAAGACCTGATTACTTTATCCAACTTTAGTTTCATTAAATCAGCAATGATTCATGTCAGATGTCAGATTATTTAGCATTTTGTATTTTTTTTATGTCAGTTAATATGGGTGCTTTTAGCCCAGCGCGCGCGCGAGTGCGTGTGTGTGTGTGTGTGTGTGTTCGTGTGTGTGTGTGTGTGTACATGTGTGTATGTGTGTGCATGCATACATGTGTGCAAAATAGGTGTAGGTCTGTAGGTGAACGTATGTGCAAGCAACTGTGTGCATGTACAGTGTTACTTCATTTAGTTTTTTTTCCCTATTTTTCATGGAGCTGACAATTTGCACCTATCACTTTAAATAAACTGAAGGACAATGCTATCAAAAAGCCTGCTGGATGGGTGTGTATATTTGCACGTGTTTAATCTTCAATCATGAAATACTTTCAATTCTGACTCAGGATCAAGACAGCCTAATCCATAAACTTGAAGTGAAGCACAATACCTTCCACCCCAATGCATCTCTCCCCATATGTTTACCTTAGCAGTCATAAAGTCCAGGTCAGTGTCTCCTTCAATGGGCAGCAGTTTCACCAAGGTATTGAACACTGAAGGGTTGCTCAGGGTGAAGGTCACCACTGTCTCCTGGACAACAAACAATTTAATCAATAAAAAAAATAAATCAGTCTATAAAAACTGGCATTTTCAGTTTAACATTGTTACTACTACTACTACATACATAAAGCATTTAACCCTTTAACATCAGCTGCATATACATAAAATGTTTTCAACTGAACGTTATCAAACTTGCAAACCATTAACCCTTTTAATAATAGTTGTATTAAACATGATATTTTTTCAATCAACATTTTCACACCTGCCACACCACATTTACTGTTTTGGTGCCAACACCACAATTATAAAGCAGTATAGAAACACACCAATCATACAGTTAACATGTTTTAAAGAGAACTGAAGGGGGGTATGCAGCTTTGAACTTTAGTTCAAAAGACAGAAAAAACACTGTCTTCTGGGAGAAGTACATTAAAGCACTAAATTGCCCTAACAGAAGATCTGAATGTTGAACATGTTTGAAAAATGTCAGAAGAGAGGAAAACCACACAAAAACAGAGCACGGATGTGTCTCACCTTATTGACAGTGAATGTTGCTGGTGCCATGATTCTCAGCTCAGGGATGTGGTTCCTGCAAAAAGGTGTTCACACATGAAATGGAAGATAGAGAAAATGAAACTAAAGAAAGAACAATTCAAACAAAACCACTGACACCAAAAGTATAAAACAACAACAAACAAGAGAGGCAAGGCCTTCAAGACTCACTTGTGATACACTTAAAAAAAAAATCTAATCATTAAAATGTGTTCTGTATTTGTTATTATAAAGCTTCAGGTTAAAAGAAAAAAAAAAAGGAAAAAAAGTCCTAACGGCAGATTCAAACCCCACTTGTTCGGGTGAGAAGAAACTGTCTTACCCATTACACTATCATGGCTCCTTAACTGACATTCAAAAATATAATATTTAAACATGCTTTTTTAAAGGGCGATAAATCAATTGCGGTATTCGCAGTGAGAATGCTGTTTAAATCATATTATTCTGGTGTATCTTGGGCATTCAAAAAATCTTTAAGGGCAATTAAAAATTCTTTTTAAGTCCGCGGTAAAGGAGACGTGGCTATCGCCGCAATCACACTGCAACATTTAACCCTTTTCTCTGGATCTAGATAGATGTACAAGTTTAGTTACACCTGGTTGACACGGTCGATTCAATTTCTCTTTTATGTTCATTCTAGTTTTATAGTTTTAAAGTTGATATGAAAAGTCAGTATTTTGTTAAACTAATAACATGTAGAGCCAAGTACAATCACTTCTAAATGTCGTATGAAGTGAAAAGGACTTCATTTTGAGAAAAGGACTTCATTTTGAGAAAAGTCAAGATTGGAAATTTTTAAGTTTCATCAATTCAAGGGTATTAACTCTCATGGTTTATTATTTTTAACTGTGAATTCTGACTGATTCTGTGGATATTTTTTGGCAGTTTGGGGCAATAAGTGATGAGGCGTTCACAAATCTTTCCCTGAATAAATATTTAACGGTCTCCTTCTCCAACTTTCCATCACATGTTATCGTGTATTGTCGATTGAATATAGGGTTGAATGGGCAGGTCAACAACTTGAAACGAAACGGCGTTGTTCGCGTTCACAAAGAATATGAGCAAGCGCTTTGAATATGTATAAATATGTGTACGCAATTGATTTTTGCCCATGACCTTCAGGGCTCAGCCAATAGATCTATAAAGTCCACTCGTCGTATTGATTTTAGCATTTTCCGAAAAAGACAACCTGGGCAAATGAACATAGTGAAACCCCTGTACACTGAGAGTAAAACACACAAGCTTTTTATGTATTAAATATAATTTCAAAATGTAATGTTTAAGATGAGAAAGATCAGTTTAAAGCAAATTAAGCCCACTGGATTAATTACAGATTAATTTCCCTTTTTTTTAAATTTATTTTTCTTTTTTACTATCTGCACCACAGACATGCAAAATAAATATAACTTCCATGCTTAGCAAAAGAAGTTCCTGTTTGAACAAAAAATGAAAAAAATGACTGCTCTTGTTGTTGTGTCAGAATATCAGATCAAAGTGCCAAGTTTAGAGAATAAAAAAAAAATATATATAACAGTAAATTCAGTTGGCATATAATTTGGCTTCCTTTTTTATTTTTTTGTGCTCATCCCAGAAATTTGGTGTCAACTAACAAAGTATTTGCAGAGAAAATGGCATTTTTTGGGTCACGGTTAAGTATGTGTAATTAAATGGCAATGTTAAAGTTTACCACACACACAGACAACCGAATAGCGGGTTAAAACACAGACTCACTTTGTTTACACAAGTGACTCAAAAACAACTGGAATAACTGACAGATTAAGTCCAGTTTAGTGAATATCCTGGAACTGGTGACTACCTCCACAGCAAACTTTGAAATTCACACACAGTTACCAGCCATGCAGTATCTCACCAAGGAAATATAAAGAAAAAAGCACAACAAAAAACAAAATGACAACCAAAAAACAACAAAAACATAACATAAAAAACAACAACAACAAAAAAACAACCAAACAAACAAAACACAATTTCAGAATCTCTTTTTCTCTCTCTCACTAACTTCAATACTATGTTCAAGACATTCCAACTACTTACAGAGCAATCAGCTGAATCTTGAACTTGATGGACAAAGGGTTGAAGTCTGGCTTGCTCAGGTTATGCTCACACTCCTGATAACACATAATAACATAGGCAAAATATTCAACAGAACAACAAACCAGAGAAGTTAGATAAATCTTCTGTAACACAGTTTATCACAGAGATAATCATATAATCACTGAGAGACATAGGAATCACTGAACACCATAAACTGATGAAAAGATGTAAAACAAACAGAAAAAAGAAGAAAAAAAAGAACTACAGATATGAGAAATTTGGGGTGCTGATTTCATTCCTTGCTCACCCCACCCACCTGGCCCTAAATTATATTCAACAATTAATAATTCTGGAGATTCTTATACAATCACTTTCATCAAAGTGAGAAAAGGAGACATAATTCATCTCATTGTTTATCTTACACAGCACAGGCTGGTTTCATTTTGAGAGGAGAATAGTATGTCTGCAGTGCGGCTGTGAAGATAATGGAAAACAAAAGGTACACATGCTGATAAGCTCACACCAACAGTTATCAACAGTTATCAAGCCAGACACCTTACCCTACACCTGAGGGACCTCCTGACCAGCAGATGCTTGTGGACAGGCCGCAGGTCACTGGCACTGGGGGGCTGGAACTCTGGGGCATTCAGCCGGTGACTCAGGTAGGTCACTGAAAACCACCACCACTCACTGCAGTATTTCTTTTTCAAACACTGTGATCAATACACTGATTTGAATTGGTAGGAAACAGAGAGATGGTGGAAGGGATGGCACTGAAAACCACCACCACTCACTGCAGTATTTCTTTTTCAAACACTGTGATCAATACACTGATTTGAATTGGTAGGAAAGAAACAGAGAGATGGTGGAAGGGATGGATCATGGGACATACAGAGGGGGCATACAGAGATCAGAGGTGGGGGCAACGGTGAGGGGTGAGAGAGACAGAAAGATAGGGGAAGGGGTGGGAGGAAGATATGCAAAGGCAAAACAACTGACACTCACTCAGAAATGTACTCCCACAAAAAAGAAAAAAGAAAAAAACACAACAAACAACAAAAGTGAACTTGCAAACATCACACACCAAAGAAACCCCCAATCATATCTGCATTTTACTCAAAGCATGTCCAATAAAAGATACCTTTGTCCAGATGGACTGGCTCTGTGAAGATGGAGTCAGGTATAGGGTCAAAGTCGGTGACAGGGGTCACTTGTTCCGGTGCCACAGGCACTTTCTCTGTCTCCTTCAAACTGGGAACATACAAGATGAGATGCATTTACCAAGCAGTCAGCACAATGTTGGAGGGAAAACAAAGAACAAAACAAAAACAACAAAATTAGAATACCACAACCAATCTATTTTCTCCACTCTGATCCTATTTTCATATTCCTTCCAAACTGAAACAATATATCATTTACACCAATCAATTAATCAAACAGTCTGAACAAACAAAGAGTTATCCTTTCCCACAACACTTTGTGTACAATTTTCACCTTGAAAATGGACCAATCTCGATTGTTAATGCATCCTACAATTGCTATATGGGTTCAATTATTGTCACCATCTTCAGCAAATGTATCAGAATATATCACATTGCAGTTCAGGTCACTTACCACAAAGATAATGCTGTTACTCAGGATCAAGACTTGGGTATTCTGTTGTACAGACAAAAATGCACATACCCCTCCACACCCCACCTTACTCTCCTCCCCAAATACTCTCTCACATACATACACTACATACACCTGGTCATATAGAACTCACCTCATATTGGCCATTGCTGGTTGGATCTTCCACTTCATGGCCACAGAGGTCAGCCCATACTTGTCCTAAGATGTACAAGACAGGAATCACAACGGATGTATCCACAAACAGCCATTACACTTCCAAATTCAATACATGTATGTGTCTAGCTCAAAATAATGGTGACTCACAGTATCAGTAATCATCATAGCTGAGAAAGATTACTTGTGACTGTGTGCGTTGTGTTCGAGTGCAAGCGTAAGCGCACGGGTGCACAAATGTGTGTATAAAAAAAGAAAACGACAACAACAAACAAACAAACAAGAAGGCAGTTGGAAACAAGCAGAGAGAGAGAGAGAGAGAGAGAGGGTGTGGTAGTGGTGATTGAGACAAAGAGAGACAGAGACAGAGAAATAGTGGTGATTGAGACAAAGAGAGACAGAGACAGAGAAAGACAGAGAGAAAGAGAGACAGAGACAAAAGAACTGGAAATTATCCATCTCTTACATGTGCAAGGAGAGAGATGAGTATCCTGAGACCATCTGATAAAATTCATTCATCAAAAACATTTCTTTCATCTTGATATCTTACCCTTATCACATGATACTTCACAATCAAAATAAAAATGAATATTGCACACAGTTAAAAACAAGCAATAAAGGAAAAATACATGCTGTCATACATCACCTTCAAGAATTCTTTGAGCAAGGAAAGTTATTTTCTTTCCAGATGAAAAAAACCCAAACAAAACCACACCCAAAAACATGCATTGCTTAAAAAGCCTGAAATCACCTCACCCTAAACACTGACTGTATTTGCAAAGCTGCAAAACAATTTCATGAAACTGAAGTTGATGTACACACCTGGAACCCAGCATGGTTTCTCCGCTTCACATACTTCTTCCTCTCCTTCTCTGCCTTCTCTCTCTGTGCCACACTGCGGTAGCTTTCCAGCAGACTGTTGATCTGGTGATTCAGCAACATGCCATGGATGTAAATGACATATATCTAAACAGCTGTTACTTTCTGGGCAAAGAATCAACCAGTTGATGTAATAAAATCTCAGAAACATGAATGCACATAATTGTTTTTATTATAAAGTTGAAATAATAGAATCAAAATGATACAGTAAAGCAATGTTTTCAACAGGCGGATGCACTCAATCTCTAAATTTGCTTTTTTGTTTTCACTGTTACCCTGTTTGGAAGGGATGGTGGGGTCTGGAGTTTGCATTATACTCATTGTATTATGTATGATATTCTGAAATAGGCCACTATGAATGCAATGGAACTGAAATTTGGGACAATGGCACTCTAAAAAAAATAGTCTTCAGTCAAATCCACATATCAAAATATTTCTTGCACTTTGCAATTGTGATGCCACTGCATGCCACTGGATCCTACATCAAGGCTTAACAACCTTCATAGCAAAAAACTGTAGAAATTGCATAATGGAAGCAGAGTAGTGTCGTTTTTTCCCTTTACGTACATGGGCACATAAAGACTACTAAGTGTGTGTGTGTGTGTGTGTGTGTGTGTGTGTGTGTGTGTGTGTGTGTGTGTGTGTGTGTGTGTGTGTTAGAGAGATTGGGCAAAGGGGCTGGTGGAACACGAGAGGGAGAGTGGGAGGGAAGGAGAGAGAGGGAAATAAAGAGACAGAGACACTTACTATGTTTCACACAATTATTTTTATATAATACATGTATATATATATATATATATATATATATATATATATATATATATAATGCACACACACACACACACACACACACATATATATATATATATATATATATATATATATATAGAGAGAGAGAGAGAGAGAGAGAGAGAGAGAGAGAGAGAGAAGAGAGAGAGAAAGAGAGTAAGAGAGACAAGATAAATATCTTACCCTTTTTGCATCTGGATTTTCTTCATCTTGCCATCCACCATTAGCTGGAACATGATAAACTGTTTACCACAGACTGTATTACATGCCATTTTAAAAATATCACAGTTATCATTATTGAAAATAGAACATTCACACGCACATTTCATTATTATTATTATTCACTTCATAATAACTGACTAGTTAAAAATAAGCTTTTGTATGGTCAGAACAGCAGCCACTGTCTTTTAACAGAAGCACAGGTGTGAACTTATCTATCACTAAACCATGTAATTAGCTGGATTTATATCTCATTTAGTTATAAAAGCCAGTATAAGGAGAAAATACACACAAAAATGATGTAGATCTTACATGTCTTCAGTTTCCTTTCTTTTTAATCCTAAAGATGAATCCAGAACACAGCACACAACTTTATCAGTAATACACATTGCATATTTAATAAAAATCAAAAACAGTAAAGGTGTACATGTGAGAAAGTGACTGTTGTCTTGCATATGTTCCATAATGACAATCACACATCAATTAGCTGAAGTCAGTTTTTTCTTCCTTTAAATTACATCTGATGCATTAACATAAAATCACCAAACATAGCCACTTCGACAAAAAAAAAGAGAAGCAAATATGCAGTGGTGTAAGACAGATCAATAAACAGACAGGCACAGACACACAGCCTGACAGACACTGAAATAAGTCAAACAGACACAGAAGTTGCCATTCTTTATCTGTATTCTTTGGATTAACATCTATTTCTTCCATGCAGGTTTATGCATGTGCACGTGTGTGCACAGCACCTGATTGATGTGTTACTGTAAAGCTCTCTGAGAGGTCTGAAAGTGCTGTATAAATGCATTACGACTATCATTATTATGAATGTCATTATTATAATTAATATAAAAATCATTTTTGTAAAAAACAACTACTACCACTCCTCCACTATCCATTCCCCTAAAAACATACAACGCCCCCCTCATCACATATAAACAGAACATACACATGTGTGCATACACACACACAAACATCCTGCAAACCAAACACAAGCCACACAAAACCAATAAAATAGGAAAACAGACAAAAACGATCAATCCCCAATAACACAAGAAACAAATCAAACGGAAAAAAGCACTATTCCACTGACAGACGGTCTGGTCCGGCAGGCCGGCATCGCGGGTGGTCCATCGACAGAAGCTACAAGCCATGTAGTACATCTTCTTGGGTGTGGACTTGCTGGGGTCTTCAGGATTGGCCACCATTTGGCTTGTGGCTCTTGTCATCAGGGTGTGACCACAGATCGGGCAGTCAAAGCAGTTGCTGCACCTGGTCCAGGCAATAAAAGACATAAACCGGTTGATACATGTATGTTGCTGATTCATTACTTAAGACATGCATATGGAACATTCGAGAATATCACATGTGTGTATATGTTGTGTGTGTGTGAAAGTGTGTGTGTATGTGTGTTTGTGAGACAGAGAGAATGAAAGCATGAAGGAATCTGGATTTTCCAATGGTCGAGATAATAACACACTGGCCAACTTACACCCTGATGATGATGATGATGATGATGATGATGAGAGAGAGAGAGAGAGAGAGAGAGAGAGAGAGAGAGAGAGAGAGAGAGAGAGAGAGAGAGAGAGAGAGAGCATGAATGTGTGTGAGCATGTGTGTATATGCACAGGTGCATGATTGCATGTGCATAATATGTACATGGTATGTGTATAACTGAGAGAGAGAGAGAGAGAGAGAGAGAGAGAGAGAGAGAGAGAGAGAGAGAGAGAGAGAGAGAGAGAGAGAGAGAGAGAGAGAGAGAGACAGACAGACAGACAGACGGACGGACAGAGACAAAGAGGAGGGTAGGGGGACAGAGAGAGAGAGAGAGGGAGGGAAGAGAGAGAACAAAGAATGAGAGAGCAGATGGAAGGGACCTACTTAACCACTTATTAAATTTACTTAACATTACAACTATACAAGTAGTGACTTGTTCCACCAGACTTGACAACACATTCAGACAGGCAGTCAGAAGGCAGGTTTTTGTACAGCATGCCAGTGAGTCAGCTGTGCCACCTCTGGATTGCAAGCTGTTGCTCAATCAACTGAGCTAAATACTAAAGCAGGTGTGTGTGTGTGTGCATGCGTGCATGCATGTGCACGTGAGTGTGTGAGCGAGTGAGTGAAAGTGAGAATGCATACATCTTATTACAAACTGATGTGCAATCTTGGAAACATGTCAGAGAAGGACAAAGAGACAGTGACAGTCTGTTAACTTCTTTAGTGAAGATAAATCATATAATGATATATATCAAGACAGTCAATTGTTAATGTAGAATCTGCGGTCCAAATCCTGAGAATATTATTTGTATTTACATATAAAAATATTGTACACGATTACAATATTTTCTCATGATTTTATTTAAAATTAAGCATAATTGGTTTTTAACATACCTGTTCTTCTTCAGCTTTGCCTCTGCTGCAGGCATGTTTTCCAAACAATTTGGACAATATGGAGAATCCACCTAAACACAAAAAGCAAACAAATTATATATAAAGAGGAGGGGGGAACAGGAGAAGGTAATGTGCAAATTTCAAAATTAGAATTCAGACCCCATCATTGATCAATCTAAATCAACAGACCTTAGAAAAGAAAAAAAGGTGTAAGAAATAACACAGGCACACAGACAGACAGACAGACACACACACACAAATATATATACATACACACCCCTTGTGTACATATTAGTCCCAGTCAATAACCTTTATTTTAAAAAAGGGACAAAAATGGTAACAAATAACAAATCATGTTCCTGACTGTAACAATATTATACACATCAATGTTTATGCATATGCAGTCAATGTCAGGTCAATCATATATTTTCGTGTCATCTTAAAAAAGAAAAAAAAAAGTCTAGGTCTACTTTTGAGTAATCAGACACTGGTAATGGTATACATTAAAAAAAAATTGCTGACTCAATGACTGTGTCACGGATTGCTTGGGGAATTTCGCGTCTTTTTGTCTTTATCTTCTAGAAAGCAATGTGTTTATTAATATTACTTTTCTTTCTGTCTATTCAATGGCCACTGAATAAATCAACTTACAATTTAATATCATACACATGGCTTTTGCTGCTTCTTGTGAGACATTGTCAGTATCAGTAACTTTTAATTTACGTAAAATCTTCCGTGACTTCTACACTTTAAAT
>NC_134876.1:30394606-30402106 GCF_041734735.1 Babylonia areolata
TTGTCTTCAAGGTGTCCTTGCAGCGCTTGCAGGGTCTTTCAAGTTCGCGGTGGCCTTCCTTCAGCTGTCCATACAATAGCATCTTCGGGATCCTGCTGTCTGTCATGCGGACAACGTGTCATGTCCAGCGTAGCTGGCACTGGATCAGCAGGGTTTCGATGCTGGGCAGGCCGCTCCTCTCTTGGACCTGGAGGTTGGAGACTCTGTCTTGCCACTTTATGCCGAAGATCTTTCGTAGGCATCTCTGGTGAAACTGCTCAAGTTGTTGAATGTGACGGCGATACGTCGTCCATGTTTCACAGCAGTACAACAAGGTGGTCAGCACAACAGCTCTGTAGGTTTTGATTTTGGTGCTGAGCCTGATGCCTTTGTTGTTCCACAGCCTGTTGTTGAGTATGCGATGCGCAGCGTCACTTCTGCATCAAGGGCTCCATTGCTGCATACAGTGCTGCCCAGGTAGCAAAACTTGTCGATTGACTTGATCTCTGTGTCATCGATCTTGATTGCTTGATTGCAGGTGGGGGTGGGGTTCGGGGAGGGTAGGGGGGGCGGAGGCACACACATACACACACACACACACACACACACACACACACACACACAAATCACACGCATGCACTATAGGCACACACACACTGTCATTTATTCACCCATAAACACAAAATCATTTTGAAAGAAATATCGACATACAAATAATTATGCACGAGCTTGCGTACAGTTCTTGCAGTCCATGTAAAAAAAAAAAATCTGCATTCATTTATCAAATTTTAATGATTCAAGATACCAATTTCCATTCATGCAGTATGCTTGCTGAATGAAAGCGGTACACCTTTTGAACTCAGTTAGCTTCCATTCTTTGTTACTTTCTTGCACTTTAGGCTTTATACACGAGCGAGCACATAGGCATCAACGGCATTTTCGGTTTCGACCCCTCAGTCTGTCTGTTGCTCCACGTGTCCAGGGCATCTTACTGTGCGAGCTCTCGTATTACGAAGGTGTCACTGCCACGAAAGCTGCTCTGTCCCCCAATTCCATTTCCAGCCGACCAGACACATGTGATTACAAAATAATATCACAGCTCATCCCGGCCTTACACAGTATATCTTTTTCAGAGTGTCATCGTATGCATACTGTCACTGTCATATTCACACACACACACACACACACACACACACACACACACACCACACTGGCACACACACACACAAACACACAAATACGCACGCATGCACACACGCGGTAAACAAACAGGCACGCTCCATCACCCCCATCCTTCAAACTAGCTCATCCACGAACTTGTGAATATTTATGTCCTTGTCTCTCCACACACCCCATCCCCCACCCGCCCACGAGCTCACTGACAAACTCTTCCCTTTCGATGCTTCTAATCTGTCTGTCAGTCCGTCTGTATCTTTCTCTTTCATAGTATTGCAGCAGATATCTGTCAAGAAAACAACTGAAACTTAATTGAGGAACTGAGGAATAATACAAAATTATTTCAAATTATTTTGTTCGGAAAAGAGCGATTTCCCCCACTCATTTTCTTTCACCCGCAAGACAGATCAAGAACTACGGTCACTGGTCTCAGATTTTTATCCCTCCCGGCCGGCGCCCCCCCCACCCCCCCAATCCCTCCCACCCCGTTCCGGTGAATGGTTTGTCACTCCATCCCCCTAACCTATCAGCAATGGGCACAATGCACATCATATATATATTCAACACACACACAGTACCGCCGTTCACATTCCTTCGGGGCACAAGAAAAATAAGTACTTTGTCAAATGTTGGAATGGCAGCTTCTGCTTTTATGAGTGCAGTGCGTGTTCCTTGTTTAAAAATGTTTTCGAGACAATACACTATTCTTCTGTCTTGTATGTTGTATCCTGGTTTATTTTTGCGCCTATTAAAACAGGTATATATTTTATTTCAAATGCGTGTGGTTCTAAGTTATGTCTTGTACATAAGTTTTGATTCCGCTTATCTTCAGGTTAAAAAAGAAAACTGAAATGTTTATGAAGAAGTGAGACAGTTCGACAAAACCCGCCATATCTTCAATTTTAAACTCACTGAGCTAAGAGCTCCTGAACATGATTACTTTGTTTTGGGGAAAATAGAAAAAGACATGTAAATGAAATAATGCTGCTAAAAATGTAGATGAAATAAATACGAAAACACACGAATGAATCAATCAAGGAAGAATGAAAGAAAGAAAGAGAAATAAATAGGGGAAAAGGGATCGGATGGCAGAAATAAAGAAAATAAAGAAAGACAGAAAGAAAAATATAAAGAACGCCAGGAAACCTCCCCCCCCCACCCCCCCCCAAAAAAAAGCAAACAAAAAACAACAAACAAAACAACAACAAAACAAAAACAAACAAAAAACCAAAAAAAAAAAAAAACAACCCCAACCCCTCCCCCCAAAAAAAACCCAAACAAAAACAAAAAAACAAACAACCCCCCCCAAAAAACAACAACAACAACAAAAAACACAACAACAACAAGGCAACACACAAATTTGAAAATAAAAATCAGGTCAGTTATCTTTGGCGCTGAATACACGCCGAACAATCGCCACCACGTCTCTGACATAATTATAAATACTTATCCATGACAGCCTTCAACTGCCCCAATTTGTTTCTCGCATAACGCTCTGTGTGTGCCCCGTGTGTAACACAAGCCAGGCGGTAGGTATGATAAGGAAACGAAGATTGTGAAGCACCTCATGGCTGGTGACGTGTGTGGTACAATGTCCTCTGCTGGAGTCATTTTTAGGGGATGACCTCATAGAATGGAATGATGACACACGCTTTTTGGACGATGAGAAAGCGATCCTGTTGTGGCGTAAAAGGTACACAGGATAGTTCACGATGTCACTTTATGTGTGTACACAAGCAGCTGTCACATGCAGCTGTACAACGGAGCACAGACAGGGCGTCAGCTGATGTTCAGTCGGATGAAGCAAGCTACATGCATGTACAGCTGCAGAATAATAATAATTATGTTCATGTTACAATAACAGCAACAATATTTTACATGCTGTTGTATCTTTTCTGTACTTCGTTTCTTTCCTTTTTCAATTAAACACATTTTCTAGCTTTTGAGCAATTCAAGGAGTTTTCTGGATTTTCTTCTTTTGGCCTTCTTTTGGTCCCGAGTTTCACAGACTACAGAAATCAACCAGTTTTAAATCAGAATTGTCCATCTCGTGTTTTTTGTAGCTGATAGTGACAGGAAAAAACCATAGTGACCCAGGAGATTTTTTTGGTGGCATTTAAAGCAATGTAATGTCTTCAAATCTTTGGAAAGTACCTCGCTGAGAGTATGATGTCTTAAAAAATATACTTAAAGTCTCGAAGGTTTAATAAGTTCTATACATGATCAAATGTTCAAGAGTGTAAGGGTGGTAGTATCCTATTCAACGATACACGGTAACACATGGTATTACGATCCTGAATATTGTGCATCTGCGAAAATAAAATTGTAATTGAACCAATTTCTTTCTTGTTGTCTGATAGACATTTGTACAATTAGGAATCCTCTTCCCTCTCTCTACCTGTTATCTTAATTCTTTTCTCCGTTCACATTCCTTCTATGTAATGAAAAACCTTCACTTTCCTCCTATATAAGGAAGAATCTGATTATTAAACAAAACAAAACGAAATAACACGAGACTGGAACGACCTCAGAGTTTTGCATTTGCTCTGATACCGATCTCGCTTGCAAATGTAACAATGAATGTTTTTGATATGATGAGTTTAAGTACTTCACATTAAGAAAAAGACAACAAATTCCAGAGGTAAAGAGTCTGCACTATGTAGTGTCCACGCAAACCCTGTATAATACACTGAACGATGGACTGAGCAGGATACAAGGAATATTTCCCAGCTGATTTCTTGAGACAGTACACGTAGTGTTCTGAAAAAGAATGTGACTGGAAAATTTGCAGGTCGCGAGTCAGAAAAGATTTTCGGGTGTAATCAAGCACTTGAATTGAATTCGGAATCGTACAGCTCGATCTGGTATTTCACTTCGTCTCCTGCAGTGGTAACACTACACATAGCAAGTTTTCATGTGGACACGGTACAAACACAGGATGCCGAGTTTCTTTTCCATGCTGCAGCCTTTTCTTTCTCAATCTGCTGTATCATAATGGATGGTTTCACCACGTTCACATCAATCCGTTATCCATTCAATGAACAGTTTTAGCAGGTGCAAGCCTGATGGACAGACACATGTACTTTCTTTATATAAAAAATGTCACGCACAAACGAGGAGCAGATCCGTAGAGCCACCAAACTCACTAGAAGACAAAGCACCGATGTTTTTCTTCCCTTTGAGAAACTGTTCGTTGTTCACCCGAATGACACGAACGATGTAAACCTTTCCCTTTGACAATCTGTTCGTCTCTCTTGTTGTTTGCCAGAACGACATGAACTTTCCCTTCCAGAAACTTTCGCCCCTTTCGTTGTTCGAAAGAATAACACCACGAACCGTAACGCATCTCAGCTGTGGGTTTTGGACTTGTTGCTGCCGGTACCCGACGATTGGGCAGAGTCATAGGACTCGGCCAGACCCGCAACACCCGTGAAGGCCGCAATGGCCACGTTGACCCCCCTCTCCAGCATCAGGTAGCGAGGCACCAGCCACGTCTCCTGCGACTGTCTGTGCAGCTCCTGCAGCTGTTTGAGCAGGTCCTGTAGCTGGGTGAAGACCACCTTGTGCTGGGCCAGAGACGACTGCCGCTCTTCCAGAGTTTGCTCCAGTTCCTTGTAATGCAGGCCGCTCAGACCTGTGCAGGGGGGTGGGGGGGGGGGGGGGGGGGAAGAGAGAGATAAAGGAGTTGATTATTGATTGATTACCGTGAAGTTGGATCAGTTTATTATTTTGTTTCAAGGAGGCGTAAAAGTCTGCTGACTGATCCATTATACGTTACACCATATCTGCTTCAGGAAAAAAAAAATGCAACCCATGTTTATGAATGCCCCGGAGACGCCATAATTTTAATGTAAGACGGGCGAATACCTGTAATTACAGGTAACACTTTCCTCATCAAACCATCTTAAAAAAAACAAAAAAAAAACGACAACCCAAACAACAACAACAACAACACTGACAACAACAAGAACAACAACAAAACAAAACAAAAAATCCCTGCATACTTTTCCAAACAATATTCATGTCGACTTGAAAAAAAAAGATAAAAGAGAGAGAGAGAGAAAGAAAAAAAAATCGGCCCCTTATACCTTCCATGATCACTTCGTAGCGGTCCAGAGCCCGTCTGTTGGCAGTGAATGCCCTGCAGTTTTCAAGGAGGCGGGTGACGACACCACGTGACGCCTTGGCGTTGTTGGATTGGTCGGGGGCTCCGTACCACTTGTGCTGCAGGTTGCCGGCCAGTTCGTTGACGTCCTGCACCATGTCCTTCAGCATGATGTACTTGAAGGGGAAGCAGCACCCCCCTGCCTCTGTGTGTCTGTGTGGGGTCAAGTCAAGTCAAATTCTCAGTCCACGAGGGTAACAGGAAGATGACGAGAATGACAAGAATAAAAGTGAGCATTATCGTGAAGACGATACTGATTTGTATTACTCTTTTTTGTCACAACAGATTTCTCTGTGTGAAATTCGGGCTGCTATCCCCAGGGACAGTGCGTCACTACACTGAGAGCGCTACCCATTTTTTTGGTATTTTTTTTCTGCATGCAATTTTATTTGTTTTCCCATCTAAGTGGATTTTCCAAAAGAATTTTTGCCAGGGACAACCTTTTTTTTGTTGCCGTGGGTTCTTTTACGCGCGCGCTAAATGCTTGCTGCACACGGGACCTCGGTTTATCGTCTCATCCGAATGACTAGCGTCCAGAACATCACTCTAGGTCAAGGTCTAGTGGAAAGGGAGAAAATACTGGCGACAGCCGGTGTGATTCGAAAAAGTGCGCTCAGATTCTCTCGCTTCCTACGCGGACGCGTTACCTCTAGACCAACACTCCACTCTGGTCATCCTTTGAAATATATACGTTTCTTTGCCCAGTCAAAACCAGGTAATGGTTTCGAAGACCAAAAGTTAGATATACAAATGGTTTCTTCCATCATGTAACCCATATACAAACGACTATTTTTTTTCTTTTTTTTTCAGACAGAAAGCTTGAGTATCAGATACCGAGTACGTGCTATTTGATATATGTGGACATGAATACACATGCTGTCACGTTTACAACTGGGTTTTCAAACAGCTGCTCGAGCGGGGAAGAGGAAGAGGGGGCTAGGGGAGGGTGGCGGGGTCGGTGCAAGGAGAGAGGGTAGGAGGAGCAAAATACTAATCTTCTTACTCGTGAATTTGCAAACACACAGCTGATCGTCTTGCGTCACGTGGGATTTCACAGGTAAGCCTCAACAGGTGATAGCCTGATCAATACTGTCAGGGCCGAAATAAGAAAAGAATCCTGGCTTTCTTCTCCCCTCTCCCCTTCTCCGTGGGCTTCAATGCAGTACAATACAATACAATACAATACAATACAATAATCAGTCTAATATCATCATCTTAGATGAACAGACTATAAATAAATAAACGAACAATACAATACAGTGCAATACAATACAGTGCAATACAATATAATACAGTGCAATACAACAGAAAACAATACAATGCCATACAATACAATACGATACGATGCACTGCAATACAATACAAACAATACAATATAATGCAATACAATACAGTGCAATATAATACAATAAAGTACAACACAATGCAATGCAATACACGATACAATACAATGCAATACACGATGCAACACAACACAACCCAACCCAATACAACACAACACAGTGCAACACAACACAACACAATACCCACAGGTTTTCCAGCTGGGCGAAGACCTCCCTGAGGTCGTGCACCTTGTCCTGCAGCTTCTGTATCTCCAGGGTCACCTGGACCACCTGCTGCCTCAGCTCCTCCTTGCTGCCCCGTCCCTGCATCCTCCGGGCACTGCACACACACACACACACACCATTGTATTGTGTTGTGATGTGTTGTGTTGTGTTGTATTGTGTTGTGATGTATTGTGTTGTGACCTGCTGCCCCACCCCTGCATCCTCCAGGCACTGTACACACACACACACACACACACACACCGCGCACACACCCACACCCACCATTCTATTCTGTTGTAATGTGATGTGTCGTGTGTTGTGTTGTTTTGTGATGTGATGTGATGAGTTGTGTCGTGACCTGCTGCCTCAGCTCCTCCTTGCTGCCCCGCTCCTGCATCCTCTGGGCACTGCGCGCGCACACCCACCCACATACCATTGCATTGTGTTGTGATGTGAATGATGATATGGATACTGATATAGCACCTATCATCGGTCAGAGACCAAACTCCAAGCGCTTTGGAAGATCATTTGCACAACAGGCTCTATCTGGGTAGAGCCGACTGACGGCTGCCATTAGGAGCTCATCATTCATTTCCTGTGTCATTCAATCAGATTTCAGGCACGCACACATAC
>NC_134876.1:30407106-30412106 GCF_041734735.1 Babylonia areolata
ACTTGTGGAGATGCATTGTGAGGTACTTGTGAACTACCGTGCAAGCTCACAGAGATTCATACCATCCTATTCCAGTTTGGTGCAGTTCCTATTTCGTATGATCTGCTCGGTTCAACTATCCCAAATCGCCAGACCAAATGTCGATGCTTGTTTGATATCAGTGTCTCTGTCTCTTTTACCCTGTGCCCCTTCCATACACACGCACACTTTTCTGGGATGGTTTCCGCGTTGGTAATAATGATTATCATATGTGGGGGAGTGAATGGAATTAAGTCCTACTCAAAATGCAACCCCAATTACCAAAGAATATTAGTCTGCGTAGGGCCACGCGTGTGACTCCCTCACTCTTGCACATGTTTATGTATCTCCAGCACACATTGACTGTATCAAAAGCATTGCATTGGCGCTTAGCAGATCTAATCTATAGATACAACCCCTTGACTGCAGTATAGACCTATCTCAATTCCGTTTTCATACTAATATATTTTGAGTAAACTGAAAAAACAAACAAACAAACAAACAAAAAACAAAAACAAAACAAAACAAAAACAACAACAACAGAAAAATAAGAAGAGGGCAAAAGGACACCACCAGCCAAACGTTAATTCGCCACAAGAATTTCACCATAATTAACATATCAGCAACAATTAGCCATGAACCGAAATGGACAATAAAGGCGACGGATATTGACTCCGTGACTGACAAAGAAACGAAAGATACCTGGAAACGTTGCTATACCTTGCTCCATGTTTGCAAAATCACCATGAACTTGCACACACCACACACACACAAACACACACAGAACCAGTGTCCTTGTTCCGGGCTGAGCAGTTAACGCATGTAGTATTGTCAATGTTCTGTATGGTAATGTTAAAACAAAAGCAAGTATGCCATGTTGCTGCGAACCTAATATATTATCATGTACGTCAGCTACACGCAACAACGGGAACAAAAGGATTTCAATGAATCATCGATGAGCAAACATTCTGTGGAGACCGACATGAATAATTATTGATAAAAGACTAATTTAGGCCCTGTCACAACGGTGATGCTCACACGCGCACATTGACCCGTCATTTTGGCTGATGCGAAAAAACCCCCCAAAACAACAGAAAGAAGATGAACAACAGCGATGCAGGTACACAGACACAACCGTCGTGGTTTTGGTGTGGTGAATGTGTGCAACAGATACCTGAATTTGACAGGAGAAAGGGGGGAGGGTTGGAGATAGGTGGGACTGGAGGAGACGGAGGTACCAGGTGGTGGTTGCTGGGAAGGGGATGAGAGGGAGGGGAGCATGGGACGAACACAATAATTTTTCAATTTCGAGGACAGAGCCTGCTGTTCGGATACTGACTGTGCACAGCTGCTGCGACAGATGAGAGTGATGGGAAAAGAGAGAGTGGTGTGTGTGTGTGTGTGTGTGTGTGTGTGTGTGTGTGTGTCGGGGTCACGTTCGTGTCATCGTGCATTGGACTGTGTTGTAGGCTATTGTTGTATTGATAGAGAGAGAGAGGGGTGGGGGGGAGTGAGAGTGAGAGAGAGGGAGAGAGAGAGGAGAGAGAGGAGAGAGAAAGAGAAAAAGATAGGGGAGGAAGAAAGACAGAGAGCAGGAGAGAGAGGGGGGGGAGGCACACACACACACACACACACACACACACACACACACACACACACACACACAGAGTATTGTGTGTGTTGTCTTGTGTGTGTGTTTTATCTTCAGTTTAACGTCTATTCACTGTGTTTTTAGACGGAAAGGAGTAAAGTAGTGGATAAAGGAAAGGGAATGCATGTGAATATCAGTGTAAAAAAGTGTTCATGTTATGTATCAGAGGAAAAGTATATTATAAGAAAAAGTTTGAAGAGACTGTGGTGTGTATTGAATGAGGTGTCATGGGAAGGAGAATATGTATATGCATATCAACATGTATTAATGTAAATATAAATAATAACATTAATTACAATACATCAAAGGAGGATACCAACTGGACTGGAGTTTAAAATTTCTGAAAACATTCTAAGCAATGAATAATCATTCCAATTCTTTTCAGTGGCTAATGAAATATTGGAAGAAAAGTCATCAACTACATCTTTTGGAATTAACTGTCATATGCTCGGACAATGAATGAGTAGATGGCTTACAGTTATTTGCTTACCGCATATACATCTTATATTTTTAGAAAATTTTGTACGAAAGGCATTTAAACGAAAAAATACATTAGACTTGTAATTTGTCTTGAATGTGCTGCTGGTGTCAAATTTAGAAAATGTTTGGGATTAGCTGCATTCTTTGTGTTTACACAACATTGGTAATATTGATTATTTGAATCTATAAGTAATTTCTGAAATCGATTTCTAGATACATTTTCTATACAACTAATGCATTCATGTAGATCTAACTGGATAACAAATTGTATTGCGCCTTCGAAATTACGTGCTGCTCTTCTAGCTGCTTGGTCTACCCACTCATTTGAATATATTCCACAGTGCGTTCATCTTCGTGCATTCGTCTTCACATGTGAATATACGCAAAAGAAAGAGAGAACGACTGAATGAACGAATAAAGGAACACTTTTTTTTCTCTCATGAAAGTAGTGATATAAACATACTTCATTACACACACACACACACACACACACACACACACACATATATATATATGTTGTGTGTGTGTGTGTGTGTGTGTGTGTGTGTGTGTGTGTGCACGCGCGCGCGTGTGTGTGTGTGTATGTGAGAGCGACAGAGTATAGGATGGTAGCCTTCCTTGGAAAACAATGGAAGGAAAAGTCGACCAACATGATTTTTTTTTCAACATAATTATGCCTATTCATCCACACATAAAAATACCGAAAAAAAAAAAAAAAATGACAAACCATTTCATTTTGTTTCCAGAGAAGTCCCAGAGTGCTGACAGTTCATCGAAAAAAAGAAATTCCAAAGTCAGTGCTCTTTCTCCTGTCTTGGCCCAGCAGTTCAATGGAACAAGCTGTCTGTCCTTCTCTGTCCCTCACGTGGATCCCCAGTTCAGGTTAACAAGTCTCTCAAAAAACTCCTCTTCCGTTCTGCCTACCAGACATTCTAATGATGTACTTCTCGAACTTCTGCTGGCTCAGTCCGTGTTTGCTTGTCCGTTTGTGTGTGTGTGTGTGTGTGTGTGTGTGTGTGTGTGTGTGTGTGTGTGTGTGTGTGTGTGTGTGTGTGTGTGTGTGTGTGTGTGTGTGTGTGTATGCACACGCTTGATTGTGTAGGGTATGACAAGTGTTGTTGGCCTACATGTCGTGCATGTTTATTCATGAATGGATACACGCCTCAGTCGAGCTTCGTATCCATGAAGTGCGAGCGTCAATAATTATCATTCTTATTCTTATCATTATTATCATTATTCTTATCATTATTCTTATTATTAATATCATCATCATCTAACAATATAGATAGTGGATATACGTAAAACAGAAAGAAAAGGACAGCTATGTGTTATACTACACTGATTCCAAAACACTGCCATGTTCACACATCAGCTCTGACACTGATAGGTAGCCAGAATCATGAATGGGACATTTCGCCTGGATGAAACCAATACGATAAAAAGAATAAGCGAACAATATTGTGGCCTACCTTCTCTCTCAGTGCAGTCACTGTTCTTGCTGCGATCAAAGCTTACCTCTTCATGTATTGGAATCTAGATTCTTGTGTCAGATTCCTGGCTTTCCTCAGATGACTGTTGCACTGCCAGAAATCCGGCGCTCTGAAAATGCCTCACTTGAGCAGCACTTTTCAAACGCCAGCAAGAATGAGGTCACTGTTCTCAACAGTTCTGATTAAGCTGGTCCGAAACTGACAGAAGCCACACGGGCTTGACTTAAAAACCTGTGAAAAGCTAATTGCCTTCAGCCAGAAGCTTCTCTGAACTGTCGGAAGTTCTTCTGATCTGATGTGACAAGTTCAAACCTTTTTGTTTGGTTCTTAAAATTTATATATCCCACACTAATCTTAACCTTTATATATCCCACACTAACGCAGAAGACTGCTTATGATATACAGCAGGGTGGTAAAATCCCGGCCAGTCCCAAGTGTCACACACACCCACATCCAGAAATTACACGTCATCTTGAATCGGCGGATCAGAACAATTGGCCAAGGCTTTGTATTTTTTTTCAAGGAAGAAAACAGTCCGCTTGTGAGCTGTGACGCACGTTCGAGCACACACACACACACACACACACACACACACAGAGGCGCAAAAACCTTGTTCAGATAACAGGAAATCCACTTGTGCCACTTACTAGTTTACAGGCACGACAAATAACATTATTGCCAACTGACTGTACTAAAAGAGGAGGACTGCGGAGAGGGAGAAGAAAAAGAAGAAGAAGAAGAAAAGAAGAAGAAGGTGGTGATGAAGGTGCAAGTTATATGTAGAACAAGGAGGAGGGGGAGGGGGGATGGACGAAGAAAAAGAAGATGAAGAAGAGCAGAGAGAGAAGGAGAAGAAGGAGGAGGGGGAGGAGAAAAAGGAGGATGAGGAGGAGAAGAAGTAGGAAAAGGAGAAGAAGGAGGAAAAGGAGGAGGAAAAGGAGAAGAAGGAGGAAAAGGAGGAGAAAAATAAGAATAAGAATGAGAATGTAAGAAAGAAGAAGAAGAAGAAGAAGAAGAAGAAGAAGAAGAAGAAGACGACGAAGAAGAAGACGGAGGAGGAGGAGGAGGAGGACGAGGAGGAGGAGGAGGAGGAGTAAAAGAAGAAGACGAAGACGAAGAAATCGAAGAAGAAGAAGAAGAAACACACACACACACACACACACACACACACACACACACACACACACACACACACACACACACACAAAACAACAACAACAACAACAAAATCAAACTCAAGCTCCTGAGTTAAAATCATGTGCCTGTGGTCCAGTGTTTATCTCGACGAGGTATGATTGACACCCGCGGATCGACAAAACACAGTGAGTCTCAGTCACGGGGTGGGACAATCAACGAATTAC
>NC_134876.1:30434606-30454606 GCF_041734735.1 Babylonia areolata
AAGCGATCATAACATGCAAGAAAACATCCGTTTAATCTCTGTCTCTATGTCTGTCTCTTACACACACACACACACACACACACACACACACACACACACACAACATGTGCAAGCATCCTAGCGTCATTTTCTTTCTCAAAACATTACCTGCGTTTCGGTATAATGTGACCAACAGAACAGAGATGATGACATACGTTGTCCCCATTTTGGTTGAGGCAAGCAGATTTCTAACGTATGAGGCCAAAGAATGGAAGACGAGAGTTCTCTGGAAAACCAGAATCAAGCCAACACTGGATTTGCTGATAATTTGTATCAATGACACTGATTGTAAGAAACTCAAATGGATGTCCAGGTGAAGAAAGGTCAAGAGAATTGCAAGAGTTCAACCTCGAGGTTCTTATTCAATGGAGCTTTAGTCGAAATGAATTGTGCAATTTTTTAACACTTCAAGTCAGATAATGTTGTGCGAATTCATCAGTTGAAAATCGACAGGTGTGAAAAAATCTTGAGACCATCGATTTCATCGGAGGCAACAGAAAACAGCAAATGAGTTTGTGACAGATAACTTCAACAAAAATCATACAGCCGGAAAGATAACAAAACTCACTGTCCCTGAGTCATTAAGAAATAACGCCGGCGAATTGCATTTCCTATGAATAAACTGAAAACTTGATATGGAAGCAAGTCTTTTCACTCTTTCGTATTCGGATGAATATCGTTAGTTCGAAACCTTTCCCGTGCTGTCTGATTTCTGTTTGTTCAACGTATCCCCAAGATTGGGTTTTTCGTGGATCTCCTTATGTTTGTTGTGCGTCAGAAGACAAGACAGTTTTCTTGCACATTTTAAACCTTCCTCATCGATAAATAGCAGAAGTGCAGAAAGCTGTCCATCTGAGCAAAACGAACCACAGCTTTCACTCACTGAGCTCGATCCAGAGAACAGACAATGAAAAAAAAATGTTTACGTCAGTTTCAGCAAATCATGATTTGAAATTCACAGCGCTCTTATGGAGTATATAAAAACAGAATGTAAATCATCGACCACAGAATTCAGCAATGCCAGTTTTTTGACACAACCAACATGGAAGAAGTTATCACAGTATAAACAGCGTTGGAGGAGCAGTGTGTGAAGAACGAGATTTCCAGTGAGGAAAATTATATCCCCAAAGACTTGAGAAGACTGCAATTTTCAGGGATCTACGAACTACAGGTACAACAGGTGAGGGAGGAGGGACTATGAGAAGCCGTGTTGGCTCGGATCCCGTGCCTAATGACCACTTGTTGGGGGTGTTTGGCAGCACTGGCTGTCATCAAACAAGGCCAACACCGAATATCACGGACAGAGTATCAATCAATCAGTAGCCTACACTGTGAGCTGGAGGTAAACGTGTGTACGATTCCGATATACAACATGTCACAATTACCTTCCTACACTCCCAAGTCTGCAAGAATGGGGCCGGCTTTTTTGTTGTTGTTGTTGTTGTTGTTGTTGTTGTTGTTGTTGTTGTTGTTGTTGTTGCTGTTGTTGTTGTTGTTGTTGTTGCTGTTGTTGTTGTTGTTGTTGTTGATAGTATCACAAACTTACTTACCCTCCTCCCTCCTGGGAATTTTAATTTTACAATGTTGCAGACTATTCAACAGACGTTAATGTCCACTATCTTAAACAGGACCCCCTTTTTTTCTTAAAGTTTTGCAATAAGTATCTGGCAAACAGCGATAGAGTTCTCTTCAAACCCTTTGTCAAGTACCTCGTTGTATATCTAGACCAAATATTGTCCAAGCAGCAACACATTAGCTCCATCTGCCGTGCAGCTTTTCTCGAAATTTTGGAAAATTGCCAGCATTTGTTCGTTTCTTTAAAAGACTGCCACGGTTAGACTTGTTTCTTCCACTGATGCCTCGCTTCTGGATTCCTGCAGTTTTGTACTCTTGGGTCTTCCAGCTGATCAGATCAGTCGTTTGCAGAGAGTTCAAATCAGTGCAGCTAAACTTGTTACGCGGAAATCTAAGCGTGACCATGTAACACCTTTGCTCAACGAGCTGCACTGGCTCCCAGTTAAATTACGTATCCAGTTCACACTTGCCACGCTCGAATACCACTATTTTTTATGCACATTCCCGCAGTATCTCTCTTCATCACTAACAACTTATAAATCTTCTCGGTCACTTCGATCTTCAGCTGAATGGTTACTTAGGCTGCCGAAAACTAAACTGAAAACCTTCAGTCACTGATTATTTAGATTCTCAGTCCAAACTGTCTGGAATTCTCTTTTTACTGACCCGCGAAAGGCCCCTTACCCAGACTCTTTGAAGTCCCACCTGAAAACATATTTTTTTTGTCTTACATTTGAGTTACAACTCAGTCTAATTTGTTGTTATATGAGGGACGTTCTACCGTTTCCAGTATTGTGTGTGTGTAGGGGTGGGTGGGAGGGTGCGCTGTGTGCACGTGTGTGTGTGTGTGTGTGTGTGTGTGTGTGTGTGTGTGTGTGTGTGTGTGTTGTTTATGATGTGAGTAAAGTGATTGTTTCTGTGTGGTTGATTCTTTTCCCTTGATGATTGTTGCTTCTCTTTTTGTAATTTGTGGAGCGCCATGACTGATTGATTGCAAATTGAATCTTCTTCATTACTGTTGTTTCGTTCTTGCTATATGTAATTTTGATAAGCGCTGTGAGCCTTTCTTTGAGGGAACAGCGCTATAGAAGAGCACATTGTTATCATTATCATTATTATTATTATTATCATGCTACTGGAGAGTGACAGAGACAGACAGAGAGAGACAGTGACAGAGACATAGACAGAGACAGACAGAGAGAGACAGTGACAGAGACAGAGAGACAGAGACAGAGGCTGAGGACAGTGTTAGACAGACGGATTAACAGAGTGGATGAACCTACTGGAGATGCCGGCATTGACACTGAGGACATAGGACGGGCCCACATGGCGAAACTGATTCAGCAACTGCGGTGTCACCTCATGCCCCCCCCCACCCCCCCCGCACCCCACCTTTACTTCCCCGCCTTTAAAAAAAAAGCTGAACTGATCAAAAGCCGGTCACAGACAGACAATTGAGATAGGAGGACCGATTAAAAACTAAGACATGCACACAATCCTCCTAACTGGAAGAAGTGTTTGTTAACAATCAGCAACAGGCATGCCTTAACATATGAAAGAAAAAGAAAAAAAAGAAACCATGCTCAATCGAGCAGACCACACGGAGAAGAAGAAGAAGAAGAAGAAGAAGAAGAAGAAGAAGAAGAAGAAGAAGAAGAAGAAGAAGATATTTGACATAATGAATTTATTTTCAAAATAAAACTGTAGTCGACCCAAGAAAGTCCAGGCAAAAAAAAAAAAGAAAAAAAAAAAAAAGAAAAAAAAAGAAGAAGAACAAGAAGAAGAAGAACAAGAACAAAAACAAGAAGAACAAGAAAAAACAAAAAACAAAAAACAAAACAAAACAAAAAACAGCAAAAAAACAAACAAAAAACAACAAACAAACAAGAGGAGCCGGAACGAACAATCGGACATGACTGCCAGAGTTTCCGTGGTCAAGTAACCCGAAGTGACCTTCTCAACTGAGGAAATTGGCCAGCCGATATGACTGGGTCTCACATGTATCTTTTTACTCAAGCCTGCACCGATAACCAAGTAGCAAATCAACGGGTGTTACTAGCTTCAGGAGGTTGACAAGGAGAAGATTATTACGGTAATTATCTGTCATTAGACACTTGTGATGGCCTTCAGTTGTGGTTAACACTGACTGGTATGTATCTGTGTTCAGTTTCGGGAAGGCTTGTTAACGAAGTGACAGATGTGTGAACATTCTGTTTGTCGGCATGCCTTTTTGTGTTTCTGTGTGCTCTGTGGTGTGTCTCTGCGCTTTCTCTCTCTGTGTGTGTGTGTGTGTGTGTGTGTGTGTGTGTGTGTGTACGCGCGCGCGAAGCAAATCTAAACACACACACACACGCACACGCACACACACACACACACCCCGACTACACATACACACACAGGCATAGCATATACAAATGCATACACACATACACATGGTGGTGGTGGTGATAGAGTTCTTTTCAAACCTTTTGTCAAGTACCTCGTTGTATATCTAGACCAAATATTGTCCAAGCAGCAACACATTAGCTCCATCTGCCGTGCAGCTTTTCTCGAAATTTTGGAAAATTGCCAGCATTTGTTCGTTTCTTTAAAAGACTGCCACGGTTAGACTTGTTTCTTCCACTGATGCCTCGCTTCTGGATTCCCGCAGTTTTGTACTCTTGGGTCTTCCAGCTGATCAGATCAGTCGTTTGCAGAGAGTTCAAATCAGTGCAGCTAAACTTGTTACGCGGAAATCTAAGCGTGACCATGTAACACCTTTGCTCAACGAGCTGCACTGGCTCCCAGTTAAATTACGTATCCAGTTCACACTTGCCACGCTCGAATACCACTATTTTTTATGCACATTCCCGCAGTATCTCTCTTCATCACTAACAACTTATAAATCTTCTCGGTCACTTCGATCTTCAGCTGAAAGGTTACTTAGGCTGCCGAAAACTAAACTGAAAACCTTCAGTCACTGATTATTTAGATTCTCAGTCCAAACTGTCTGGAATTCTCTTTTTACTGACCCGCGAAAGGCCCCTTACCCAGACTCTTTGAAGTCCCACCTGAAAACATATTTTTTTTGTCTTACATTTGAGTTACAACTCAGTCTAATTTGTTGTTATATGAGGGACGTTCTACCGTTTCCAGTATTGTGTGTGTGTAGGGGTGGGTGGGAGGGTGCGCTGTGTGCACGTGTGTGTGTGTGTGTGTGTGTGTGTGTGTGTGTGTGTGTGTGTGTGTGTTGTTTATGATGTGAGTAAAGTGATTGTTTCTGTGTGGTTGATTCTTTTCCCTTGATGATTGTTGCTTCTCTTTTTGTAATTTGTGGAGCGCCATGACTGATTGATTGCAAATTGAATCTTCTTCATTACTGTTGTTTCGTTCTTGCTATATGTAATTTTGATAAGCGCTGTGAGCCTTTCTTTGAGGGAACAGCGCTATAGAAGAGCACATTGTTATCATTATCATTATTATTATTATTATCATGCTACTGGAGAGTGACAGAGACAGACAGAGAGAGACAGTGACAGAGACATAGACAGAGGCTGAGGACAGTGTTAGACAGACGGATTAACAGAGTGGATGAACCTACTGGAGATGCCGGCATTGACACTGAGGACATAGGACGGGCCCACATGGCGAAACTGATTCAGCAACTGCGGTGTCGCCTCATGCTCCTCCCATACCCACCCCACCTTTACTTCCCCGCCTTTAAAAAAAAAAAGCTGAACTGATCAAAAGCCCGTCACAGACAGACAATTGAGATAGGAGGACCGATTAAAAACTAAGACACGCACACAATCCTCCCAACTGGAAGAAGTGATTATTAACAATCAGCAACAGGCATGCCTTAACATATGAAAGAAAAAGAAAAAAAAGAAACCATGCTCAATCGAGCAGACCACACGGAGAAGAAGAAGAAGAAGAAGAAGAAGAAGAAGAAGAAGAAGAAGAAGAAGATATTTGACATAATGAATTTATATACAAAATAAAACTGTAGTCGACCCAAGAAAGTCCAGGAAAAAAAAAAAAAAAAAAAAAAAAAAAAAAAGAAGAACAAGAAGAACAAGAACAAGAACAAGAACAAGAAGAACAAGAAAAAAACAAACAAACAAAAAAAAAAACCAGCAAAAAAAACACACAAAAAACAACAAACAAACAAGAGGAGCCGGAACGAACAATCGGACATGACTGCCAGAGTTTCCGTGGTCAAGTAACCCGAAGTGACCTTCTGAACTGAGGAAATTGGCCAGCCGATATGACTGGGTCTCACATGTATCTTTTTACTCAAGCCTGCACCGATAACCAAGAAGCAAATCAACGGGTGTTACTAGCTTGAGGAGGTTGACAAGGAGAAGATTATTACAGTAATTATCGGTCATTAGACACTTGTGATGGCCTTCAGTTGTGGTTAACACTGACTGGTATGTATCTGTGTTCAGTTTCGGGGAGGCTTGTTAACGAAGTGACAGATGTGTGAACATTCTGTTTGTCGGCATGCCTTTCTGTGTTTCTGTGTGCTCTGTGGTGTGTCTCTGCGCTTTCTCTCTCTCTCTGTCTCTCTGTGTGTGTGTACGCGCGCGCGAAGCAAATCTAAACACACACACACACGCACACGCACACACACACACACACACCGACTACACATACACACACAGGCATAGCATATACAAATGCATACACACATACACACACACACTCTCTCTCTCTCTCACACACACAAGCGCCCCGCACACACACACACACACACACAAGCCACGTGCACGCACGACAACAGGCACGCGCACTCTCTCATAATATACAAATCTGTGTTTCTTTTTTTTTTGTTTGATACAAACAACAACAACAACAACGGCGACAAAACCATGTATATGTTTCACGCATCACACATCCACACACTCACCCATCATCGCACCACCACCACCACCTTTTCCCACCGCTCAGAGACACACCTGTAAGCTCGTGACCAGGTGATATACCATGCAGTCTTCTGCACTGGGGCACTCCAGTTTAAAGGCAATCATTTCTTCCGTTGAAGGAATCTGTCTATAAACTTTAAAGCTCCGTCCGTTTCACATTCCTTCAGCCAACCCACAGGAAAACGAAAACAATCATCAGTTTATTAGTCAAATCAGATAAACACGAACATAATGCCACTGCACAAACCAAACAACAACAAAAACACAACTACTACACACTGAACCAAAAATAGCGGTATAAAAAAAATGCAGCATTCAAATCAATGTTCAAAAAGTCGTAGTGTTCGTCACATAGAATTTTTTCATATGTGTGGCAATGTCCAGATGCTACAGATGACATATATAAAAACTCTCACAGAAAGCAACGTATGTATGTATGTATGTATGTATGTATATATATATATATATATATATATATATATGAAATTACCCCCCCCCACACACACACAAAAACAACAGAAAAACAAAACAAAACAAAACAAAAACAAAACGAAACAAATGAAACCCATTTCACCTTTGTAATCATAATGATCATATTGACAGTTGACTAAGATCCAGCAGTCACATGTAAGTGCTATCATATCACGGCCAAAGTAAGGACACGTTAATTTAAAAAAAAAAAAAAGGTTTAAAGTTCCACGTAGCTAGGCTTTCACGGCCATCGGGACAGAACATCAAGATCCACTGTGTTCAGGGTTCGGGCAGCGAAGGCGGGGCCCAATCCTCCCCTTCCGTGTTTTTAAAAAAAAACCTTCCTCAACCAAAGTCAGGTGTATGTCACATCCTTTTTCTTCTGCGTTCGTGGTCTGCAACTCCCACGTTCACTCGTATATAAACGGGTGGGCATTTACGTGTATGAACCGTTTTTAACCCATCATGTAATAATAATAATGATATATTATTTTTATATAGCGCTATAATACAAACATAAGCAAGCTCTAAGCGCTTTACAATCCAATACCTAAAGTGAAACAAGAAAGCATATAAAAAGTAGCAGAAACATAAACTAGAATCATTAATATTATAAAAACTCAATGCATAAAACTCACAAAGTAACATACTATCAATACTACAACTGTTACACTCCAACACTCACACTAACACACACGCACAGACACACACATGATTAAACGGCTGAGATGACAGCAATTTTCACTTAAAATACATACATGTAAAAAGGAACATAATTGTAATCTGCATGCCACAGATTTTGTAAAAATTGTAAAATAACATTTTGGGTAGTAAAGGTAAAAGGGGTAAAAATCGGGTCATTCTCCCTTTCGAACCACACCACCACCATCCATCTACCCACCCCCATTCTCTCTACTCTCCCATCACACACACTCACATTGCCATGGGCCTGGGACAACAGCACTATTTGAGTTATGACAAGTCTTTTTTTAAAGAGATAAGTTTTAAGATTTGCTTTTAAGGTAGATAGACGAGTTGTTTGTCTGAGAGCAATAGGCAGAGAATTCCAAGTTGTTGGGCCGAGACGGAAAATGACCTCTTTCCACAGGAGTTTAGGAAGTATCGGGGAACAGTTAGCTGGGAGGAATTAAGAGATCTCAATGTTCTGTTTAGCAAGTACGGGTTAATAAGCTCAGAAAGATATGAGAGTGTAGTATCACAATTCAGGCACTGAAAGCAAAGGCAGGCAACTTTATATTCAATTCTGGCTTGAACAGGCAACCAATGAAGTGTCCGCAGGAGAGCAGTAGCGCTCTCTCCCCTCGACTTTTTAAGGACGAGTCGAGCTGCACTATTCTGTATTTTCTGGAGATTGTACGCAGCCACACTCCGTTTGCGGGGGTGGGGGTGTGAGGGGGGGTATATTGACATCCGTGCTGGGTGAGAGAAATCAGAACAAAAAAATGCCTTTAGTATGTTGGTTATGTTATGTTGTTTTTAAGTTGGTGGTTACAACGAGCTTGTGATTTTGCACAAGTTAATTTCATTGTGGATTGATAAAGTGTTTTTGATTTGATTTGATTTGATTTGATTTTGATTTGATTTGTATACAACACCATGCCGAAACGGGGCTTCGAACCCTAATCACTGATGAACAGTGGATCAGGAGTCCAACTAACAGTGGATCAGGAGTCCAACTGACAGTGGATCAGGAGTCCAACTGACAGTGGATCAGGAGTCCAACTAACAGTGGATCAGGAGTCCAACTGACAGTGGATCAGGAGTCCAACTGACAGTGGATCAGGAGTCCAACTAACAGTGGATCAGGAGTCCAACTGACAGTGGATCAGGAGTCCAACTAACAGTGGATCAGGAGTCCAACTGACAGTGGATCAGGAGTCCAACTAACAGTGGATCAGGTCAGGAGTCCAACTAACAGTGGATCAGGAGTCCAACTAACAGTGGATCAGGAGTCCAACTAACAGTGGATCAGGAGTCCAACTAACAGTGGATCAGGAGTCCAACTGACAGTGGATCAGGAGTCCAACTAACAGTGGATCAGGAGTCCAACTAACAGTGGATCAGGAGTCCAACTAACAGTGGATCAGGAGTCCAACTGACAGTGGATCAGGAGTCCAACTAACAGTGGATCAGGAGTCCAACTAACAGTGGATCAGGAGTCCAACTAACAGTGGATCAGGAGTCCAACTAACAGTGGATCAGGAGTCCAACTAACAGTGGATCAGGAGTCCAACTAACAGTGGATCAGGAGTCCAACTAACAGTGGATCAGGTCAGGAGTCCAACTAACAGTGGATCAGGAGTCCAACTAACAGTGGATCAGGAGTCCAACTAACAGTGGATCAGGAGTCCAACTAACAGTGGATCAGGTCAGGAGTCCAACTAACAGTGGATCAGGAGTCCAACTAACAGTGGATCAGGAGTCCAACTAACAGTGGATCAGGAGTCCAACTAACAGTGGATCAGGAGTCCAACTAACAGTGGATCAGGAGTCCAACTAACAGTGGATCAGGAGTCCAACTATTAACTGATTATGCCAGGATGGCAGAATGACTATGTACAATGTTTTGTTCGCTTCCAGTTTTTTTTGGTCTGTTTGTTTGTTTGCTTTTATTTATTTATTTATTTTTATTACTATTTTCTAAAAATTCTTCCATCTTTGGGATTACAATTTGTTTATTTGTTTGTTTTTGTGTTTTCTTTTCCTGCCTCGTTCGATCTCATCTATTAACTCCTAATTTCGTATCGAGGTACGAATTCGTTTGTTTGTGAAATACGGATCAGGATACAGCCTTCTGCATTTATTTGATTTTGTGTGGCCAAAATGTGTGTGTGTGTGTGTGTGTGTGTGTGTGTGTGTGTGTGTGTGTGTGTGTGTGTGTGTGTGTGTGTGTGTGTGTGTGTGTGTTTCTAAACCAGTGAATCTCTTCATGAATCTTAGCCATTTAATTGTTAAAACCAAACAATACTATTCAACAATAACGTGGCGTAAAACGTGATCATACCTATGTTCAGTATAAACAATCAGCATATCACAGATGCGCAGCAATAATATTTGATCATAACTATGTTCACAAGAAAACTATAATATCACAGCTGTGCAGCGTAACACTTGATCATGATTATGTTAGGTAGAAAACAGTTTCATATCACAGATGCATAGCGTAGCATTTGATCACGATTATGTTCAATAGAAAACATCATATCACAGATACTTAGCGAAATACTTGGTCATGGCTATGTTCAATGGAAAACATCATATCACAGATACGTAGCGTAATACTTGATCATGACTATGTTCGGTAGAAAACAGTTTCACATCACAGATACGTAGCAAGATACTTGATCATGATTATGTTCAAAGGAAATATTTTCAGATGCGTAGAGTAATACATGACCACAACTATGCAATGATATACCTACTTCGTTATAACTATGTTCAGAATACAATATCACATCACGAATCTTTAGTTGTTTTTTTGTGAAATGTAAGCTATAAAACATCGCCGTTGCGAAAACAGGATCGTATCAAAGCTGTGAAACAATAATACCTGATCATAACTATGATCAGTAGAAAGCATTATCATATCACAGCTGCGTAACATAACACCTAATCATTGCTATGTTCCACAGTAAGCTCCATTGCTGCGTGGCGAAAAATCTGATCATGATTAAGTTCCGTAGAAAGCATTATTATGTAGCATATACGTGGTATAATGCTTGCTTATCAATGTGTTTCATAAAAAACAACAACATCATACCAGAACTGTGTGGTATAATACTTCATTAGAGCTATGATCAGAGAAAAACAAAAACAACAAACATTATTTTATCATGGCTGCGAGACAACAACACTTAACTAATCCTAACTGTCCAGAAGAAAGCATTATCAAATCAAAGCTAGGAGGCATAATGCTTGATAACGACTACGTATCGCTGGCTTGCCTCATCTCTTTAGTAATTCTTCCAAAGTCAGGTCGATTAAACAACGTTCATTCTCGATTATCCTGCGCATCAAACACGTTGATTACATCCCATCGTCAATGATGATAGGGTCGATGGTTGCTGCAGTGGCATCGCTGGGCAGAAGGAGTGCCACTTTGGTTTTCCCATGGGCTTTGAAGAACTCATGACTGACGCCATCTTCAAAAGAGCGAGTTCCGTCAAACACATCTGGGTTGGGCGCAGAGTAAAGATCCCCCTGAAAACAGTTTGACAGGAAGTTGATAGAACAAAAAATGGTTTTGAAAACGATTTCAAAGTATACTTAAAAATCGTCTTGGATACTATTTGAAAGTGGGTGAAAAGAATAAAACCACCACAACAAAATGCTCTTAAACACAATATGACTTTACGCTTACAGAACAAGAATGGTGTTGAACACGATTTGACAGCAATTGTATAGAACAAAAATCATCTTGATCCCAATTTTACGGTGAGCGTATTGAACAAAAATGCTCTTGAACACAATTCGACTGTAAGTTTACAGGTTAAAAAAAAAAAAAAAAAAAAGAAAGAAAAAGAAATCTTGAACACAATTTGAAAGTAAGCTTACAAAACAACGACAACAACGTAAGCTTACAAAACAACAACAACGTAAGCTTACAAAACAACAACAAAGTAAGCTTACAAAACAACAACAAAGTAAGCTTACAAAACAACAACAACAACAAAAATGTCTTGAACACAATTTGAAAATAAGTTTTTAGAACGAAGAATGTTTTTGAAAACAATTTCAGAGTATGTTTAGGGGTAGGTATGGGTAATATCGAACGATCCAGTTGAAGCGACCAGCTCAACGTGTGTACTGTAAAGATAACATGTTGTACGATAGTCAAACATAGTTTTTTTTTGTTTTCAAAGGCTTTCTCCAACTGGTTGCACCAGGAAAAGTTAGTCTGCTCATTCTTTTCAACGTTTTGTCGACGTTTGAAATGGCAGGGATGCCTGAGGGTGAATGCGAACGGGAAAGTCTAATTGCGAACGATTGCAGATGCCTGACCAGCAAGCGTTACCCTTTGCACTTTGTCAGTCCTCGAGGGAAAAAAATGAGTCAATGAAAATAAATGAAATGATATAGAATAAAATAAAATGAAATAATCCAGTCAATATTTATCATTTTGCTAATAGCATTTTTGATGTGAAATTGCCAGTATTCAGATCAATATATTATTTTTTTTACCTCCCAATTGTTAAAGCACCTGTATCTGTAATCATTTGTTAAAAGAAAGAAAGAAAGAAAGAAAGAAAAAAAGAATCAAACCAAGAAAAAAAAACATTTATATTCTCTCTTTTTGGCAATCTCCGAATGAATGAATGAATGAATGAATGAATATTAATTCGACGAGACAATAAACCGAAGTCCCGTGTGCAGCACACACTCAGCGCACTGAAAAAAGAACCCATGGCTAATTTGTGTAGAAGAAATCCACTCTGATAGGCAGGCACACAAATATATAAGCATGCACTCAAGGCCTGACAACTAAGCGCCTTGGGTTATGCTGCTTGTCAGGCATCTGCTTGCAGATGTGGTGTAGTTGAATATATGAATTCATCCGATCGCATTGACGCCTTCTTGAAAAAAACAAACAAACTGAAGCTGAAACTGAAATATGGCACAATCTCCGTACATCTTACGCGTCTCAGGACCAGTTCAGTAAAACTCACCTGCCGTTTCTTGTCCAGCTGATGACCGTCGTCCGCCCCTTCAGGCAGGACCTCCTCATTGACGAAGGACTTCCTGGAGCTACCAGAGGTTCCCGCAGACCCCACCCGGCCCAGGCGATGGTGCCTGAGCTTCATGCAGCTGATGAAGAGCGCCACGGCCAGGACCACCACCAGGAATCCCAGTATGGTCAGGCCAATGATGGCCACCTGCATCCACCATGAGGAGAAAGGTGGGATAACGGTTAAGACGCTCATCTAATAATAATAATAATTCATAACTTTTCTATGGCGCGATATCCAGTACTAATGCTGCTCAAAGCGCCTTACATCATCGAGCCAGACATAAACATAACTTAAAACATTACAACAGCTCAATCATCTGCCGACACAGTGCCCGTGATGACACGATTTAACAACACAGAATCGATCAAATGGTACACATCGACAGTACTTCATTATATATCAGAGGGAGGAAAGTGTCAGAATGGTTAAGACGCTCATCTGCCAATATACAGTATAGACGATTTAACAACACAGATTCGATCAAATGGTACATATCAACAGAGCACTACTTCAATACACTACAACCTCCCACCCACCTTCGCACGCACCTCCCCACCACCCCTCCCCCTCACACCCGCCCACCCACACAACACACGATACCATTTCCGAGTTGTTCTCCTCTTCATCTGTGGACCTTCCCGTCTTCCCCACGTCTCCTCCCTCTCCTCCACCGTTGCCATGGTCACCAGACCCGGCACCCCCCGTGGGTCTGGGACTCGAGGTGCTGGAGATTTCGCTGGCCGGGGGCAGGATTTCCACGTCCAGGGTCGTTTGGGCAGGGAACCGGTATCTAGACACCTCCTCCGCCTGTGACCGGGTGTGAGGGCGACTGCTACGGTATCGTGACGTGTTGTGTTCAACATCATCATCATCATCGTCATCGTCATCATCATCATCATCGACGCCATCAACATCATCATCATCATCGTCGTGGTCGTCCTCCACCCCCTCCTTCTCAGCAGCAGCAGCAGCAGCATCAACAATTACTGCAGCTTTATAGACAGGACTTGGCTGATAGCCAATGCGTTTCGCATGATTCTGGACAATCTGTTGTATCAACTGCCGTGGTCGTTTGTCTAATCAAATGATCTGAATTGTAATATGAATAATACCTCATCCAACCCCACACCATTTTACACCATCTTCAAATCTCGGAACAAAAAGAAGAAGAAGAAAAAGAAGAGCAACAACAGCAGCAACAATATGAACAACAACAACGACAAAAAACCACCACCATCAACAACAACAAAACCGCTAATAACAAAGACAACAACAAGTGGAGTGATGGCCTAGAGGTAACGCGTCCGCCTAGGAAGCGAGAGAATCTGAGCGTTCTGGTTCGAATCATGGCTCTGCCGCCGATATTTTCTCCCCCTCCACTAGACCTTGAGGGGTGGTCTGGATGCTAGTCATTCGGATGAGACGATAAACCGAATTCCCGTGTGCAGTATGCACCTAGCGCACGTAAAAGAACCCACGGCAACGAAAGGGTTGTTCCTGGCAAAATTCTGTAGAAAATCCACTTCGATAGAAAAAACAAATAGAACTGCACGCAGGAAAAAATACAAAATAATGGGTGGCGCTGTAGTGTAGCGACGCGCTCTTCCTGGGGACAGCAGCCCGAATTTCACACAGAGAAATCTATTGTGATAAAATACAAATACAAAATACAACAACAACAACAACAACAACAGCAACACTATCACTACTACTACTACAGCTACCAACAGCAACATCGACAACAACGACCACATCACCACCACCACCACCAACACAACATCAGCAACAACAACACCATCACCACCACCACCACCACAACCACAACCATCACTACCACCTCCATGAACAAAAACAACAGCACATTAACTACAGCAACAGCACCACCACCACCATCATCACCACCACCACGACCACCATCACCACCACCACCATCATCACCATCACCACCAACAACAACACAGCAATACCACCACCAGAACAACAACAGCAACAGCACCACCGTCACAATAACCACACCACCACCACCACCACCACCACCAATGCCAAGAACAACGACACCATCCCAAGGAGCTGACCATGATGTAGAGGGAGTATTCCCCAGCTTCAGTGAAAGGCCGGACCACCCGGAGTTCAGCAGTGTGGGGGTCAATGGTGAAGTGCAAGGACACTCCCGGAGAATCTGGTCACGGTAAAACAAACAAAAAGAAAAGAAAAAAAGAAAAAAACAACAACCCCCCCAAAAAAACAACAACAACCCCCCCCCCCCAAAGAAAACAACAACAAACCAAACCAAAACAAAACAAACAAACAAACAAACAAAAAAACAACAACAAAAAAAAAAACAAAAAACAAACAAAAAACAACAACAACAAAAAACCAAAACAAGAGAGGAGGCATGAAGTTCAAGACTCACGCATGATACCCATTAAAGGAAATCTTGGAAAACAAAACCAACAGCAACAACTGTTACACATGTGAATTTCTCTTTGGAGTTGATAAAGTTGACTTCACCCAGAAAAACAACAACAACAACAACCAAAAACAAACCCAAAAAAACAAACAAACAAAAATAATCACCCCCAAAAACCCAACAAAACACATACACCAAAAACAAACAGAGTAATAAAAAGCATATAAAGGTTATTTCGTAAAGTCTGACAATATCTACAGCGACACACACACACACACACACACACAGAGGTACACAGACAGATACAGATACAGACACACACAGATACATAGACACAGACACAGACACACACACACAGACACACACACACAAAAAAAAAAAAACAACGACAAAATACACACACAAGAAATAACCACATTATAGTCTCAGCGCACCTTCGAACACACTGAGACAGTATGTTAAAGGGAGGATACTCACTGCCTTTATCCCTCAGCGAGTAAGTAACAGAGTTGTTGATCGTGTCTCGGTCATACGCGTAGATGGGGCCTGGTCCGATATTGCTGACCACGCCCTGTAGCATCCACGCAGACACACACACACACACGCACACAAACACACACACACACACACACACACACACACACACACACACACACTGAAATCCAAATATTCGCTAACTCTCTGTTCATGAAAGATATTCAGAGTGCACTGAATTCTACATACACACATCACACGCACGCATGCATCAAAACACGGAAGAAACTCCATGCGTACTAACACGTAGAAGACACAGACACACACACACGCACACACACACGCACACACACACACACACCTCTCCCCCCACCCCACCCCCTCACACACACACTACACTACACTACACTACACTACACCACACCACACACAACACTACACAACCACCACAGTCACCACCATCACCAACACTATCATCTATCCATTCCACCTACAACAAGAACACACACCACCGAATGAAACCTACAGGTCTCCCACAGTCGCACTCACCGTGGCATTACGTGGAAACTTGGCCCTGAAAGTCACAGGACAGGGAGGGACCTTGTAAGGCTGAGGCACGCACACCCCCTTCACGAAGAACTCAGGACTCAGATCATCATCGTCCAACACGTTCACCTTGATAGTCGTCCAGTTCGTGTTGCGTGCGTAGTCCTGCGCGCGTGGAGCATCAATTAGTTGTAATTTGAGGAGGAGGGGGGCGGAGGGGGGGGGGGGAGGAAAATCACCCAACAATGTAAGAAAAAGCACCAGATACACACGCAAAAAGTATGTTTGTCTCTCTCCACGCGCACGCACGCGCGTGCGCATACACACACACGTACGCACACACACACACACACGCACAGGCTCACACACATACCCCCACCCCATTCTCTCTCTCTCTCTCTCACAACCACCTCATCACCTCCCCTCCACACACATACTCCGATAAAGACACACAGGTACACACACACACACACACACACACACACACACACACACACCACAAGCAACAGAGCAATAAAATATGAACCCCCCCCCCAAAAAAAGAGGAAGAGGAGGAGCAGGATCAAGAAGAGGAAAAAGGAGGAGCAGAAAAAGAGAAGAACAAGAAGAAGTAGAACCAGATGACATAAAGAAAAAGCCCACAACAATTTCTCCATACGGTGATCACAGACATCATCAGCTACAACAACAAACAACCTCACCATTCAGCGACAACAAAAACTACGTCGGAACAAACACCACACTTCTACCGTGACAACGTCAACAACAACAATAACAACAAGAACAAACAAGAACAACAAGTTACAGCCCCATACGGTGACAGCAACAAACAACAACACACACAACAACAACAACAACAGTAAGCAACACCCCCATACGATGACAAGATCATCAACAACAACAACAACAACAAGACCCCATAAGGTGACAATAACACCAAACTACACCCCCATGCGGTGACGGCAACAACAAAACCCCCAACAGCAACAACAAACAACAACAACAACACCAAACAACACCCCTTTGCGATGACAAGTTCAACAACAGCAACAAGACCCCATACGGTGGCAATAACAACAACAGTAAGAACAACAACAGCAACAACAGTAACAACAACAGCAACAACAACAGCAACAACAACAACAGCAGCAACAACAGTAACAACAACAGCAACAACAGTAACAAGACCACATACGGTGGCAACAACAACACACTACACCACTATACGGTGACAGCAACAATAACAGTAACAACAACAATAGCAACAACAACAGTAACAACAAACAACAACAGCAACAACAAACAACAACAGTAACAACAACAGCAACAGCAACAACAGTATCAACAACAGTAACAACAACAGCAACAACAAACAACAACAGTAACAACAACAAAAAACAACAGTAACAACAACAGCAACAACAAACAACAACAGTAACAACAACAGCAACAACAAACAACAACAGCAACAACAACAGCAACAACAAACAACAACAGCAACAACAACAGCAACAACAAACAACAACAGCAACAACAACAGCAACAACAGTATCAACAACAGTAACAACAACAGCAACAACAAACAACAACAGTAACAACAACAAAAAACAACAGTAACAACAACAGCAACAACAAACAACAACAGTAACAACAACAACAACAACAACAACAGTAACAACAAAAACAAACAACAACAGCAACAACAAACAACAACAGTAACAGCAACAGCAACAACAAACAACAAAAGCAACGACAACAGCAATAACAACAACAACAGCAACAGCAACAACAAACAACAACAGTAACAACAACAACAAACAACAACAGCAACAACAAACAACAACAGTAACAACAACAACAAACAACAACAGCAACAACAAACAACAACAGTAACAACAACAGCAACAACAAAAGCAACAACAACAGCAATAACAAACAACAACAGTAACAACAACAAACAACAACAAACAACAACAGTAACATCAAAAGCAACAACAGCAATAACAAACAACAACAGTAACAACAACAAACAACAATAGTAACAGCAACAACAGCAGCAAGAACAACAGCAACAACAAACAACAACAATAAACAACAGCAACAACAACAACAAACAACAACAGCAACAACAGCAACAACAACAGCAACAACAAACAACAGTAACAACAACAGCAACAACAAACAACAACAGCAACAACAACAACACCAAACAAAAACAACACTAAACAACGCCCCCCATACGGTGACTGTGACGTTCAGCCACATGGTGGTTCGTCCGTCATGGTCCAGCCTTTCGAAGTCCAGCTTCTCGGCCACCTCGATGATGCCTCTCTGTGTGTTGGTCATGGTGAAGAACTCCCGTCCGTCTGCCTGAGAACCATACACAGACATGCATCGTATCGTATCGCATCGCATCGTATCGTGACGTATCGCATCGTATCGTATCGTATCATATCATATCGTATCGTATTGTATCGTATCACATCGCATCGTATCGTAACGTATCGTATCGTATCGTATCGTATCGTATCGCATCGTATAGCATCGCATCGCATCGCATCGTATCGTATCGTATCGTATCGTGTCGTGTCGTATCGTATCGTATCGTATCGTAAAGTGTGTTGTGTTGTGCCACCTCGATGGTCCCTCTCTGTGTGTTGGTCATGGTGAAGAACTCCCGTCCGTCTGCCTGAGAACCATACACATTATATACATCGTACTGAATTGCTTTGTGTTGTGCTGTGTTGCGTTGCGTTGCGTTGCGTTGCGCTGCGTTGCGTTGTGTTTTGCTGTGTTGCGTTGCTTTGCGTTGCGTTGTGTTGTGTTGTGCTGTGTTGCGTTGCGTTGCGTTGCGTTGCGTTGCGTTGCGTTGTGTTTTGCTGTGTTGCGTTGCTTTGCGTTGCGTTGTGTTGTGTTATATTGTGTTGTATTGTACTGAGTTGTATTGTATTGTGTTGTGTTGCATCGTATCGTATCGTGTTGTGTTGTGTTGTGTTGTATTGCATTGCATTACATTGCATTGTATTGTAATGTATCGCACTGTATTGTCTTGTGCTGTGATGGATTGTATTATATTGTATTGTATTGTATTGTATTGTATTGTATCGTATCGTATCGTACCTTATACTGTCATGTCGTGGCGTGTCGTGTTGTATCGTATTTCATTGTATTGTATTTTATTGTATTGTACTGTACTGTACTATACTGTACTGTACTGTACTGTATTGTATTATATTGCATTGCATTGTACTAGACTGGATTGTACTGGATTGAATTGTATTACTCTTTATCACAACATATTTCTCTGTGTGAAATTCGGGACGCTCTCCCCAGGGAGAATGTTCCCCTGCAGTGCAGTGCCACCCATTTTTTGTTCTTTTTGTTGTTTGTCTGCAAAGTGTATTTGTTTTCCTATCGTATAGGATTTTCTACACAATTTGTTTTTGCCAGAGACAACCCTTTTGTTGCCGTGTATTCTTTTACATGCGCTAAGTACTTGTTACACACAGGGAACACGGCTTATTATTGTCTCATCTGAATAACTACTGGGTAGAAAATACTGGCGCTTTTGGGATTCGAGCCAGTATCCTCAGATTCTCTCCCTTTCTATGCAGACGAGTTACTATTGCTGGGCGACAACTCCACATTCGTTCCTTGGTTCATAGAGTTGGTTCGTTGGGTACTGATAGTTAATCGTTGATGGCTTAACTTAATCTCAAGATTTCCTAAGATTTTTTAATGATGCTCCAACCCGAAGAATTTTTTGAAACAAAATGAAGAAAATGATGAACGCAGCTAGAATAGACGGATAATATAGACATTACGGAT
>NC_134876.1:30459606-30462106 GCF_041734735.1 Babylonia areolata
AACGGTAACATAATTATGCTAATACAACTATTTGAGTAAAAAGTATAAATCAGGACATAGTTCTTCCTTTTATGAAAGTTTCTTCATATTTTTCTACCTTAGTGAATCAAAGGCCTTTTCTAAGTTCATCGACACTATTCAAGAGTCCAGGAAGTTTTTTTTTTTCTTATTCTGTATAATGCATACCGGCACACGACTTTCTGGTGTTGTCTTTAATATATTTTTCCAGGATCAAGGCTGACTTTTTTTTTTTTATAAGGAAAAACATTGAGCAAGCCGAACCTGTTTTAACATGTGATAGCTCTAGTTGTTTTTCCAAGTACTTCTCTTTTTCATGTAATCTTATGCTGATGCATCTATTTGTACATGTGTGTTTATGCATGTGTGTGTGCGCGCACGTCTATATGATAGAGATAAAGAGAAGAGAGAGAGACAGAGAGAGGGAGAGAGAGAGCGAGATTACTTGAAAGGCATTTGACCATGAGGTTTCCTCTTTCAGAGGAAACAGAAGGGTAATATGTTGCTTAAGTTTCGATTTCGTTTTCTTCAGACCTACACACAAGCACCACACGCACGCACACACACACACACACACACACACGCGCGCGCGCGCACACACACACACACACACATACACACACATACACAAACACATAAACATAAACACACACACACACACGCACACACACACACACACACACACACACACACCACATACACTGATAAAAGCGCGCGCGCGCGAACACACACACACACACACACACACACACACACACACACACACACACACGCTTACATACACACAAGCACGCAATGTAAACACTCACCCATAAACACACAGAAACACAGACATCGGCACAAACACACACGCACACACACACACAGACACACACACACACACACACACACGCATATGTACCCACGCACACACACACACACACACACACACACACACAAAGCGAGGAAAGTAGAGAAAGGAGGAGGAGGCTATCTGAACGTGCTGAATGACTGAGGTGATGGAAGCATCAAGAAGAGGGAGATAAGAGAGGTGGAAATGGATTCATTCATCTCCCATGTGCCATGGCATCGATCAAATTGAGGTCAAGCGAACAACATAATTCTTAACTCACGCTGGGTATAGGGTGTAGGCAAAACAAACAACAACCCCAACAATAACTACAACAAAACAATCGTTGATTCTATCATCACAAACGAACTGCTAAACAAAACAAAACAAAACATCCTCTTGTTGTCTGCCATCACTTACAGTTAGCAAATATCGACTCAGATAAAAGGAGAGCGGTTCACACCCCCCCCCCCCCCCCCCCCCCTGAAATTCAATATCTTCGGATCATCTTGAAATCTGCAGTTGGTCAGTTATCTTTTCCCAAATATTCATTGCTTCTGCAATAAATTTAGCGACGCTCTGATTTCGCTGTCGTTATTTTGTATTTGTTGTATCTGTATTTCTTTTTTATCACAACAGATTTCTCTGTGTGAAATTCGGGCTGCTCTCCCTAGGGAGAGCGCGTCGCTACACTACAGCGCCACCCCCCTTTTTTGTATTTTGTTTTTCCTGCGTGCAGTTTTATTTGTTTTTTTTCGATCGAAGTGGATTTTTCTACAGAATTTTGCCAGGAACAACCCTTTTGTTGCCGTGGGTTCTTTTACGTGAGCTAAGTGCATGCTGCATACGGGACCTCGGTTAATCGACTCATCTGAATGATGATGGCAAATTCATAACATTGTAATCACTTAGGTTGTCTTTACTGAGAGAGAGAGAGAGAGAGAGAGAGAGAGAGAGGCAGAGAGATACATATATACAGACAGTGAGCAAAGACACACACAGAGACAAAGACAGACAGAGACTTAGAGACACAGGGAGGGTGGAGAGAGGTAGCAGCAAAAGGAATATGTCCGACAGACAGACAGACAAACAGACGGACAGACAGACAGACGGACATACAAACAAATAGACAGACAAACAGACAGACAGACAGACAGACGGATACCTCGCTGATGTTGACGGTGAAAGGCCCCCCAACAAACTCCGGGAAATATTCATTGACCGGGTCAATGGTCACAATCACTTCGTTCGTCTGCACAGCAAAGGAAAGCCCGCGTGACACCTTTACCCAGCGATAAAGACAAAGACACCCAGCAGGAGCCGTATTCAAGACAAAAACTTCATGTTGCCTTGAGACAAGTTACCCTTGGCATGGCAGGGACCCGCGGGTACAGTTTATCTTGGAGGTTAACTCTCTCTATACGAACGGCGAAAGAGACGACGTTAACAGCGTTTCATCCCAATTACCATCATCAAAATATTGCAAGCGGAAGGCTCTTATACTGAAGAGGTGAATGTTGACAAAGAATACCACAGTTCTGATGACGGAAGCTAAAGTTGGGTCATTCAGACACCCACTGGACATCCGAGGGGTCTGTGTAGAGGAGAAGAGAGGACTGGCCGTACTGAGTGAGTTAACTTCGTATTCAAGAC
>NC_134876.1:30472106-30497106 GCF_041734735.1 Babylonia areolata
ACAAGCACAGAATGGAAAGACTGTGGTGCAAATCAGGATTATGTGTTCACAAACAGTTGTTTAACCACGCCAAAAAAGCGGTGATAAAGATTATTCATCACGCCAGGACAGCATACTACTGTAACCAAAATCATTTATTTATTTATTTTCATATTTAATTAATTAATTATTTATTTATTATTTTTTATTATGTATTATTATTTATTTATTTATTTATTTATTTTTTCAAATATATATATATATATATATATATGTATATATATATATATGTGTGTGTGTGTGTGTGTGTGTAATTTTTTTCCCCACTTATTATTTTACTTTCTTGTTCATATGTCCCTAACACTAACAGTCTCTTCCACCCCCTTCCCTCCCTCACTCCTGCCCTCTCACCCCCTGCCCACTTTCCCTCACCCTTCCCTTTCAGAGCCCTTTCTTTCCCTCATACATTCACACTGACAGTTCTACTCACCCTGCTTCGTTTTTTTTATGTCCTTTCCTGTGACTTCTCATCATTTTCCTTTCCTGAACTTTACTCTCTCCCTCTCTGTCTGTATCTTTCTGTCTGTCACTCACTCATTTCATTTGCCTGAAGAAGAGCCTGTGGCTCGATATGTCGCCTCTTTTATCCGAAGTAAGTCGACCTTTACCAAGATTTTTTTTTAGTCTACCTCCCACTAACAAAATCAAAGAAAGCTTCTCGAGTGGTCCTTTGTTTCAGGTTGCTAACCGTTTACTTGGAATGAAAAGATCATCACCACTTCCCACAATCATTCCACTAATTGAACTTCCAAACCGTTTCCTTCAGTACTTTAAGGAAAAAGTCAGTACGAAATAACCTTGACTCATCCTTAGCAAAGTTTCCTCCTTTCAGTGAACCCTGTTTCCAAGGTCGACAACTCACCCGGTTCACTCCTGTGACTCAAGATATAGTCAAACGTACAATTCTCTCTTCTCCACTTCAAACATGTGAACTTGATCCCTTCCCTTCAAAGTTATTTATTGATTGCATTGACATCCTCTTGCCTTTCGTGACTAACATAATGAATTACTGTCTAACTTCTGGAAACTTTCCTGATTCATATAAGTGTTCTCTGGTAAAACCTCTGCTAAAGAAGCCTTCTCTTGATCCTGACGATATGAAGAACTACCGCCCTGTTTCAAATCTTCCTTTTCTGTCTAAATTGTTAGAGCGTCTCGTTCTTTAGTGACCATTTGATTCACAACAACGTACTCAGCCCTTTCCAGTCAGCATACAGACCTCATCATAGCACTGAAACCGCACTTGCAAAGATCATGGATGGTATTTTAACATCCCTTGACAATAGTAAAATCTGTGTTCTTATACTGCTTGATCTTTCTGCTGCTTTTGATACCATTGACCATACTATCTTGCTAAACAGACATAGATACTCCTTTGGCATCTCTGGCTCGGCACTGTCATGGTTCCAATCCTACCTTACAAACAGAACAGAAACAGTCACGGTAAATGGCCATCAATCTTTTCCATCAACACTCACATATGACGTTCCGCAAGGATCTGTGCTAGGACCAGTTCTGTTTATTCTTTATACTCAACCACTTTTCGATGTTGTTAAAAACCATTATGTAAATCACCATGCCTTTGCTGACGATAACCAACTCTACAAAGAAACGACTTTTTCCGATCTTGACTCTTCCATTGGGGAACTCCAACGGTGTATTGCTGACGTTAAGGCTTGGATGAATCAAAGCAAACTACAATTAATTAAATGATTGTAAAACTGAAGCTATTATTATTTCTTCAAGCAGACTGTCTATAAACAACTCATTGCCTTCCTCTCTCAAAATTGGAGATTCAGATGTAGACTTTGTATCTTCAGTGAAAAATCTGGGTGTGACATTTGATTCAAACCTCACAATGAAGAAATACGTAAACAATCTCTGCAAGGCTGCATATTTTCAAATTCAAAATATCAGTTCCATCCGACATCTCCTTACTACTCAAGCAACACAAACTCTGGTGTGCTCTGTCTTGTCCAGACTAGATTACTGCAACTCACTCCTCATTAGTTGTCCTATCTATCTATCTGTATGTATATCTATATATAAATGGGTGTATGTGTGTGTATAGATATATGTATGTATGTGAATATGTATATATATATATATATATATATATATATCTCTGTGTGTGTGTGTGTGTGTGTGTGTGTGTGTATGTGTTATGCTGAACTTCTGTTTAAATAAAGAATAGGTTTATTATTTCGTGTACAAAACGTTTCAATGCACAGTGGGCTTTTTGTTTTTGTTTTGTTTTGTGTTTTGATTACTCCTTCGTCCTTTTCTTCTTACAAACATTTTTCCCTGATTTCCCTTTTTGAATTTTTTTTTCTTTTTTTTTTTTTTTTTTTTTGCGTTCGTTTAGCTATGATGATTTGTCGTGTTGCTGTTACCTTTTTCAATGGATAAATGTTAAAAAAAAAAAAAGAAAAAAAAAAGAAAAAAAGGAACCTATACCTTGCTCAAGAAGGATACCACGACTTTCAGGAAATACCACTCTGCACTGCCCCCACCCCAGGCACACAGACATACATAGAAATCGTCAGGACTGAACGCATCTTCGCTGACATCCACCATATTACATGTAAATCTAACTCAACGTACCCGCGAGAGAAAACAAAAAGTAAGAAAGGAAGACAGAAAGTAAAGATAGAATGAAATAAAAAGAAAAGAAAAAGAAAGAAACAAGAAAAAAGAAATAAGAATCTCATTGCATCTTGTTGATGAAATCTCTTGCAAATGAAGCACCCTACAGCTTTCAATAAATAACACTGATATGCTGTCCTGTTCGTGCTCTTCAGAAACAAACAGAAAGGAAAGGAAAAGGGAGAAAGAAGAAGAAGAAGAAGAAGAAGGAGGAGGAGGAGGAGGAGGAGGAGGAGGTGGAGGAGGAGAGGAGAAGCAGGAGGAAGAGGAGGAGGAGGAGAGGAGAAGCAGGAGGAGGAGGAGGAGGAGGAGAGGAGAAGCAAGAGGAGGAGGAGGAGGAGGAGGAGGAGGAGGAGGAGAGAAGCAGGAGGAGGAGGAGGAGAGGAGGAGGAAGAAGAAGAAGAAAAAGAGGAGGAAGAGGAAGAGGAGGAGGAGGAGGAGGAGAGGAGAAGCAGGAGCAGGAGTAGGCAACATAAAAACGGCAAGGAAAACAAGATCAGAAGCAAAAAGGGAATTGAAAAGGATGAAGGAGGAGTTAGATAGAGAACAAGGGATGATAAGAAGAAGATAGTTACAGTGAGGAATACGAAGAAAAGGAAGAGAAAACAAAAACTGATCAAATTTGAGGAGGAAGGAAAGAAATAGGCGAAAACAAATTAGTGACAGAAGGTGGACACCTTGGAAAATATTTCAGAAGAAAGGAAAAGACAGAAATCTAATCCGAAACAGGCCATATCACATGCTGATCTAAGTCAGTTTTCATCTTCAGAGAAAGTAAGAAAGAAAGAAAGTAACAAAGTGAGAAAATCACTGAAGAAGAAAGAAAGAAAGAAAGAAAGAAAGGAAGGAAGAAAAAAACGAACAAAAGCAAAACCGAATACAAAAATAGCTTCATCTTGTTGTGAAGCCTCTGTAAGTTTCCATGGTTGATCAAAGTGAATCTGCTGTGGAAGTCTATTGCGAACACTGAAGTCGTCAGTGAATACAGAGATGAGAGCGCAGCCCGAAAGGCAGACGCATATAAAATACACTATGGGCAGGCAGTAGCAGATGATAGGCATCGTCTCCTCTCTTTGGGGGCATTGATGCTTCCGGTCGAGGTCCTGAAGACGCCTCTCCTCAGACGCCAGAAGAAAACCGCGCTGTTGACAGCCAGTCGTCAGGCACTGTGGTCAGAGGCAAAGGTTACCCACCCGAGGCTGATCAAAGTGAGCCGAGACCTTGCTGATGAACTATCTCACTTCTTTCAGCGTATGACCACCCCCCCAGCCCTACCCCCTTCCTGTTCTGACTCTTCTGTAGTTTCATTCTGCTTTGACTTTCTGTGTCAAGACATCAGTCTGACATTGCCTGAAATCTTGTTGGGAACATTGGTCAGGATGTGAGGTTCACACGGAAAATGAGTTCTGTAATATGAAGTTGTCGAAGGAAAACGCATGAACTAGACACATCACAGCAGAATATTATAAATAATGATTAGAAATAGAAATGATATACAGAAGACGAAGACGATGATGGTGAAAACGACAGTGGGACGAAGAAGAAGAGATAGTATTCATTATAAGTCACAAAAGCAAAGACAATGACAGATATGCAGACAGATGGCCAATCTGCCAAATGAAAAAAAAAAAATGGCGCTTCTACCCACACGTAAACCAAAACACATGTGGATCTAGCTCAAATTATTCCTTACAGTCAAGCACGTAAGAAAGAAAGAAAGGAAAGAAAGAACAACGCAACAAAAAAAAAAAAAAAAAAAAAAAAAAAAAAAAGAAAAGAAAAGAAAAAAGAAAAAAAGGAAAAGTAAAGAAAAGAGAGGAATTCACACCATGTTGTTGCCGAACCCTCTACAGGTCTTTATGCTTGATCAAAAAGCAGAGAAGACCTTGCTAATGAAGCGTTCCTCAGGTTTCCTGTTGAAAAAAAAAAATCTCTCCTTGTCCCCACTCTGTTTTTTTTCTTTCTTTTGCTTCACCCTCACGTCAAGAAACTGGTCTTGTCTCTTGTTGGAGCACTGGTCTGGATGGAATAGAAACTCTTGTGCATGCTTCTCTCTAATGTGAAACCACCAAAGAAAAAATATCATGAACCAGACGAAGTGCGCAGAGAACTAGGAATAACAGAAAGGGAAAAAGTGGCCAAAAAGGAAAGTGAATGATATCCAGGAGAAGAAGAAACAGAAGACAAAGACGAAGAAGAAGAAGAAGAAGAACAACAGCAAGAAAAAGAAGAAAAAGAAGACGAAGAAGAAGTAGAGGAGGAGGAGGAGTAGCAGAAGAAGAAGAAGAAGAATGAGAAAAACAAAGCAGCAGCAGCAAGAAGAAGAAGATGATGATGATGAAGATGATGAAGATGAAGAAGATGATGATGAAGTAGTAGTAGTGTGTAGTAGTAGTAGTAGTAGCTGTAGCATTAGCGCTAATACTAGCACTAGCAGTACTGGTAGGAATAATAGAAAACAAGAAGAAAAAGAAGAATAGGACAGAGAAGAAGACATGGTAGCAACGAAAGTAACGACGACGATGATAGAGATGAAGATAAACGGCCAGTCAGATGAACAGCCAGCCAGTCACACACATCAGAAGTTTATCCAAAGTCCCCGGCTCCCTCTCATGCATATAAACGAAACTTGCACATTTACCCAACAGACAGGCCACGTCACGTCGATTTAATTCATTCACCATGTTACAGACATGTAAATAAAGGAAAAAAAAAAAGACATGCAGTCAGAAACTGAGAAAGAAAGAAAGACATGAGGTCAGAAACCGAGAAAGAAAGAAAAACAAAAAGAAAAGAAAAGAAGGGGAAAAAAAAGAAAAAAAAAAGAAAAGAAACTCACATCATCATCTTGTTGCTGAAGCCCTGCAGGTCTTATCACTAGATAAAAAAAGAAGAAGAAAAAGAACCGAGACCTTGTTAATGAAGCATCCTGTAGCTTTCAAGGGAAACAAAAAAATAATCCATCCTGTTCTCGCTTTTTTTGTTGTTGTTGTTGTATTTTTTTGGGGTTCTGCTCCATCTTCCTGTGTCAATACACTGGTCTGACATTCCCTGAACTCTTGCTGGGATCATTGGTCACAATGTAGCGGTCACACGGAAACTCTTTAACACGCTTGTCTCCACTGTGAATGGGCAAGGGAAAAAAACGTATGTGTCAGATGATGCAGAAAATAGAACTAACAGACAGAAAAAGAAGAAAAAGAAGAAGAAAAAGAAGAAGAAGAAGAAGAAGAAGAAGAAGAAGAAGAAGGTGGTGGTGGAAGAGGAGGAGAAGATAAGGAAGAGGAGGAGGAACGGAAGACGACGACGAAGAAGAAGAAGAATGACGAAGAGGAGGAGGAGAAAGCGAAGGAAAGCACGGTGGCAGGGGAAAGGAAACGTATAAAAAATGGAGGACGCAATGATCATGACAGACACATAAGCAGACTGCTAGACGGCAAGATTGAGACGGACAGGAATACAATACAAAAAAAATATCCTGACTTCCTTGTATTTTTTTCTCTCCCACACAAGTCTGGCAAGTCCACCTACACACAGACCACATTGCAGGTGGATGTCATTCAATTTGTCTTCCTAAAAAACAACAGCAACAACAACAAAAACCAAGAAGAAAATCGAGAAAGAAAGAAAGAAAGAAAAAAAGACGAGAACGAGAGAAAGAAAGAGCAAAGGAGAACCCCCCCCCAAAAAAAAACAAAAAAAACAAAAAAAACAAAAAACAAAAACAAAAACAACAAAAAAACCAAAAAAAAACCCCCAAAAAACCCAAAACAAAAACAAAACAAAAAAAAAAAGAAAAAAGAAGAAGAAAAAACAAACACTAAATAAGGAATGAAAGACGGAAAAGAAAAGGAAAGAAACTTAGAAAGAAAGAACACAAAAACACTTGCTCCATCTTGTTGATGAAGCCTTTACAGGTTTTAACGCTTGATGAAACGAGGGGTGACCTTGCTAACGAAGCATCTAACAGCATTTTGGAAGTAAAACACTCGAACCCTGAACTCTTGAAGGGAACATTGGTCAGGATGGGGGAGGTCACACGGAAACTCTTTAACATGCTCGTCTCCATTGTGAATGGACAGAGGGAAAATGCAACTAAGTCTTAGAAGAAGAAGAAGAAGAAGAAGAAGAAGAAGAAGAAGAAGAAGAAGAAGAAGGAGGAGGAGGAGGAGGAGGAGGAGGAGGAGAAGAAGGGGAGGGGGAAGAGGAGGAGGAGGAGGAGGAGAAAGAGGGGAGGGGAGGAGGAGGAGGAGAAGGAAGAGGAGGAGGAGAAAGAGGGGGAGGAGGAGGAGGAGGAGGAGAAGAAGGAGGAGTTCAGGAAGAAGTTTTTGTCTAACCTTACAATTTCAGCTGGAGGAGCAAAAAGAAAAGACATACATATCAGTGGGAATTTTTTTTTCCTGTTGCGTGTCTGTTTATGTATTTCATACACTTGTTACGTGTCTTTTATATCTATCTATTTTTTGTTATATACAACCATTCAACCATCACCGACCAGATATAATCACAACTCTGCACAAAAAAATGCATCTATCACATATCGATCCGAACCGACAACTGTAGAAGAAAAGGAATAAAACACCAAAAACAACAACAACAACAACAAAAATAAGAACAAGAAAAAACAGAAACAAACCTCGTAGCTAGCAGCTGAAGCCCAAGATGTTAGCTGTTGAGAAAAACAGCAGTATCCATGCTAATGAGGCGTCACACAGATGCAGAAAAGAAGAAGAAGAAGAAGAAGAAGAAGAAAAAGCCAGCTCCTGCTGATGCCCTTCATATTTTTGTTGAGCCACCTCTCTCTCTCTCTCTATGTGGTTGAAAAACAACAACCACTACCACCACCTACCATTACATTTTCAAGCTCTTATTCGAACATTGATGAGAATGAAGGGGTAGAACGGAAACTCTTTAGCGTGCTTCTCTCTAATGTGCTGAAGCAGCCGCACGTGGGAGAAAAAACAACAGCAAAAAAACACCCCCAAAACAAGCTAATAGAAATTTATGGAAAGGACGAAAAAGAAGACGACGAAAGACAGGAAAACAAAGAAGAAGAAAAAGAAGAAGAGGAGGAGGAGGAGGAGGAGGAGGAAGAAGAAGAAGAAGAAGAGGAGGAGGAGCAGGAGGAGGAGGAGCAGGAAGAAGAAGAAGAAGAAGAAGGGGATGTTGAAGTGGAAAGATAGAGGAGATGGATGGACGTGGTGAAGACCTCCATTCAAGGAAGGACGGACGCCCACTCAGTCTGGCTCCACCGCAAAGCTGTTCCTGTCGTCAGAAGGAGGCACGGGGTGGGGGTAGGGGGAAGGGTTAGTAGGTGGTGTCCTGCGTATTTACAGTCAGAGCAGGCACCACTGGGGACACCAGCCAAGTGACTCAGCAACACTGCAGAAGCTCCTCTAGTGTGTGGTCTTTTGGCGACTAGCACCGAAAGCTTTTTTAAGGGGGTAATGTGCCTTTTTTCAGTCGTTCGTCTTCAAGGTTTGGACAGTACACAGAAAACAAAATACAGATTAATCATATGATGAATATTTACGCATGTAACATGGACACACATATCAATACAAACACATACTAAAGTACATATATTATCAATCCCGAAATAATTATTAATGCCTCAATATCAAAACCCATCATATCAATGCAAACACATCAAATAATTACAACGTCGAGATTGACCATCCAAATGTAGCCCTTCCTTTTTATCTATGCGTTTTTCCTCATAGAACCCATACTAATTTTTAATTGATTAATGAGCATTTGGACCGATGATGGACGTTTTCCGTATATTTATTGCTCAGATACATATTTTGCGAGTGAAAGTATCATGTCTTCATTTTTCTGTCATCAGTATGCCGAACAAATCTTTTCTCTGCGCTGGAGCTGTATTGAAAATGGTACAGTTTTTTTTCTTCACAATTCATCGAATCTTTTGCAGTCAAATATGAAATGATTTTCAACTTCTGAGCTTTCGCCACACATTAGGCAAGGAGATGTTGCTACGTCTGAATCGAACCATCTTCTGTTGGCATTCAGTCCAAGTGCTCTCAATCTGAGCTTCGCAAAGCAAATTGTATGCCTTTTATTTGTTATAAACTTAATATACTTATCTGTTTGAAATACTGATTTAAATGAATGGAACTATTTATACCTATCATTGCTCTCTGTTTCTCCGTGTCAGTTTTATTTGTAACATGCTGTAAGTCTATCTTTAAATTCCGATACAAAGCCGCTCTCTTGCACTACTCCTTGGCGCATCCAAACAAGACCGAATCCATGTTCCGTTAGTGTTTTCGTGATGTGGAATACCCAGTTCTGTTTGCCCTTCTCTTGCAGCAGCAGGATCTCGTATGCTTGTCTACACGATAGTGATATTGGCAGATTTGTTAGTTTGAGCCAAGATTTTATGCATTTTACAATTGATCTAATATGCAATGGGTACCTACCGGTTTCGCCATACATTATAGTGTTTGATGAGTGTAATGGGACACCAAGAAAGCGCTTCTTTGCAAATGTATGTACCTTTTCCATTTGGTTATTTGACATGAATCCCCACATTTCCGCTCCATAGTTCAAGGCTGGTTCAATTTGTGTCGAAAAGTTTCCAGAAAAGCTGTGCGTCAGTCGAACGCAGTCTCCTGAGTGATTTTATAATTTGGATTAAAACTTTTTTTCCCCTTGACAGAGACAGAGTGAAGGAAAGAGGGAGAAAGGGATATCATGAAACTTGGAAATTTATGACTCACACCTGCATACACAAACCCAAAATATATTCTCGAGGCTTTCTACCATTTTAAAAGCATTTTGCTGCTGCTTTGTGCAGAGGACAAAGACGACCATGGCCCAATTCAAACTCATGCCTCCACAATTATGAACCGAAGCGCCATGTGCCTTTGTCGTCAGCTAGTTAAGACCTCTTCATTGCTTAGTTGCTCAATAGTTTTCGCGTTTTGCTAGGCATGATAATATATCCAGAACGCAATTGGGAAATAGAGAATGTTCTTTGTGGTTTTGTTTGTTTGCTAGGCTGACAGATTGACCGAGATACGCCAAGGAAAGAAACAGAAAAACGGAGGAGCAAAACAATTCAGTCTTTTTTTATGCTTATTATTTGTCCTCTTGCTATATCCTAAGCAATGATGAATTAAGAACTTGTGTCGTATGGAGCCTCCCACAAACTTGCGCATTTGTTCATTCACCTGTTCATTCACAAGCTTACTGACACGAACTGTGTCATCTACAGTGCCTACAAACGGTGAGGTTTTTGACTTTTCGCATTCGTTATCAGCTGCGTCTGGTGTTAACAACTTACTTTATACACTATGTCCATTAAGTAATTTTTCGTTAATTGTATTTGACCTATGTGAAGTTCTCACCCTTGATTCCATTCTCAATCTGTCATGTTTCCCCCAACTCACCACACACACACACACACACACACACACACACAACACACACACACACACACACACACACACAAACACACACACACACACACACACACACACACACACACACACACACTCCTCTCCCACCTTTTTCTTTATGTATCATTTCAACGATAACATTCAACCGTGAAACCCAATGTTTTTATTAGATGCTTACCTTCACCAGTATCTTACGTTCCACCCCCCCCCCCCCGCCCCCTTTCCTTCATTTCAAATCTGCCATTCATTGTATTATTTTATCTATTTATTTATCTACTTATTCGTCTACTTGCAAGAACAAAAACAAAACAAATAAAAACAACATCATTTTTGCGATCGAGTAGCCTTGTTGGTAGGATGGTTCTTTCTTTACTTTAACGTCTTTTCACTATAAGTGATGATAGACGAAGATAGGGAAAAAAACTGCTAGGGAGGGGAAAAAAATTGGTGGATTATTTGTTTGAAACAGACATATTTACATTTTACTTTGAAAGTTTTATAAAATGTTTTCTAAGCAATGCGATTGATGAAACATGCAGAGAACCTGAAATGCGTAACAATAAAACTCATCTGACATTCATATTCTCTGGTTGGTAAGATCACTTTCACGAACAATGGAGTTAAGGAAATTGGTAGTCGGTTCATATTATTGACCTGGATCTTTTCAAATTCCATAAAATATCTCTAGAGACTGCTCTATGATAAACTGTCACCCCCCTCGCTCTCTGACTCAGCGAGAAGAGTTTACCACAGCGAGAGAAATAGAGAGGAGGTGGTGGAAATTGGCTGTCGTTTCCCATATCGATCTTTCCACCAACTGGCTTCGAAAGCCAATTTTTCCTTCGGTCTCTTTTCTTTTCTTACACACACACACACACACACACACACACACACACACACACATATATATGTCTATGCGTCTGTGATGTTTTGGTGGGATTGTTGTTCTTGCTGATGATGATGATAATGATGATGATGATGATGATGATGATGATGTGTGTGTGTGTGTGTGTGTGTGTGTGTGTGTGTTTATATACATGCATACATACATGTGCTTGTGTATGTGTGCATGTGCGTGCGTGTATGTACGCGCCTATATATATATATATATATATATATATATGATTGGGAATACGCGCGTGCACACGCATGTGTATGCGTTTTGTCAATCCATTCCTACACTGCAGTATAAATTGCACAGTGCACTGTACTTTTCTCTGTCCGCCCCTGTCTCTCTCTCTCTGTCTCTCTCACTGAGCACGCTTAGGTTTGTGAGCGCCCATATCAATGTGCGCACGTGCGTGCGAGCGTGTGCGTAGATATATGCACGCCAATGCATATCATTATAGGCCTTTGATCGCTGCAACGGAAAGGTAATTCAATACCTGTCGTTCCCTTCTGTGTCCACGGTCATGGTAGGCCCAGTATTACAGACGGCAGGCCATAACATTCAAATGCGAACGAGATTATTTTCCCCTCTGCCACAGTCCAAACCGAAAGCCTGAAAATGTGGACCCGTGAATAACCCGCGGCACGTTTATTGTTTTGATCAATAATCTCTAGGATTCTTACTCAACTTTCGATAGCGGTTTTTGAGTGAGACAGCATTGGATTGTGATTAGATTCCATGGCGAAAGGAAAGCCACTATATTTATTAGCAGGTGGTGTCCTTTACACACTGCCATTGTCGTGTGTGTGTGTGTGTGTGTGTGTGTGTGTGTGTGTGTGTGTGTGTGTGTGTGTGTGTGTGTGCGTGTGTGTGTGTGTGTGTGTGTGTGTGTGTGTGTGTGTGTGTGTGTGTGTGTGTGTGAGAGAGAGAGAGAGAGAAGAGAGAGAGAGAGAAATCTTCAAGTTCCAACCGGGTGTTTGCTCTGCTCTTGTGGTTTGACAAGAAATGTCTGACGGCCACTGTGTATCCCCACAAGAAACTAACGATTATTCCGTTTTTAGACAAGAAATCTGTCAACCACCAATCTGTCTCTCTCTTGCAGAAAGAATGGGAAATCATGAATGTGAACAGAGAATTCGATTACGCTCACGATGAAGACGAATGTTCAACACAGCTTCTTGTTGTTGTCGTCATGCAGAGTTGATTTCATACGAAATGGATACAGCAACAGGTGAGAATTACAATAACAACAAAATTAGATGATAATGAGCAAGGGAAGTGCGTGCATGCGGCCGGTGTGTGTGTGTGTGTGTGTGTGTGTGTGTGTGTGTGTGTGTGTGTGTGTGTGTGCAGAGAGAGAGAGAGAGAGAGAGAGAGAGAGAGAGAGAGAGAGAGAGAGAGAGAGAGAGAGAGAGTATGCACAGAACTATGCATATCCTCATCATAGTTCGTGAGTGTTTGGTGTCATTTTCATATAAAACCTTCCAGGTAACAGACCAGCTGAGCAGCACACAAATAAACCAAAGCAACATGTTGTCAGTGGAAAACATGAGATGATATGATTCACATATGGTATCATTCGACACTTAATTGTGTTTATGCAATGCCCAGAATAACTGCAGAATAACCCCCCCTCCCCCCCCCCCACCTCTATCTCTCCGCCCTGTAACACAAACACCCGACACAAAAAATGCAAACAAAAATCCTGAAGACGATACCAACCCCAAAAAAGCCCACGGGGACTGTCATTGAGCACCATGGAAATGTACTATGAAACAAACCTGCACGACACAGGCACACAAACAGACACACACACACAGACACACACACACACAAACACATCATTTAAATCAATCAAACATGGAGTACCACAGGGATCCATCTTAGGGTCAATATTGTTTTCTATTTATGTTAGTGACTTGCCTTGTTCCATGACATGTAAATGTGAAATGTTCGCAGATGACACCTCATTTCATTCCAGCAATTCAGATACATGCAAACTCACAGATGATCTTCAAGACAACATTCAGAGACTTAGTGACTGAACACAATTAAATCAAGTGTCCTTAAACACACAGAAAACTAAATGCATGTATGTGGCTGCACGACAAAAAGGACAAAGGATGAAACACATATTCAAACCACTTTTCCAAGGCGTAAACAGAATTGAAGAGGCAGAATCACATAAGATTTTGGGCGTCTTTATTGACAAAAATATCTCTTGGACTGACCATATGACTTACTTAGTAAAACGTCTCTCCAGCCAAATACGTCAATTAGCAAAAATAAAAAAAGATCCTTGGCCTTGACGTTCATTCACGAAAGCTTTTTTTCTGTGCACATGTCCTGCCAATTATCGATTATGCGTCAACTCTATGGGACAACCGCAGCAATACAAACTTAACATTTATTCATCGTATGTATAAAAGAGCGTTAAAATTAGTATTGTTGAAGTCAAGCTCTCTGATCCATACTGATTATAAACTACTTAATGTATTATCTTTCCACAACAGGCTGTTCTTCAACAAGGCTGTTTGCATGCATAATGTGATATATGGAAATGCTCCCAAAAAGATTACAGAAACTTTTAAAACTAATGACCACAGACACAATCATCTGTTATCTATACCCAGACCTAGAAATAACCTTCATAAACCCAGCTTCCTATACTCTGGTGGAAGCTTATGGAAGAACCTGCCACTCATTTTAAAGAATATAAAGAATAAGAATGTGTTTAGGAAAAATCTGAAAAATCATCTTATTAACTGTGCAATTGATGAACAATAACACAAATATGTATCTATTAGCTGCCACCTAAATTATTGTTTGTGAAATGGTTTTTGTATGTTTTGGCTGGCGGTTTACTTGTGTTATATGAGGGTGTGTGTGAATCCTACAGTGTATTTCATTATCTCGCGATTCTAGCATGTATGTTTTTTTTTTTTCCTTTTTTCCCTTCTATGTTTCTCCTCTTTTTTCTTTTCTTTCTTATTTATATTTACATTTGTTTTGTTTATTTTCTATTATCTAGATGGCTTGATGTAAAAAAAAAAAAAAGCAGTTGTTGCTTATTCAATTACCATCTTGAAATAAAAATGTTGACTTGACTTGACACACACACGTACACACTCACACACACATGTATTGTCATCATTTATGTTGAGATAACAATTGATCGCATTATGTGCACAAAATTATGCTCTTTATGAAAAATTATTATCATTATTATTATCATTATCATTTTATCATTATTATTATCATCATCATTATTATCATTGTCATTGTTATTCCACTTACCCGTGAGATAGATGTGGAGAGTGTACAAAAATACACAGTGTAGTAAACTCAGCAGGTGCAATTTATTCCTCATGATGGACTAGGAACCGAGTACAGAGTTTTACAGTCAGTGAAGGGCACACCACGCCAATTTGACCAACTCAAGTCTTGCCCCAAGAACCTCACAGCTTTGTAGGAATCTCAGCGCTCGGTTATTTTACACCCTCATACCACACACCCCCGGGGTAACGTTTTCCTCACAGTTGATGACTGTATCTGGGTGACATTTCAAGCACACGCTTATGCACTGGTACGAGGGTATATATATATATATTTTTTCTTCTTCTTCTTCACGGTTTATGTGCTCATTTCAAGCACCATTATTGTCCACCTGTGTGATTTTGCTAGGTAGCGTTGCAGACCTTGTTGGCAGTTTGCCAAGTTCGGCGCGCGTTTCACTGCAAATGCGTCTGTGGCTCAACAAAAGCGGAAACATTCTATACCCAGCGATAAGCAGTGTTCGAAGTCTGATATATATATATACGATAAGGTGGAGGGAGTGGGGAAGAGTGTGCCTGCGTGTGTGTGTGTGTGTGTGTGTGTGTGTGTGGAGGGGGGCCAGGGGGAGGGGGTTAAAGGGGAGGGATAAGTTAGGGACAGTTTGACAAGCTTAGATACAGCGGTGTTCTTTGGGGTTTATAGAGAACGTGTTTTTGTTTCATCTTCTCTGTCAAGTTAGGCTGTATAACTTTTGGAAAACATTTGTTTCTAGATAGAACTCTCTTTATTATTATATCAAGATCAAATATTTTTCGTGTTGTGGCGAACACTGCCAACAAATAAATCAGTCCTGAGGTTCAGATGTGTTCTATCTTGTTCTAAATATCATTGTATTCAAGTTCAAATGTGTTCTAACGTGCTCTAAATATCACTGTCTCGAGGTTCAAATGCGTTCTTTCAATTTCGGAATGATTGTCTGGATTTATTTTCATAATGCAATATGCAAATCTAACCGTACATGCATGTCGATTTAAGAATAGGTTACAACAGATTATAGCTAAAATGATATTGCGAGTTTTTATGGTGTTAATTTTCAGCGATGAAGTTGAAAGAACAGAGGATCCTTAACATACTGAGGCTTGATTCCACCAGTCTGAAGGGCTTTTTTTTTGCAGTTACCACACCACTGTCATTTGTCCAACCTTTCACTCACGCGTCCTTTCAGGGGCATCCATTAGGGGAAAAGAAAAACAACCAACGAAACAAACAAAAAAACAAAAACAAACGCGCTATTCGCATACGCATAAAATTGTCTCCCCATCTCTCGCTCTTCATCTTTTTCGTGAACACACACACACACACCGCGCATATGCGCACGAGCACACACACATATAATAAACATTCGCACGCGCGCATGCACACACACACACACACACACACACACACACACACACACACGCATATATATATATATAAACGCACGCACGCACGCACGTGCGCACATGTAAACGCATGTACATACGCGAAATAAAAATAACGTGATGATACTTTTTAGTCCAAAAATTATAATTGTATAAGACGTACACTCTTCAAACATGCTGTGTGGAGGTCTCAATAAAAATACATCAGTTAAAAAACAACAACAACAACCAAAAAAACAACAACAACAAAACAAAAACAACAACAAAAAAAACCCAACCCCCCCACACCCCCCTCCAAAAAAAAAACCCCACGTGAAACGAGCAAGAAAGGAAGTAAGCAAGCGCACAAACCAGGCGGCAAGTTGACCGTTGAGACCCCGAGACACAATCAGTCAGCAAGTCGGCCTCAATTTGTGTTCTGTCATGTCGTCGTCTGAATGAGTCTGTACCTCGACTGTATTTTTCACGTTGCTGGGAATAGAGCCTGCCTTCACACATACACATGGCGATTTGTACACACACACACACACACATACACACACACACACACGCCCGCAAACATACAAACACACACACACACACACACACACACGCGCGCACACATGCACGTACACACAAGCACACACACACATACAAGCACCCCCCCCCCTCCCACACCCCCCTCCTCCTTGTCAGCCTTAATTATTTTCCTATCAGGCGATCAGAACGCTACCTTAATAGTCATACTGAAGTGGCCTATGCCACAACCAGTCGAAGCGGAGCCAGAGTTTTGGCATTGACTCATACTCTCCATTTCTTATCGTTTAAGAAAGAATGACTCCTTACAATAACAACCAAAGAATTATGAACACAGTACCCATGAAAGTTGTTCCTTCGAATCCCAGCCAGAGCTTGATACTTAAGTTCGCAGTATACAGCCCTGCATTGTGTTTTCTGTTAATTGTTAAGGCTTAATGATACTCACACAATAAACTACAGATCACCCCCACCACCCCCACGCCCCCGAAAAAACCGAACAAACACACACACACACACACACACACACAAACCCATCACCGTGGTCTTATGACTGATAAGTTCTTCAAAGGACAACATTCGGAGTGGAGTGTTGATCTAGAGGTAATGCGTCCGCCTAGGAAGCGAGAGAATCTGAGCGCACTGGTTCGAATCCCATAGTCGCCTGTATTTTCTCCCCCTCCATGAGACCTTGAGTGGTGGTCTGGACGCTAGTCATTCAGATGAGACGATAAACTGAGGTCCCGTGTGTAGCATGCGCATGCAAAAGAACCCACGGCAACAAAAAGGGTTGTCCTCGGCAAAATTCTGTCGAAAAATCCACTTCGATGGGAAAACAAATAAAACTGCAGGCAGAAAAAATACACAAAAAAAGAAAAGAAAAAAAAAAGGTGGTACTTTCAGTGTAGCGATGCTCTCTCCCTAGGGAGAGCAGCCCGGATTTCACATCTGTTGTGACAAAAAGAGTAATACAATACAATACAATTATGATTTTAACAATAAAGTAATTGATTTTCTTCATGAAAAGATAATCGTTTATCAAAAGCACTTTTTAAACATCAGTAAACAGAACAATTAATTTTTGGTGACACAACGGCTGTGTTGAAAGGAAATAATGATAACGATAATGGTGAGAGAAAAAAACTCTCCAAAGATGTTTACTATTACTACTACTATTACTTCGTGACATTTACTACCAGTGCGGCACCGGTCGTGTGGATGTTAAACGTGGCAATTTTTTTTATAACTTTTTGTCATGCGCATGTGCGATACAGTTTCTTCGCACATGTATCTTTTGAAGAAGAAGAGGACGACGAAGACCATTTCCACAACCAAAATTATAATTCATACTTTCATAAACAAAGACAATAATCCACAAAACCAAAGTGGTTCTACATAGCTCAATCATTATTTTCTCTTACATTGACATCAGCACCACTCTGTTTTTAAGGAAACTTAATGGTGTTAGAATCACATGCCACATACAACTTCCCCCCCCCCCACAACACCCCCCACCCCCTCCCCGGATAAAATCTCCGTGCGGTTGACAGAACGGAATAAGGGAAATGAATCGTCGAAAAGTAAGGCGAGAAAGATAGGGCAGTGAAATCAATCAACGAGTCGAAGTTTGGAGGGCGAGGAGGTGTGGGTGTGGAGGGTGGGTGGTGGTGGATTAAGCGGCGTGAGACCAGTACTGAGTTTGTTATCTTTGGGAACAGTGACTTGTTACTAGTAAGGGGGTGTCGATGGCAGTGGTAAAGGTCGTGGTGGTCGTGGTATTGGACGTGGTGATGGATGAGGCGTGTGGAGTGTACGTGTATGAGTGAGCACGTTTTCGCGTGCATGTGTGCGTGCATGCGTGCGTTGCGTTGCACACTTGCGTTTGTGTGTGTGTGCGCACGCGCAGTTATTATTTAGTGGATGAGGGGACTAGGGGGGGGGGGGGGGGCGGAGAGAGAGAGAGAGAGAGAGAGAGAGAGAGAGAGAGAGAGAGAACATATATGCGGCACACACAGATACACACACACACACACACTCAAACACACACACACACACACTCACACACACACACACACACACACACACACACACACACACACACACACAGTGCTTGTCACATATTATGATGTTGTATAAGCACTATATAATGTGGCACAGAAGATCGACAATAACGACTCCAAAGGTTAAGCAGCAGGGCAACTTTCTTTTCTGTTTGCTTATTTCTTTCCCCCTTCTTTCCATCCATTCCTCTTTCTTTTTTTGCTTTCTTTCTTTCCTTCCTTCCTTCTTCTTTTTCTATTTTTTTCTTTCTATTCTTTCTTTGGCGCCCTGTTCTGTTTCTGTTCTTTCTTTCCATTCTTTCCCTTTTCCTCCTCCTCCTCCTCCTCCTCCTCAATGTTCTTTTTTTTAAAATTTATTTCCTCTTCTTGCTCTTTTTATTCTTTCTTCCACCGTCTCTGTCTTTTCTCCTCCTCCTTCTCCTCCTCCTCCTCCTCCTCCTTCTTCCTTCTTCTCTTCCTTCTTTTTCTTCTCCCTTCTTCTTCTTCTCCTCCTGTCCCATTGCCCCAGTCTGTGACAGGTTATCCAGAACTTAATGCTGCTAGACCGAAGGAAAGAGTTACAGGCGTAATTCTGCAATGCACCTATTTTCGTTTCGCCCCACGGTATATTATTCATCTTTAGCCGATGAGTGGAGTGAGAAGGGTAAAAATGGGTGGGTACAAAAATGGCCATCCCTGAAAAAAAAAAAAAGTCTGACAGTTTATTCTGAATCAAGATTGATTAAAGATTAGAGATAAAGAGAGAGATCGAGAGAGCGGGATACAGAGAAAGACAGAGAGAGAGAGAGAGAGAGAGAGAGAGAGAGAGAGAGAGAGAGAGAGAGAGAGATACAGAGGCAGATACAGACAGGAAATGTTAAGTCAAAGAAACTTCCTCTCTGCCTCCCCTCCACCCCCCTCACACACACACCACTTCATACCCATTTCCACACGTATCTTCTTTTTTTTCCTAAAAAAAAGTATATGTAGATTTATCCCCCTGGGGAAAAATAAGGGTAGGGGCAGTGTCAGCAGGGCAAGACCTCGGACGGACAGACAGACAGCTAGTTCCCGAAGCGCGTTCAGCGAGTTTAGTGTGGTTCTACAGAAAATCCATGGCCTCCATCACGGCCACTGCAGTCTTGAAGGTGTCGGATTTAATCACCTGACTAAGTAAACGTCAGTTAGCACAGGAAGAGGAGGAAAAGGAGAAGGAGGAGGAGCTGGAGAAGGAAGAGGAGGAGGAGGAGGAGGAGGAAGAAGAAGAAGACGAAGAAGAAGAAGAAGAAGGTGTCGGATTTAATCACCTAAGTAAACGTCAGTCAGCACAGGAAGAGGAGGAAAAGGAGGAGGAGGTGGAGGAGAAGGAGGAGGAGGAAGAGGAGAAGAAGAAGAAGAAGAAGAAGAAGAAGAAGAAGAAGAAGAAGAGGAAGAACTCACGGCCACTGCAGTCTTGAAGGTGTCGGATTTAATCACCAAACTAAGTAAACGTCAATTAGCACAGGAAGAGAAGGAAAAGGAGGAGGAGGAGGGGGGGGGGGGACGTGAAGAAGACGAAGAAGTAGAAGAAGAAGAAGACGAAGAAGACGAAGACGAAGACGAAGAAGAAGAAGAAGAAGAAGAAGAAGAAGAAGAAGAAGAAGAAGAAGAAGAAGGAAGAGGAGGAGGAGAAGGTGGGAAGGAAATATATTCATGCGAAAACTAATACCGAAAAGAAATAAATTTAGGTTACAGTACATGTCACAAACCAGTATGGCTTGTTCCATGCAACAGACATTTCAAACGATTAAAAAACAACACGGAATCACAACATAAGTAGAAGTGAATGACATTAACAAAAGAGAGAGAGAGAGAGAGAGAGAGAGAGAGAGAGAGAGAGAGAGACCGACCGACCGACAGACAGACAGACAGACAGACAGACAGACAGACAGAGACATAGACACAGAGAGAGAGAGAGAGAGAACACTGAATGATTTTTAATGACTAAGGCTAATAGCCCCTATCATAACAGATGCAAACAAAACACGTTTCCGACAAAATTCGACAACAAAATATAACTACGCATGCAGTTATTATTTAGTGGATGAGAAAGAGAGAAAGAGAGAGAGAGAGAGAGAGAGAGAGAGAGAGAGAGAGAGAGAGAGAGCAAAAATATAACTGCATTACAGTTCAATGTGCAGAGAGAGAGAGAGAGAGAGAGAACTCAGAACTCAAAACGTTTTCATTCAAGGATTAAGATTTTAGGCATTGCCTATTCTTCCAATCTGTCCTTGCTAATCTTCATCTATTACAAATAGCACAAACATAAATGAAAGGAAAAGGTTTTCATGCAGAATTGTATACATAATGAAGAAAACACCCCCCCCGCCCCTCCACACACACCCACATCCGTGCACACACATGCATACACACACTGACGCTCGCGTGCGAGCGCACACACATACGTACACACACACGCGCGCACACACACTGACAGAGAGAGAGAGAGAGAGAGAGAGAGAGAGAGAGAGAGAAATCCCCATCCTGGACCTCACGGAAGACTTTTCAGGATAACCACAAAGTAAAAATCGGCTCAGAGTCTGTAATCCTCCCCTGCCCGACTTCCCGGTGTAGCAGCATAATTATTTCTACCCTAGTTGTTTTTCCTCCTGGGGTAAAATCTGGCTAGTCCAAATGTCAACCCCGGTGTCTCTCTAAACTGGCTGGAATGCCTTCCTCCCCTCCCCCACCACTCCCCTGCGAATCCCCCCCCTGCCTCCTCTTCCCTGAGGAATAAACTTGGTCCAGTCCGAACTGATCCTCTCCTTCCTTGAGTTCGATTCTACACTCCCCTCCCCCTCCTAGCTCCAGCCAGGGAATATAAGGGTCAACCGACCCCTTCCTCTCAAATAGTTTAATTAAACCCATATACATTTCCACTTGGGATGGAGGGCAGTGTGAGGGGTGTCGATCTGGACTACCCCGTAAATGACTCCCCCCCCGGGTGAAATTCAACGGGGGTTGAGCTGTGGAGTGGAGGGAAGTTTCATACTGTTACACCAGGGTAGAAAGGGGTTTAACGTTTTCTCCAAAAAAGCCAGCTCGAAAACTCGTAGTTAAGTTCCCTCGGAAAGGGAGATTTAGTTTGAAAGAAGTTGATCGAAATTTTTTTTGGAAAGTAAACTGTGAGCAGAGACGCGTGCGCTCGCGTTCGCAATCACTCACGCCGGCATTTATGCGCGTATACACACATGCACATGCAAACGTACATGCGCACGCACAGGCACAGGCACAGCACACACACACACACACACACACACACACACACGCATTCACGAGCACACACACACATTTAACAGGAACATAACACAGGTCTACAACGACAAATATAAACACAGACTATAACGCACATCTATACTAAATTTAGACACACGACTATAATACAGGTCTACAACAGCAAAAAATTAACTCAGACTGTAATGCACGTCTACAACAAAAATAAACATAGGCCATAACACAAGTCTACAACAAAATAGACGTAGGACTATGACACATTTCTACAACAAAAATAAACGCTGGACTATAACACATATCTACAAAGAAAATAAACACATAACTTTAACACAGGTCTACAACAGAAACAGACATTGGATTATAACAGAGGGAAAATAGGACTAACAATGGGATAAACTCAGGACTTTAACAGAGTTCCATAACAGGTGCATAGCTATCTCAAAGCGATCCGTGTCCCACGATTGAAGGAGAGAGAGAGAAAGAGAGAGAGAGAGAGAGAGAGAGACAGACAGACAGACAGACAGAGAGAGAGAGAGAGAGAGAGAGAGAGAGAGAGAAAATAGAAGGGTAGGAGAGAAAGACAAAATAAGGGACAGGCAGTGAGACAGAGACAGAGAAAGAGAGAGAGAGGGAGAGAGAGAGAGAGAGAGAGAGAGAGAGAGAGAGAGAGAGAGAGAGAGATTCAAGATGGTTTATTCATGTATAGACCTAGGCCCCTTATGAAGTGGAATGTGAACATCATTTTAAAAACATTACATCACGACACTGTGAGCATCAATAAACACAGTCAACCAAAAATATAACTGCATTACAGTTCAATGTGCAGAACAATAAAAGAAAAAAGGAAACAAACAACAAGAAGAAAAACAACAACAACGTTTTCACGAAATGTCCATTTCTCTGAATTTGAAAGCTTTGTATAAAAATAGCGAAAATTTACGAACAGCTTCAAGGGAAGTAGATGACATCAATAAGTTCAGTTTAAACAACGTAGGTTTTCAATAATATAAACTCCTCTCGAATGTTCCTTAAAGCTGGACAACAAAGAACAAAGTGTATCTCATTTTCTTGTGAGTCTCTACATAATGAACACACCAGATCACTGTTGTTACATATTATGTATCTGTAATGATGGACCGCTAATTCGGTAATACCTAATCTAAATCTTGTCGTTAAGTATTTTAAATGTCTATCCATATTTAACACTAAATAAGGTTTAAGATCAGACACACTCCAAATTTTTTTTATAGAAACTAAATCTTTCACTATTATGAATATGATCAGAGCATTTCTGCCATCTGCAACCAATCAGTCATTGTCGAAACACACCGATGAATGACGGGTGCAATAGCCGAATGGTTAAAGCGCTGGACTTTCAATCTGAGGGTCCTGGGTTCGAATCTCGGTGCACCTGGTGGGTAAAGGGTAGAGATTTTTCCGATCTCCCAGGTCAACATATGTGCAGACCTGCTAGTGCCTGAACCCCCTTCGTGTGTATGCGCACGCAGAAGATCAAATACGCACATTAAAGATCCTGTAATCCATGTCAGCGTTCGGTGGGTTATGGAAACAAGAATATACCCAGCATGCACACCCCCGAAAACGGAGTATGGCTGCCTACATGGCGGGGTAAATTAAAAAACCAAAAAAAACCAAACAAACGGTCATACACGTAAAATGTTACATGTCTGTCTGAGTGTGTATGTGTGTGCGTCTGAAATCTGAATGACACAGGAAATGAATGATGAGCGCCCAGTGGCAGCCGTCAGTCGGCTCTACCCAGGTAGGCAGCCTGTGGTGCAAATGTCCCCGTGTATGTAAAGCGCTTAGAGCTTGGTCTCTGACCGAGGATAGGCGCTATAGAAGTATCCACATCAATCAATCAATCAATGAACGCCTGGATGCTACCAACGCCTTGCTTTCCACATTATTTTTTCAATGACTGTCTTGCTCATGTTCAATGACATCAAGATTCCTCCCTTTAGGAAAAAAAACAACATGAAGTATCAGTGGTAAATGATCAGAATCAATGCGTTCAGACACAATTAATTCACAGGAATCAAACAAAATGGTGAAAAGTTCTTTTGAAAATATAAAATAATCATTGACACTGCTTACAGCTTCAGAAATATATGTATAGCGACCTTCACGGTCGTCCTCAGATTCACCATTCAGAATGTTCCAACCTAAAGCAGGATATCTTTATCAAGTCCAAATAAAATCTTATCAATCAGAAATACATAAAAATTAGAACGAGTCACCTCAATATTCTTAACAAAATGACAAAATATTCATCCTTCATCAAACAAACACTCCAAGTGATCGCCTCCCTTGTTTGGTGAATTTAACAGCTGGTTTACAGAATAAAGTGTAGCCGAGAGAGAGAGAGAGAGAGAGAGAGAGAGAGAGAGAGAGAGAGAGAGAGAGACCCACACATATATTTCAAGAGTGTGTATTTTTTTTCAAGAACTATTAATTTTCTGTCCTTTCTGCCACAAAAAAATAGCCCTCAAGAAGGACAGCTTAGGCTGCCTATATATCCCCCCTCCCCACCCCTCCACCTTCCCTTCCCATTTTTAAGGACGCAAGGTGTAGAGACATTTGAAAAACAAAACAAAACAAACAAACAAAAAAAACCCCACACACATAACCCCCCCCCTCACCCCCACACCCCCCCCCAAAAAAAAAGAAAAAGAAAAAAAAAGAAAAGAAACAGCAGCCCTTTCCAGAGAATAGCCAAGAAAAAGAAATCTCGTTTGATTGAAATTAAAGAACAGATTCACCAACACTTACATGCACATAAACACATAGACATGCGCGCGCGCGCGCACGCGCGCGTGTGTGTGTGTGTTGAAAAAGACGGACTTTGAGAAAAACTCCCACACAAGCACTCCTTATCCAATCAAGAATGCAATAAAGACGAACTGAGAAAAAGGCACAAAAAGGCTATCAGATCAATAGTGTAATAAAGAAAGTTGCGACTGTGAGGAAAGATGTGGCGACGACCTTTTTAACCAAAAAATACCCCCCCAAAACCACAAAGTGGCAAAACATTTTGAACCCTAACAATTAACCTACATAACCCTTACTCCCCCCAAAACAACAACAACAACAACAACAACAAACAAACAAACAAACAAAAAACAAACAAAAAAAACCCCAAGAAAAACAAAAACAAACAAACAAACAAACAAACAAACAGAGAAAAGCCTAACAAAAAAGCAAGCAAACAAACAAACAAAAGCAAGAAAAATATTACAACATAAAATATTGTTAAACTCAGGCTACGTGCAGTTCCCGAAGTTTGTGACTCCAGACTTCACAGATGGTCCAGTTTTCTTACGTTGGCATTGATTTTTGTTGGACTCTGATCTTGCACTTTGGAGGGACCATTCACGAAGCATCCAGCGACACAATAGAGCCTGCATATCGTTTTGTTTGGGCCCTGAGGGGTTAAGTACTTTCTGATTCTGTCTC
>NC_134876.1:30502106-30504606 GCF_041734735.1 Babylonia areolata
AAACAAACAAACAAACAAACAAACAACCAAAAAAACAAACAAGTGAGCCAAACCATCAAGCAGACCATATGAAAATCAAATCTGCTGATATCAGTTAAGAAAACGAATCTTCGTTGGTATGGCCATGCAATGATCAAAATCCAATGACCTTGCTAATATCATCCACCAAGGAAATGTTGAAGGGATGAGACGGAGGAAGACTGGAGGCAAAAAAAAAAGAAAGAAAAAAAAAAGATCCATGATAAATTTTCAAATTTTCAGAATGGACATATTTTTGCTGTTGTTGTGGAGACTTGGAGGGATCTGGTGGACAGTTGTTTTGTGCAGAACCCGGTAACTCTTCTCGGAGTTAAAGGGGAGAAGAAGTGGTTTGCCTTTGTGGCTTACATAGATTACAGGTAGTTATGGCTCGGCTAATACTTGTTTTTTTTAAATTTTTTTATTTTTATTTTTAAAGCAAATAAGTGTATACCTTCAGAAAAAAGTACCTAAAAAAAAAATCAAGTATGATGCCTCGATTGGTTATGGATGCCGCCATTTTGCATAAGGTTTTGACGTCACAAGTTCGGAGACTCACTTTCGCTTTTGGCTTCCTTGCAAAACAGAAAAAAAAACGAACTCGTTAAAATGATGTGCAAGGACTTTCCTAACGAAAAACAACAACTGTCCAAGGTCTGTGTTGCAAAGGATTTGGGCTAAGATCCATTTAATTAACCCGGTTTTTCGAAAGAACTTTCCAACAAACTGCTGAAACGTTAGCACCACAGACAGATCAAAGTTGTGAATGTCGTTGTGGAAACTGCATGGCTGTCCGAAGAAAGCACATGTTGCAGAGACAACGAACGATTTGACAGTCGCATAAACTGAGCAATCCTGGGCGCTGGCTTTGTGCACGGTGGATGTGACGTCACAATTGACCTGGTTTTCTCTTTCCTTTCTGAAGAGCCAAGCCCAATATGGCGGCGCCCTGTGTTACGCCAAGCTGATATAATTGCTTTAACGCGCAGAAGTGTTCCGTCTATTGCGTAGTTTTGTAATTGTTTACCCATCTGCCAGGTTTTTAGAGCATGATGCTATTTCACTTCTTGACCTCTTCAAGGAAAAAGAAAAAGAAGAAGAAGAAGAAGTATAAGATGATGATGAAGAAGAAGTAGAAGAAGGAGAAGTAGAAGGAGGAGGAGAAAAAGTGTATCACTGTGCTCTGAAGCTGAAGACACAACAGCAGTGAACGTTCATTGCGCCTGTATCAGTCAGCAGCCAGAGAGAAAGAACAAGTGTCGGGACCCATTGTTAGAACATGTAATGAAAAGAACATCAACAAGAAGGACAAAATCATAACCAGCCTCTTATTTAATCATCATCATTATCATCATCATCATCAACGTCGTTGTCGTCATCATCAACATGGTCGTCCTCAGAATCACGATCATCATTGCTTTCATGCTTCCTCTTTTTCCTTATAGTTTACCGCAAATATTTGATCTCGTGTATTTATTTTCCCTGCTTTCGTCAGACACGTCTTAAAAGATAACAGTTACAGCAAGTAAAAGCTTACAGAACAAAGAGAAGGGCAGAGTCAATGGGCAACCCTGGACCTGTGCTGAAAGATGCCATGAATGGAATTCGTACGCAATTGTCGAGCGCCAAGTATAACACGAATCCGAAAAAAGAGGCTCCATTCACACTTCACAAACCATTATGCAACTATCGGTCATAGAGAAACAGTGCCCCCCCCACACCCCGCCCCGCTCCCCTCCACAATCCAACCACCACACCTCTCCCCCAGGTCCCCTCATTCACGTGCCCAGAAGAAAGAAATAAAATTTGCATTTTACTCCGAGTCTTCGACTGAAGCGCTGGTCTTAGAAATGGTAAGCACCAACTGTCATTGCTGCCTTTCCGTCTGGCTAATACCACGAGGGAACAGAGATAAGACTTAATCTGTTCCTTCCCCGTCCCCTGCTTTCCAGCTTGATGGCCCAGATTTCGTCTCAGTCTCTCTATTTTTTTTCTCTTAAAAAAAAAAAAAAATTCTGGTCGGAGAAATGAAACGCGGAAGAAGAGTGCTCCATGGAGACACTGCTTTTCAACGTACGCTCGCTATAAAGACAGCAGGCAGACTATATAAGTTTCCCCTTTCCGTTTTTTTTTTGTTTTTTTTTGGTTTGTTTGTTTTGCTTTGTTTTAAAAGAGGATTTTTTTTTGTGCTGTTTTTTGTTTTTGTTTTTTACGGATTAAGCCATTGGCGTCTGTGTGACTTCGATGTGTCTGGTGAAGGTGAGTGTGGGATGGGGGACGGGGGGGGGGGGGGGGGAGGGCGGAGAAGATCCAGCTTTCAGTGTCTGGGTCTGTGTGGAGATTTGGTGCTGTCTTCCGTGTCTGTGATGCCTTCAGAGCACTTTGACCAGACAGACACGTGCGCACCGATCTTCGTGTGTAAGTAGGCTAGTCACACACGCAGACACTGACGTACGCATGTGCGCGCGGGTACGCATTGTGA
>NC_134876.1:30507106-30522106 GCF_041734735.1 Babylonia areolata
ACCACCGTAACTAGCTTGTCTGAGTTTGCACTGCCTTTGTCCAGACAATTTTTAGGCAGAGTTTGTAGATGGATCAGTTTGAATATGAAATGGCAGAGATGTGACAAGAAACGCGCTCAAAGTAAACATTGAAGACTGAAGGAAATAATGGGTGTAATTATAAAACCAAATATATCCTGTAAACTTGCAAAAAAAAAAAAAAAAATAGTCACCGAAAATGATCAAAATTCTTTCGTCACAAAAGCGATTTTCACTACGAAATTATAGGTTTTCGTTGAGTTGAAAAAAAAAAATCAACAAAAAACAAAACAGGAAATGGAGACGCGTATGCGCACGCGGTTCTCGCTAAAAATAACCGGGGAACTCCCACAAAAACAAACAAAACAAAACAAAAACAAAACAAACAAACAAACAAAAAAACAACAACAAACAAACAAAAAAAATAAAAAACAACAACAAAAAACAAACCAAAAACAAAACAACAACAACAACAAAAACAACAGAAATCCCCCCAAAACAACAACACCCCCCACCCCCACCCCCCCTCCCAACAAACAGACGAAAGTGGGTCTGCAAACCCTCCTGATTGTCCCACCACATGATTTTTGTGGAAGACCGCCGCTAGCACTTTGCAGGCATTCCACATGGGCGACATTGAGCCGCGCCTTTCCCTGCCTTGCCCTGCCTATTGGCGCCCTATTCCCCCACCTGCATCCGTATGTATGCATCGGACTTCGGGCTTTGCTTCAGTCGCAGCAACATCCATAGTTAACCGATGATGGATGTCGACATGGATACTTATTCAGCGCCTATCCTCGGTTAGAGACCAAGCTCTAAGCGATTTATAAACACGGAATCGTTTCCAACTTACTGCCATTCTCGGTTTCCCGAGAGATGAGTGTACCATTATTTCTGATCCTTTAAGTTTTACATGAACACGCCAAGGTTTGTCTTGAGTTTTCACAATCATTATCACCAAGACACTTTGATATCCATAAAAAAAAAACCCACGACAGTAGATCAATTAATCAATTAATCAAAGTTTGTTATTAAGTCATTAATTTGTTTATTCATTTATTTGCTAACTTATTTATCAATTTATTATTTATTTATGATTCATCTATTTATCTGTCCATTCGTTTATTTATTATTCATTGTTCATTTATTTAGTTTATTTATTACCCCTGAGTCATCAAACTTACATGGCAAGGGGAGAGCAGTTATCTGTGATATTCTCTGGCATTGAACAGGTCTACAGCGTGTTGTAAATGCATGAACACAACTCCCTTCGGCAGGCTGAAGATCGTTTTTGCATATTGGAATATGAAATGTCTCTTTGTCTTCCTCTGTCTGTCTGTCCTGTCTGTCTCTCTGTCTCCGTCCCTCCTCTCTTTCTGTCTCTGCCTCTCTCTTCCTCCTCTCCCTCCTTTTCCTCTCTCTCTCTCTCTCTCCTTCACAGCCTGCACGTGTGTTGGCGTCATACAGACGCATTTATCTGCGTGCCGCACACGTTTTGTCTGGTGTAGAAAATGACCGTTTATGTGCGCGTGAACGGCTGTGGAATATGATTTAATTAATCGCGGTGCCGGGCCGAAGCAGCGTTTCCCTTCCCCGAGGAGCGGTTGGAACCAGGAACTCCCACACCGGCGCTTCTCTCACCTCCCAGGGAATGGGAAATAAACCACTTCACGTTTCGTCCTCTGGCACTGATCGTCTGTTATGATGAAGTATGTCTGACTGCGCAGATAGAGATAAAGAGGTGGGAGAGAGAGAGAGAGAGAGAGAGAGAGAGAGAGAGAGAGAGAGAGAGAGAAGAAGAACAAGAACAAAACTTTAATCTCCAGGCCTCCGGCCCCCTAGAAAGAGGTCAAAAGTACACAATATGGTGATCACTCGGCCACAACAAAATGTAAAATACGTACTAACTTAACCTGTAGAACAAAAGTGCTTCTCGTGCATAGTAAATTAATTCTAACTTTCATCATTGTTGTCACAAGAATTCCTGTCGTATCTTCAGGACATTAAATATATAAATGCAGAGTTTACGAATACTGTAAACAGAACCATTCTTCAGCAAGTGAACATACGATTGACCTTCAGAGTTCAGATGTTTTTGCCGCAGGTTATTGTAAAGGACACAATTGTTTATAAAATTGTTTTCATCTTCGATTACATTACAACGTTTACATGCGTAATTTGAATTACATTTGAATGTTCTTCTAAAAAATGATCCATTTATTGGGAGCAAACCAAGCCGCAATTTTACCAAACAGTCCCTAAAACACTTTTTATCCACAATTTTAAAATATTGCTCACACTGAAAACCAGTTTTAAACAGTCTGTAGTTCTGGTATATATCTTTAGACATCACTGACTCGTCCCACTCCTGCATAAATATATCTTTCATTCTTTGCTTAAATAATGACAAAAATGTTTGCTCACAACCAACGCCTTGTTGCAACCAGACATATCCAAACCCAAGTCTAAATAAAGTATTTTTTACGAGAGAGACAGAGAGAGAGAGAGAGAGAGAGAGAGAGAGAGAGAGAGAGAGAGACAGAGACAGAGACAGAGAGACAGACTCGAATCGGACCTCCGGTGTTCTAAAGGTCCACGGAGGGCTGTCGGGGAACTTCGAGAAGTCTGAGATGCCACCGACATCCAGATCGGCATTTTCTATGTGCGGCTGAATGCGGAGTCCAAGAGGAGGGATGCAGTTTGGGTTGTCTTTAAATTTCTTGTCGAAAGAGTTGTTGAATACAGTGTCGTAAGCAGGGTTTGTAGGTTCAGAAAAGTTTCAAATAATAATTTAGGGTCAGCTTCAGTCTGCGGTTGGAGAGAGGCGGCTCCCCCGCCTCTGCATACAGGCTGTGCACAGGGGTGGTGCGGAACGCACCTAAGCTGAGACGGAGCCCTTGGTGGTGTATAGGGTCCAGCAGTTTCAGGTAAGACGGTCTGGCCGAGCTGTATACTACACTTCCGTAGTCCAGTTTGGACCGGACCAGGGCTCTGTAGAGGTGTATCAGCACCCCAGCCCGTGTGTGCCACAACTCGGATGATGTTCAGGGCTTTTTGGCAAGATATTTTCAGCTGTTTGATATGGCTGAGGAAGTTCAGCTTCTGATCAAAAACGACCCCTAAAAATTTGGCTTCCTTGACCGCCGGGATGGTGGATTTTCCCAGACGGATTTCAGGGTTCGGATAGAACTGGCGAAAGTTATGAAAATGAATACATTCAGTTTTGGAGGACGAAAAGGTGAAACCATTCTCCTCTGCCCAACACTGGATTTTGTCGACGCAGAGCTGAAGCCGTCGCTGGATGCTGGCGTACGTGCTGCCAGTTGCATACAAGGCGAAATCGTCCACGAACAGCGAGCTGTCCGATCCCTTCTGAACGGATTGAACGATGTCATTAATTTTGATGCTGAAGAGAGCCGGCGACAGAATGCTCCCTTGCGGAACACCCAGCTCCTGCTCGTGAATGTCGGACAGGGTGGTGCCGACCCTCACCTGGAATTGTCTGTCTTGCAAAAAATTGTGGATGAACTGGGGCAGGTGTCCTCGGAAGCCGAGCTTGTGCAGGTCCGAGAGGATTCCAAATTTCCAGGTGGTATCGTAAGCTTTCTCTAAGTAAAAAAAATATGGCCACCACATGCTGTTTGTTTACAAAGGCATTTCTTGCAGTGGTTTCCAGACGAACCAGATAGTCAACGGTAGAGCGATGCTTGCGGAAACTGCACTGTTCTTTCGCCAGAAGGCTGTCGGTCTCGAGTTTCCACATCAGTCTACCGTTGACCATCTTCTCCATCAGTTTGCAGATGCAGCTGGCTCAGTGCTACTGGGCGGTAGTTTGAGGGGTTCGAGGGATCTTTTCCCGGTTTTGGCACCGGGATTATGAGGGCTTTCCGCCAGGAGGGTGGTAAAAAAGCCTGTGATCCAGATGTGGTTGTAAACTTTGAGCAGGGTGTCCAGACAGGTTTCGGGAAGATGTTTTAAGAGTTTATAATGGACCTCGTCCATTCCTGGAGAGGAATCCGTGCAGGTCTGAAGGGCAGATTTTTGTTCATTCATAGTGAAAGGAAGGTTGTAGCTCTCTGTGTTGTCGGAAGAGAAGTTGCAGGGTGTTTTTTTCTGTCAGGTTTTTGGTTTTGAGAAACTGAGCAGATTTGTTGGCAGATCTAGAGTACAGTTCGATTGTGGAGGCAAGCAAATTGGCAACTGCTTTCTTCTCTGTGACCAGAGCGTCTGAAAGTTTAAGGTGATGAAAAGTTGGGCAGACATTTTTGCCCTTAATTTTTTTAAAACCCTCCACACTTTCTTCTTGGGTGTGTTGGAGGTTAAGGAAGAGCAAAAATCCCTCCATGATTTTCTCTGGCTCTTTTTAAAAACATACCTGGCTTTCGCCCTCTGCTGTTGATGGGTTCGAACGCTATCGGTCTCCGGTCTCCGAAAGACGCGTCGTTGCGCTCTCTTCCGAGACTTACGGGCCTCCCGACATTCCGCGTTGAACCAGGGCGTTCTTGGCATCTGAGGCTTGGAGATAGACGATGGGACTGCTGCTTTGGCACAATCTAAAACAATCTGAGTCAGAGTGTCAGCAGGATCCTTGCTTTTTAAGACTGTTTCTTCCTGCAGCTCCGCTTTTATCTTCGTGGTAAAAATTCCCCAGTCGGCTTTGTCATAATTCAGGCGGTCAGGCAGAGAGTCACCTTCCCCATCTGTGGGGCGGAGGACGACAGGAAAGTGGTCACTCCCGTGCAGATCGTCGTGCACTCTCCACTCGTAGTCCAGGACCAACGATGGATAGCAGATCAACAGATTTAAACACGAGAGCTTTCCAGAGGACAGATGAAAATAAGTGGGTGACTTGTCGTTAAGACAGCACAAGTCTATATCGGAAAGAAGGTTTTCCGAAAGAAGACCTCGGGCTGATGTCATCTCACTTCCCCAGAGCGGGGAGTGGCCATTGAAGTCGCCCAACAGTAGAAACGGTCGTGGGAGCTGGTCGACCAGGTTCATGAAGTCCTGCCTCAGAACACGGACGGAAGGAGGAAGGTTCAGAGAGCAGACAGCGATGGTTTTCTCAAGTGTGACTCTGACTGCCACCGCCTGTAAAGGGGTGCTTAAAGGAACTGTACTGTAGAAAAGGGACTTACGTATAAAAAGAGCGACACCTCCCGTCAATCCCTCCTGCTTCGGTTGAGCGGGTTTAAAAATGGAGTTAAAACCAAAGAGAGATAAAACCTTGCCATCTCTTTGCAGAGTCTCTTCCAGCGCCAGCTCTGAGGGTTTCAAGGCACGACAAAGCAGCTGGAGTTCCTGGAAATTGGCGTAGAACCCACGGATGTTCCAGCGGATCACTGCCATTAAAAAGGTTAAAAAAAATAAAGCAGCAGCCTAATCCATCGCTACCCCCTGCTCCTCTGCTTGCGGTGGCTCAAGGTCGGCCAAGATCGCATATCTATTTTTTTAACTTAAAAACTTGTCCGATTCCGACCAAGCCGGAATATCCACCACCTCGGCTCTTCCCGACCCCGCCGAGGCCGCAACCCTCCCCTCCTTGAGTTTTGGAGGCACGGGGGGTTTCTGGGCACTCCCACCAGCCCGAGGGGCAGGTAGACGAGATGCGAGACGAGGGGGGCTGAAGGGGTCCGGAGGGTGGGGGTGGGGGGAGGCGGACACCGTGCCTCCGCCCGAGACTTTCCGCTCCCGCCCAGCAGCCCCTGAGGACCGCCGTACAGAATGGGAAGGGGTGGACACAGCGCCTCCACCCAAGGCCAACGGTTCTACCGATGTAGGTAAGCCGTCCGTCTGCGTCCCTGTGGACGTCGTCTGGATCGCAACGTCCACCATCCTGGGTCTGACGACAGAGGCGTAAGACGCCTTAGGCAATGCGGCCTCCACTTGTTTACGTGCCTCAAAGAAAGAAATTTTCTTCTCCGTCTTCACCTTCTGGATTTCCTTTTCTTTTTTCCAGGCGGGGCAGTCTTTTGATGAGGACGGGACGGGTGGCCGCCTCCGCAGTTCGCACAACGGGCTGGACTGACGCATTCGCCCTGGTGCGCCGCCTTTGAACAGGTGCCACACGCCTCTTCCTCCTTGCAGCGGTCCCGCACGTGTCCAAATTTCTGGCACTTGAAGCACCGTAGAGGGGACGGCACGTACAGACTTACGTTCACCTGCAGGTATCCGACTCGTATGTCCTTGAGGACATTCGAGAAGCAGAAGGTGAGGAAAAATGTGTTGGTCGGGACTCTGTCCGACCCCTTCCTTACTGTCACCCTGTAAACGTCGGTAACTCCCTGAGAGGACAGCTCGCTCTTGATCTCTGCTTCAGACTCTCCTCTCAACTCCGGGCATCTGATAACCCCCTTCGAACAGTTCAGTCCTTTGTGAGGTGAAACCTTCACCGCCATATCCACAAAAGTGGTCGCTTTGAGCAGAAACTGTGTCTGCTTTTTTTACGCCGTCTCCACCAGAAATGCTCCGCTCCTCAGCCTCTTGATAGATTTCAGTGAGCCTGCCAGACACTGGAAGCCCTTCTGGATAGCGAAGGGGCTGACAGCCGGCAATGGCTTGTCGTCATCAGTGCCCTCCACCACAAGCCACGACGGCCAAAATCCAGAGGTCTCACCGACCTCCGAATCAGAGTCAGAGTCGTCAGTTCCGGGTCTCCTCCTTTTCCCAAGTTTAGGGATGTGTGTTTGGTTGGAAGCCATGGTTTTTATAATTGTACATTCATCCCTCCCTTACCCACCCACCATGGGGTCCAACTTAGGGGCCAGGGTCAAGGGAACACCAGCTTGACCCCTTCCAGGATATATGACTAACAGTTTAGCTCCAACGCGTCCCCCCCCCCGACCCCCCCCCCCCCCCCCCCGATCATGCCCAGCTCCCGGGGACGGAGAACCGAGCACTACGGGGGTTATCCTCGTTAGCCTCCAAACTGCCGGTCTTGACCCAGCCCCACGAAGGGGTAGCCGATTGACACACACGGGCCAATGTGTGCCGCCTGTCTTATGAGAGGTCCGAGCCAAAGGGATGTGTTGAGAGCAGCGTGCTCTCTCAATCCCCAGGATCTCATTCCCCTCCATCACAGGTCGCGCCGCACAGCAAACACGGCGGGCCTGAAGAAGGCCGCAGAGAAAAAAGAATGTGGAAAAGAAGGCTTGATGGGGAGCTGAGGACAGAAAAGAGGCGGTAAAAAGAAGAATAGAGAATAGCGAAAGGGACAGTGGGTCACTTTTAGTTTGGGCCTCACTCACGACCTGTTCGGCATGGGAAGCTCTATCAGTACAAAAACCACCACTTATTCAGCCTGAACAGCTACAATGGCTATGTAGGCTGTCAATTAAGACCTGGGACTAGAGCAGTAAACCCCCAGAAGCACTGATGCCCCCGCCGACATAGCTCGCTCGATCACTGGCCACTAAGCCTCCCGACCACGACAAGGTAGTGACCCCCCTGGGAGGGGGTCAAGAAAACACCAGCTTGACCCCCTCCAGGTTTCGGGAGGAAGGAGAGAGAAAGAGAGAGAGAGAGAGAGAGAGAGAGAGAGAGAGAGAGAGAGACAGAGGACAGAGAGACAGAAAGGGAGTGAAATCACGTATCCATCTACTCACTGAAAGCACGGGTAATCGAACACGGAATGGCCCTGTCCTCTTTACCTCCGACAGATATCTGATCAGTTATGAGGAATGAATAGAACATAATTATGCACTTCATTTTTTCAATGGAATTCCGAAACTCGCCAGCAGCAATGTCGATTGACTGTACCAATTCTAAAAACAAAAGAAGAAAGAAAAAAAAAGAAAAAAAGGAAGGGGTGTGCGGAGGGGGGGGGGGGGGGGGGGGGGGGGGGGGGGGGGGAGAAATCGTGGCTGAAAATGCCAGAGTAACAACCTTTGCTTTTGTGTTCCAGGAAAACGTTTTCCTTGTCGTGAATGGTCGTCGTCAGTCTGCAGCTCGAACCAGCAGTGATGGAATGCAGCTGTCGTGCGAATCTTGTCAATCTGTGGGAAACATCAGGATGGCAGGATTGCCTTGTTTTCTCTCGGAATTATCTCTGTGAAAAATGAGGCATGGCCTCTTTCAGCGTTTGTAAACAGTCTGGGCCTTTGTTGCTTTTTTTTTCTTTCTTTGATCGAGTTGGTGTTTGGCTTTTATGTGCTGTGCTCTGCTGTGCTGTGTGTGTGTGTGTGCGTGCGTGCGTGCGTGCGTGCGTGCATGTGTGCATATGTATGTGCACATGTGTATGAATCACAGGTAAAGAGAAGGGTGGTGTTTGAGTTTGAGGGACCGACAGCTAAAGAAAAAGGTAATGATCAAAAAAATATCGATGGTGAGTGTTGAAAGATAGAGAGAGGGGGGACGGAGAGAGAGGTGGAGAGAGAGAGGGGGATGGAGAGAAAGAGACGGGGGGAAGAGATAACGATAACGAGAGAGAGAGGGGGATGGAGAGAAAGAGACGGGGGGAAGAGATAACGATAACGATAACAATCTTTTATTTAGATAAAGGCCAAAGCCCCTCACTGAAGGAGGGTCACACTATAAGAAGAGAGAGAGAGAGAGAGAGAGAGAGACAGACAGACAGACAGACAGGCAGACAGACAGACAGACAGAGAGACACTGAGACAAACAGACAGACAGAGAAACAGAGCGAGACAGAGACATGGAGACAGAGGGATAGAGAGTATCAGAGACATACATCTTGAGAAACATTGAGAGAGATAGAGAGGGAAACAGAGATACGAAGCCGGCCACGAAGGAACTACGGACGATCGTTGTAAAAAGACCTAAAACATGTGTGTGCACAATGGAAACGCTCGGAGAAGGAAAGAGACTATCGACATGTGTGGACAAAGGAAGCAGGACCCAGCGGGAAGAGATCGTTCAGTGCTAATTCCCTCAGGGTTCATTCCCAAAGAACGACCATGAGCATCGCTTCTCCCCTCCCCCCTAAGGACACGATCCCCCAGGCTTCATTGTCACCCATCTTATGTCCATTACAGGGACACCAGAGCACGTACCGCCCCCTCCCCCCCCCCCCCCCGCCCCCTCCAGCAAAGTGGAAAAGGCTAGATCTATACGGCATTTCTGAAGGCTATTCTAGGGGAAGGTCATCACAGCAGAAAGAAACCATCCCTTCGAACTGGCTGTTTCATTTTACCACAATAGTCGTGTCTTGGCTGCAGGATAATTATCTTCTTCTTCTTCGTTCACTTCGTGCACTGACTCGATCGTTTCTGTCAACGGGAGTTTAAATGCATGCCAGCCTGTAGGCAGCTGCACTCTGTTTGCTGAGAGATTTTACGTGTTTCCAAGAACCGCTGTACTCTGACAGGAGTTACAGGATTTCTAATGATTGCAGTTTGATACTTTTGTTGTTGTTGTTGTAAGTATAATAATATTAATAATAATGGTATTTACATAGCGCTGAATCTTGTGCAGAGACAAATCAAAGCGCTTTCGCGCCAGTCGTTCACACGCATGCATAACTCTAAAACTGTGGAAACTAAAGACAAGGAAGGGCGGACAAGGGAGGCTATTTTGGGAAGAGGTGGGTTTTAAGGCCAGACTTGAAAGAGCTGAGAGTGGAGACTTGACGAAGCGAAAGAGGAAGTTCGTTCCAATCGCAAGGTCCAGAGATAGAGAAAGAACGGCGGCCAACAGTCGAGTGTTTGAAGTATCAGAAAAAAAGGGTTCAGGCACAAACAGGTCTCAACGTATGTTGACCAAAGAGAACGTGAAAAAAATGAAGTCATCCTTCACGTCCATGGGATGGCCCTTGGTTTTGGAAATCTCTACCACAAAACATCAGACACTGCTGCACTATAAAATCTTTCAGGTCTGCGTCGATATGTTTGTGTTGGGGTTGGGGTGCTGGGGTGAAGTGGAAGGTTTGTGTGTGAGTTGTAAGTAGTGTTACACCTTTTCTAGATAGTAATTTCAGCGAGTTTGCATCTTATCATTTTATTATGGGGTGTGGTCAGAGAGCTGTGTGAGGCGTGAGTGACGTTACACGGTTTTTAAATGGTTAGCGACTTTGTATCTATTCATTTGAAACAAAATTCAGGTGTCTTATTTAAGATAGGTGTATTGTTAAAGGCGCCTAGAGCCGCATGGAAAGCGCTATGCAAATGTACACTATTATCATCATTATTATTATCATTATCAACACTGTGGGAACATCGTCAGAAAGACATTCAGTAATTCCTTCAGAAAGACAGTCACTAATCCTACTCTATCAGCACTGTCGGTACATATTCTGAAAAAAATGAAAGGACAGTCGCTTATCAACACCATGGAAACAGCTTCAGAAAGACAGTCACTGATACCTGCTCTATCAGCACTGTCGGAACATCGCAAAAAAAAAAAAAAAAAAAAAAAAAAAAAGCGAAAGGACAGTCGCTTATCAATACCATGGAAACATCTTCAGAAAGACAGTCACTTATCCCTGCTCTATCAGCACTGTCGGAACATCGTTAGAAAAAAACCCCAAAAAGGACAATCGCTTATCAACACCATGGAAACATCTTCAGAAAGACAGTAGGACACTCTCTTACCGATACACGTTACGACAGAGTTCCAGTGTTGCCCTTCCGGTTGTCTGTGCTCTTCGAAACACAATATTCTGATCAGAAACCGAAGTGTGGAGATTCACAAATAAACAAAAACTTTTCAACAGTTGCGAAAACAACACGCAAGAAAGCAGTTTTATCGTTCGTGCACACACGCCATGGTATTATTTGACCGCTGTTCTCCGCTGGGACATCGCCTGTATCATTAAGCCTGCAGTCTGCTTCCAAGATGACGAAAGCATGAAAAGTTTGCAAACTTCAATTTCTATACCGCCCCCTTTAGATCCGGAGGAATGTTTCTTTTTTTGCAACAACGAATATAGTTCTCGCCTTTTCCATGTACAGGGTTGATTTCCAATCACCGTTGTTTTATCTTCTCTGTTATTTGCTTCCACGCCTGTCTGTCTGTGTGTCTGTCACTCTCTTTCTTCATAGACAGTCCTTTGAATGCATGTCTGTCTTTTTCGTGTAGACCCCGCCCTCAAATAAAATCAGAATGTATCATGTTGATTAATGAATTATATCCGTTTCAAAGATGAAAACAGGCCACCAAAATACAAACAAACAGACAACCTCCCCCTCTCTCCCCAAGAAAGGTAAACAACACAAAAACCTTCACATATATCCCCTCCTCAAATCCCACAGGCACAGGTGAATTGACAGATACATTGCCCCCGAATTGTATGGAAATATCCCTTCTTTGCTGTTTTCCTCCCAAAGGACCGTCCGTATGTCTCTTGTCAGCGAACTCTCTTGCTCACTCACTCCCTATCTTTGTCTCTCTCTGCCTGAATATTTCTCTCTGTCTCTATACATCTGTCTTTCTGTGACTCTATTTCTCTTTCTCTCTTCTACTTGTCTGTCTGTTTGGGTGTCTGGCCCGGTCATCTTTTTTTGTCTATTATTCCCTCTCTCCCATTTTCAGTGCACGTCAATGACATGAAACAAAGGAAGAATGTTGAGTTCCGCTCTCTCTCTCTGTGAAGATTGTGAGTTATTGTCAATAATTTTTTTATCACTGTCATTGTCTCTGTTCCACCCCACCCCCCCTCTTTCTCTCCCTGCTGGTGAGTAAATAACAGAAAAGAGAGATGCATTATATTAGTTCGCAGACTGGGTATGTATTTAGGTAGAAAGGGCTGAAGCGATGGTCTGGGTGTCGTAGCGAGGTATGGAAGTGGCCACGTAAACACACACACACACACAAACACACGCGCGCGCTCGCGCGCATGCACGCACGTACACACGTACACACACACACACACGCACGCACACACACACACACACACACACACACGCACGCACACACACACACACACACACACACGCACACAGAGTCAAAAAACACATTGACGTTTAGAACACAGACACATGCGCGTTTGCGCGCTCAAGCATGCTCTCTCTCTCTCTCTCTCTCTCTCTCTCTCTCTCTCTCTCTCTCTCTCACACACACACACACACACAAGTTTCAAGTTTTAAATTTTATTCATCCTTTCACTCCTATTGGAGTATGAAGGATTACTGAAAAATAATGTTTTCATGCCCAGAACAAACATTTCCAAATACACAACAATGTCATATAAAAGTTGAGAAAACACAAATGTTTTTTAACTCCAAAAGTGTACTGAGGCAACAGTTGCAAATCTAATCATCTTACAGCTAAAATGACTTTTTTGCCTCCTTTGAGCCTATTACAAAAATTAAAAACCGATTTTGGAAACAAATATGTTTAGGAACATATCTATTTCGTAACCGATCATAATTAGGACATTCCATTTTAAAATGAAACTCATCCCCAATCACAGACATGTTACAAACCTTACAAAGCCGTAACTCTCGTGGTATGCCTTTGTGTCTTCCTGTTTCTGTGTCCAGCTGATGATTACTACTTGAAGTCTGAAGAAACTGATAACGTAATTATCAGGCATTTGACATATATTTTTTCTCTACCAAATCCAGTTTTGAAATTTGATAAAACAAACCTTTACTACTCGCCTCTAGAGCATGTCTCTATAGATTTTGAAAACTATCTCTCAAAGCAATGTTGACATTCTTGCAGAAAGATTCCCTCTCTAAGAAGAATTGAACATCCCAAACACAGTCATACCCTGTTTCTATTAAAATTTGTTTGATATAACTCATCCATTTTGAAGAATAAATACCATTTCGATATAAATCAGGTAATATCAAATACATTTTCCCAGAATATTTTTCTGTGTTTGATATCACGAAGCTGGTCCAAAATCGAACTAATCTCAATTTCACTAACACACTAATTGGATAAATACCAGTTTCTCCATAAACAATTTGGGTCATAGTATTTCTGTTCAGTTTGAACAAACGTTTCAAAAATTTCAGTTCTAATTTGTCAAGTATATCTACATTTTCATAACCCCATATTTCTGCACCATACAACAAAATAGGAACAATTATGAACTGGAACATGGCCAGAACGATATGAAAAGAAAAATCTTGATTTCTGGGTGACTGAAGTAACGAAAACATAGCTTTTTGAGCCTGTTCATAAATCACACACACACACACACACACACACACACACACACACACACACACACACACACACACATACACACACACAAGTACATACACATCCTCCCATCTAACTATAGTACAGACTCTCTCTCTCTCTCTCTCTCTCTCTCTCTCTCTCACACACATAAACACGCTCGCGCACATATTCATTCACTCGAGCGCGTGCGTTTGCGCGTGATTCGTGCCAAAGGAAACGAGTGATGACAAACCGAACTAGGTGCTACACACACACACACACACACACACACACATATATATATATATATATATATATATATATGGTGCCATGGAAGACCAGAATTGTACAATACATAAATCTGCTGTCTGTTTCTCTGTCTCTTACTGCCTTGTCGGTATGTTTAGGCGGCGGCAACTATTTGTCTTTTGGTGTTCCGTTACACGACCAACATCTACTTTCCGATGACTCTGTCGTGGTTCATGCATGCTGGGTATTCTCTTGTCTCCATAACCCGCCGAACACTGACGTAGGCCACAGGATCTTTAACGTGCGTATTTGATCTTCTGCGTGCGTATACATACTAAAGGGGTTCAGGCACTAGCAGGTCTGCACTTATGTTGACTTGGGAGATCGGAAAAATCTCCACCCTTTACCTACCAGGCGCCGTTACCGTGATTCGAACCCGGGACCCTCAGATTGAAAGTTCAACGCTTAAACCACTCGGCTATTGCGCCCTTGTCTTTTGGTGTTCCCTCTCCCCTATTTCTCTGTGTGTCTGTCTCTGTGTTTCAGTATATATCATTGCCTATTTGTTTGTCTGTTTGTCTGTTTGTCTATCTGCCGCTGTTTGTTTTTGTTTCTGTTTTGCCTCTGCCCTCCCCCCTCCTTCCCCGTTCCCCCGTCCCCCGCCCCCCCCCCCCCCCCCCCCCGAAACCCCTCATCCTGTTTTCCACTCCCCTTGTGTCCCTGTCTCTTTCTGCTAAATTGGATATTCTTTTCTGTGTATATGATTATGATTCATAACACACTTGTTTGGTCCCCTGCAGAATGGGCCGACAGTCTGTCTCCTTCTGTCTGTCTGTCTCTCCTTGTATATTTTACATCTCTCTAGAGGGAGAAAGAGCGGTTGGTGGAGGGGTAGTTGTGGATGTGTTGCGCCTTTTATCTCTCTCTCTCTGTCCCTCTATTGCTCTCTCACACCTATTCAAATAGAAATAAATGCATACATTCGCACAGACAAACAGGAACCGACTTCACACACAGAGACAGACACACAGACCCCCCACCCCCCCCTTCCCCCTCCCCACACACACAGAGTACAGGAAATATAATCTATCTTTTTTCCGCTCAAATGAATTAGCGAGGAGAGAAGAGAGGCAGACAGAGAGAGAGACAGAGAGAGAGAGAGAGAGAGAGAGAGAGAGACAGAGACAGGCACAGAGAGAGAGGGTGCTTAGAAGGGGGCTAGTGGGGAGGAGAGGGGGTTGTTACGGTAGTGGTGGTGGTGGTGATGGTGGTGGTGGTGGTGGGGGGGGGGGTTACAACAGAACAGAGGCACAAGTTCTCTTTCGTATCCGGGACAACACAGCACTGCAGGCTGAAAGTTAGGTGACTTTGTTTCCCAGTGTTCTCAGCCCCCCCCCCCCCCACCTCCCCCAATCCCCCACGTCTGTTTCTACTCCGGCCTGGAAACTCGCGACTCCGGCCGTGCACTCTTGTCAGAAATTCTATTCTTCTATCAGGACTGGAGGGGTGGGTGTGTGTGTGGGGGGGGGGGAGCGAGGGATAGGGGATTGGATTGTGACGAAGGGGGAAGGGGAGGGGGAGGAGGAGGGGGAGGTGGAGATGAGAAGGTGCCTGGGGGGGCGTGGGGGGCGGGGGGAGGGACTGGGGGCTTGCGGGGAAGGT
>NC_134876.1:30527106-30537106 GCF_041734735.1 Babylonia areolata
AGAGAAACCAGGAGGAAGTGGAAGAGGAGGAAGAGAACGAGCAGAAGAAAACGAAGTATGAGAAGAAGAATGAGATGAGAAATCAGAAGAAGAAGAAGAAGAAGAAGAAGAAGAAGAAGAAAGAGACGAGAGGGAAAAGAGGATTAAACACACCCACACACCCACAAACAGACCCAGCAAAACATTCATTCCCACTCCCGCCACCCTCCCTAATCCATTATATCGTATCATGCTCTTCTCTGTCACGCAGCCTGAGTCAGTAAACAGGGAGGCCTCTCATCTCCCTCCTTCTCCACTGTCATGGCTTTCCCATCGACGGCTGTCTCTGACAAAACGAACGCAAGGAAAATAAACATAGATCCAGACTACCTCACACAATCATTTTGGTCGTGCTCGTCTTGTGGGTCACAAAACGTCAAAGGCTCGGAGAAGGGATTTCAAGGCATAGATAGAAACTGACAATGACCGGGTGGCTGAGTTTGATGTTATGACAAGGCAGATGTAAATCGACGAGTTTGTGTGTGTGTGTGTGTGTGTGTGTGTGTGTGTGTGTGTGTGTGTGTGTGTGTGTGTGTGTTTTAATGAAATATTATGTTAAGTTTCCGTTTTCCGTTTCAAGGAGATGACAGATCTATGTCTCCTACACCATATCTGCTTAAAAAGGAGCAGATGCCTGACCTGAAAAAAAGCACCCCCCTTGGAAAAAAAGAAGAAAAAAAAAGAACAAAAAACCCCAACAACAACAAAACACCCTTAATCAGGCTTTGAATGCCTACCCTCTGTTTGTAAGAAACAAAAAAAACAAAAAACAAAAAAAAAACAACCAAACAAAAAACAAAACACAAAAAAAAACAACAAGAGAGGCAAGGCCTTCAAGACTCACTTGTCACACACACACACACACACACACACACACACACACTAATCATTAAAATGTGTTCTGTATTTGTTATTATAAAGCTTCAGGTTAAAGAAAAAAAGAAAAAAGAAAAAAAAGAAAGTGAGTCAAAAACAAACAAAGATCACCACCACAATTACTATCACTACTACCACTACCACAACTACTGCTGCTTCAGGAAAAGATGCCTTTTTTCACAGTCACCATGGAGAATATCCTTCACGCGCAATCATCCTCTCCTCCTCCCCTCCTCTCTGGTCCTCTCCCAGCCACCCCCACCCGCACCCCCACCCACTCAACACACTGTATTCGGAAATTCGCAAAGGTAAACGGAAATCAAACTGTGTCGCAATTCCTTTGACAAAATTTTCATTTCTTTCCTATGTTTAAAGCAAACATGGGCTAGATAGTTGCATCGCTCGTATGGGCATGTCAAACGTGGGGGAATGGGAGGAAGTCTTTCTACATTTAGGTTGCACATACATAGCCGTGAGCCTATACTTCTGTTGGGACAGCAAAATCAAAATCCTCGCAGACTGCGTGTTGTTAGATTTAATTAGACGGTATGATAAGATATACAGAAATCGATGAAAGTCGGGTGGATAATTCGAGAGTATGGTATGACTTTAATTGCAAAAAAATAATCAATATTGCCCAAATGAGTCGAGACCAGATGCAACCGGTAAATGATATGCGATCTTGTGCAGTTTATATATATATATATATATATATATATATATATATATATATATATATATATATATATATATGGTGATCATGTCTAGAATAAGTTTACAGCAACAGATTTTAATCTAAACAATCAATCCATGGTAACCGACGAAATTCAGTCAAATAAAAAACGGAAGTGATCATTGCTTTGACATTATTTTGAAAGAGAGAGAGAGAGAGAAAAACGCGTGAGCAAAAAAAAACCCAGAGTCACATGACAGATACTCCACTGAGGCGTCCAAATCAAATTCAAAATAAAGAAACAAACATTGTTTTTTTTGACTCTGCCAGACCACCAGTCCATAAAACAACAACAACAACAACAACAAATAAAACAACAAGGACTTTAAAGGGAGGATCGCTGATGATTTATCCCCCTTCATTGTGCAAGTTCTAATTTTCCTCATCAGGCAACTGGAAGCAAGAGGGTATAATCTCAACGTATTATGTAACAACAGAAGACGGTAACATGGTGGAAGATGGACGAGGACAAGGAAAACAAGGAGCAATATGCAGTGTTTTAAATTCCGTTTTTTTTCCATAGATTTTTACGCTTGATTGTCCGTCCAATCAAGAGTGAAGTTGAAAAATAAATTGGCTGTGCTGGATTCAAACTGAACTGATTGGATTGAGCTTGCAATCAAGTCAACAAAACTCAAGGTTCACGAAAATGAGACTGGTCGATAGAGGAGTTCAAGATGATTACATTAATGATTTATGAAATGAGAATTAAAACTGTTTAACATGTTTATTTTCTGCTAATTTCAAAAGGCAATTTATGGTTTTGATTCGATCATACACATTGTTGCTTTTCAGTTCATGCACATTTATTCTGTGTCAAATTCTAGAGTCAGTTGCTATAAAACAGCCAGCTATTTTGAGTTCGATCATGAATTCTGAGCGTGCCTCTGTCTCTGTCTGTCTCTGTCTCTCCTTTTTTTTTTTATCCCTCTCTTCGCCCTCTCTCTCTCTTTCACACACACACACACACACACACACACACACACACATCTAATAAAATGTATGTTAAAAGACATTCAATGAAACTATTACTACCACTACTGCTGTTGCTGCTGCACACACACACACGGAAAAACACACATATACACACACTTTCACACGTACACACACACACACACACACACACCTGCACACACCTGCACACATATTTACACGTGGGCAATCACGCGCCAACAAAAGCTCACGTAACGGTGACACAACAGTTCGTGTGTGTGTGTGTGTGTGTGTGTGTGTGTGTGTGTGTGTGTGTGTGTGTGTGATATGACACGCATTCAAAAGATCTACTACAAAGGTCATCATTGTTTGATCAAGCAGTCAAAAGACCCCATCCCTTAAACACACACACACAGTCACACACACACACAGTCACACACACACACACACACACACACACACACACACACACACCAGATAATCATAACATTGTGCAGAGGAAAGCAACAAGCAGACCTACCTATTTCAACCGGTCTTCTCGCCCACAAGACAATGCACACATCAGAACAAAACCTTTCAGTTTACTTAATAAGAAACCTGGTCAAGCCATCCCCACATTCTCATTGTTGTCTCTAAAAGACACAGTATGGATCTTAAAATCGACTACACTTGCCTGTTGCGACGGGAGACCTTGGGAACACAGCTGTCCCTTATTCAGTGTCAGTACAGGCGAGGTGCTTTCTTTTCGAATGTCAAAGGGAGCTTGAATGACCTGCCACAGAACGCTATAATCGCTTGCACACTCGAAACTATTGTTTCGGGTGTGTCGCTTGGCAAGAAGCCGCCCCCCCCACCTCTCCCCCATTTCCTCCCCTTCTGCACTTCCGTCCTCCACACTTTTCCCCAATTTCCTCGATTCACTGTCTGGAATTCGCTGGAACGCTGCTGGTTTTTTTTTTCCAGACAGAACGCTGGACTGTGTAGCATTCTGTGCATTGTGATTACCATAACCATGAGTGACACGGTCATGTTTCCTGTAGAAACTTTCCCAATAAAACATATTTTCTATGTGTTTGGAACTTAAAAAAAAAGAGAAGAGAATACCCATGCTTAAAAACACTTTTTAAAGAGGAAAATGGCTGTAACTGATGCCTGTATTCCGGTGAAGTATTTGATTACGGAGAAAGTGACACTTTCCATATTTTCATTAAATACAGCAACAAATGACAAACTTTAGACACAATCTAGAAATCTAGACATGACACAGCTTGCCGGAATAGAATCAGAATGTTACACACTACATAAGCGAGCTTTAAACAGACGAGTGATCTGTCGAAGGATTTGAGACTTAAAACGGATCTTGATCTTGTTGACAGATGAGGGGAAGACAGGTTACTGGAACTTAAAAAACCCCCATAGAACACTAGACTGTGTATTATTCTGTTCATTGTGATTACCATAACCACGAGTGACAAAATACGTTTCCTCTAGTTACTTTACCAATAAACATATTTATATGTGTCTGGAACTTAGAAAAATAGAACACTTGAAAATTACTTTTAAAGAGAAAAATAGTTGAGATACCGATGTCAGTATTCCAATGAACTATTTACGGATTTGAGGGTAAAGTCACTCTTTGATTACGAGTGAAGTAACACTTCCAATAATCCCATTCAAAATAGCAAACGACAACTTAAGAGAGAGAAATAACAATAAACAAACAAAGTAGAAATGTAGAACATAAAGCAACTTGCCGGAACAGACTAGAAATTTACGCTACGTAAGCGAACTTAAGATAGGCGAGTGATCCATCGGATAGTGATTGACTCAAAGCAGATCTCTTTTTTTTTTTTTTGACAGATTAGGGGAAGAAAGTTACTGGAACTTAAAAAGAGAAAACCCGTGCTTGGAAATACTGTTAAAGAGAACAAAAATGGTTGAGACACCGATGCCAGAATTCCAATGAACTGTTGCCAAATTTCGGTAAAAAGGGACTCCTTGATCATGGGGAAAGTGAGTAATGAAGACTTCGAGCACCACTAGAAAGGAAGATGCCTGTTTTCCTCTTCAGAAGAACACAACGGGCAATTGGAAACGCGATCATTCTGAGATACGTGAGGTATTCAAAAGTATTGGGGTCAGTTAAGTCAAAATGGGCCGTAGTAGCCTGCTGGCAGTTCTGGTGATGGTAAAGACGGTAAGGCTATAGGTATCCCCGGCAGAGATACAATGTTTCAGAAGTTTTGTTTGACAGATCCAACGCACGCCCAGAGAGACAGGTACGCAAGGAACCAGATGCACGCACGCACACACGCAAACACAGAAACACAGACAGACATTCACACACGCATATATTTTAATTTTTGCTAACTCAAAAACGCACACACACGGTAACACACACACACACACGGTATCACACACACACACACACACACACACACACACACACACGCATACATACACGCGCGCGCGCGCGGGGGAGTGGGGGTGGAAGAGAGAGAGAGAGAGAGAGAGAGAGAGAGAGAGAGACAGAGACAGAGACAGACAGACAGACAGAGACAATGAAGAGGGCATGAGTGCATTCACTTTATCACCAGTCGCTAGCTGTTATCACTGGCCATCGTTTGTTTGGACCGACATGAAACCCCACATGTTAGTGTGGTTGGGGGTGGGGGTTTAGTGGGCAAAGTCTGGCTGATGCCTGGCACCGTTGATCCGCTTTGTCCCTCTTTCGTTTTATCTTCTGTCTGAATCTCTCTCCTGACTGCCGAGTTCCAGGCCATTGTGCGGTCCTTTGTGTCCCGTGCCGTGTCATTAAGTCTGAGACCTCGCGTCACTCTCTCCTTGTCTTTCGGTCTGTCGGTCTGTCTTCTTGTAGAGAACACTTTGTGTCTCGCATGTTGTCAAACCATATTTGATTCTGAATATTGATAAAAAAAAAACAGCAGCAGCAACAACAACAAACAAGCATACAATATATGCCAGTTTCTGACGTGACTTTCTGAACATCGGTATGAATACAAAAAGGTGAAAGAATCTGATTTAATTTGTCCCACAACCTGTGAACGTTCAAAATGAAGATGAAATTAATTTTGTTCTTAGTTGTGAGGCACTGAACAAAAAAAAAAAGCAGAGAAACATTTATTCGACCCAGATATTATCGTCAACCTTGTCTTTTCAAACTGGTTTTATTGTTGTCTTGTACTGACCCAGGTATTGTGCGAAATCCGGCTCTGTTTTTCTACAAAGCATACTTCTCAATGTTCATGATCAATCTAATATTTTCATAGCTGCATTGTTTTTAGACTTTATGTCTATAAATGATATCATAATCATTGTCTGTGCTCAAATTCCCCTTCATGAGGGGCCTAGGCATAAATTAATAAACCATCTGGCGGGCGCATTAGCCGAATGTTTAAAGCGTTGGGCTTTCAATTTGAGGGTCCCGGGTTCGAATCTCGGTAACGGCGCCTGGTTGGTAAAGGGTGGAGATTTTACCGATCTCCAAGGTCAGCATATTTGCAGACCTGCTAGTGCCTGAACCCCCTTCGTGTGTATACTCAAGCAGAAGATCAAATACGCACGTTAAAGATCCTGTAATCCATGTCAGCGTTCGGTGGATTATGGAAACAAGAACATACCCAGCATGCACATTCCCGAAAACGGACTATGGCTGCCTACATGACGGGGTAAAAACGGTTATACACGTACGAATGAACGTGGGAGTTGTGGCCCACGAACGCAGAAGAAGAAGAAGAAGAAGAAGAAGAAGACACCATCTGAATCTGCCTGTCTTCTGCTCTGTGTCTCTGTCTTATATCAGACTGCCTCCTGTATGTTCAAGACAGCTTTGTGGTCCTTTAAGTTCTCTAACCTGTCTGTCATTAAATCTGAGACCTCGGTCACTCTGTCCTTTTCTCTCTGTCGTTCTGTATGTCTGTATTTCTGCAGTTTGTATCGGTGTCTCTGTCTTTGTCTCTGTCTGTCTGTCTGTCCCTTGTATGTTCCAGTCTGTTATGTGGTTCTTTAAGTTCTCTGCGCTCCTTTTCTTTCTTTCGTTCTGTATGTCTTTCTGCAGCTTACACCTGTGTCTCTGTCTCCATCTGTCTGTTTGTCCCTTGTCTGTTCCAGTCTGTTATGTGGTCCTTTAAGTTCTCAGCCGTGTGTTCATTAAATCTGAGACCCACGGTCATCCCACTCTTCTTTTTAGGTCTTTGTGTATGTCTGTCTGTCTTTCTGCAACTTGCACTTTGTGTCCCTCTCTTGTCTCAGTCTGTCTTTTTGTCTGTCTCCTGTCTGTTCCAGTGTTTGTTTTTTTGGTCCTTTAATTAACCCGTGTCTTTGAATGTAAAAGTTCGGTCATAACGCTCTTCTCTCTTTGTCTTTCTGCGTGCCTGTCTTTCTGGAACTGTCTCTCTATCTCTGTCTTGTCGCTGTCCGTCTGTCTTGTGTTTGTTCCAGACTGGGGGGTTTCCCTTTCAGTTCTCTGCCGTGTGTTATTAAATCTGAGACCTTGGTCACTGAACTCCGCCTCTCTCTCTCTCTGCCTCGATATCGCTGTCTACGTCTCCCCCCCGCCTTTCTCTGTTTTTCTCTCTGTCTCTATCTGTGTGTGTGTGTGTGTGTGTGTGTGTGTGTGTGTGTGTGTGTGTGTGTGTGTGTGTGTGTGTGTGTGTGTGTGTGTGCCTCGATATCGCTACGTCTGTATTTCCCCGTCTTTCTCTGTCTCTGTCTCTCTGTCTTTCTCTGTCTGTCTCTCTCTCTCTGTGCCTCGATACTGCTGTCTACATCTGTATTTCCCTGTCTTTCTCTGTGTTTGCCTCTCGGTCTCTGTCTGTCTGTCTCTCTCTCTCTGTGCCTCGATACTGCTACGTCTGTATTTCCCTGTCTTTCTCTGTGTTTGTCTCTCTGTCTCTGTCTGTCTGTCTGTCTGTCTCTCTTCTCACTCTGTCGACTCTCCTATTTCTCTGTGTGTCTGTTTCCTTCTCTATCCACCCGCTTCATTGTCTGTCTGTCTGTCTATCTATCTGTCTTCTCCCTCTTTCGTCTCATCCGTCTCTGCGCTGCCTGCCTGCGTCTGTCTGTTTCTCTCTCATTTACTCACTCACTCACTCACTCACCTATTCATACACTCACTCACTTACTAACTTTTTATTATTCTAGATTTTTTTAAGGGGGCGGGGATGGGATGGGAAGTGGATTCTGTCCCTTTCAGTCTCGTTCCCGACAGGAAGGCTGCCATTTTGTATTCATTCAGTCCTGGACTGTACTGTACTGTACTATACTGTATTGGAGGAACGGGGTCTCTGTCTGTCCAGTCCCCCCACCCCCGGGCCCCACCCCCCCACATCTCTTTTTCTTCTTTGATTTCTTTCTCTGCACTGTCGCTGTATTGCTCTGTCTGTGTGTTTGTTTTGCCTGTCATTCTGCCTTGTGGCCTTCTGTTTGCAGTTCTTGGAGGCTGGAAAGCTTGAGTTCACTTTGAAACGTCAAAAGGCCATTCAGTCGGTACGTAGTCCAGCCTGGCGTCCGTCCGCCTCTCTGTCTGTCTGTCTGTCTATCTTTCTCTCTCTCTCTCTCTCTCTCTCTCTCTCTCTCTCTCCCTTCTCTGATAGTTTGTTGTGAATGACGTTGTATTGACATTACCAATTGCAATGACACATGTAAAACTGCTATTAACCCCTATTCATATGGGGCTATGGCCTTAATTGAATAAACCATCTTGAATCTTGAATCTTGAATCTCTCTCTCTCCCTGTTTCTGTTTCTTTCTTCCTGTGTTTTACCAGAGACCAGAGAAATGGAATCCGTATCCATGGGTCTTTTCTGGTTTTTGTATCTCTGTTGTTGTTATTATTGCTGCTGTGTGGGGATTAATCTATAACGTGTTTCCTCAACGTTATGGTCTTAGGCCCTCAATAAGGTAAAGACCCATACGTTGCCTTTGATTTTTTTTTTTTAAAGAAGAAGAAAGCAGTCATAAAGGATATTTCATTGAACAAATGAAATGAAAAGTCAAGCTGTAAAAGAATGACAAAAAAAAAGAAGAAGAAAGAAATATGTGAAGATGACAGACAGATAGACAAACAGATAGATAGATAGATAGATAGATAGATAGATAGAGAGAGAGAGAGAGACACACACACACACACACACACACACACACACACACACACACACACACACACACACACACACACACACACACACACAGACACACAGACGGTGATAGTCAGCAACTCCTTGCTTCTGTCTCATTCCATCACGGTTAGTCTGTCTGCATGGCTTCTTGATGGTGGATATGCAAATATTCCGCCCCGCTTCCTCCCAGACTTAAATCAATTAGTCCGTGCCACAGCATGAGAATGGTGTGTATTACATTCTCTCTCCTTTTCTTTCTTTGTTACTTCTTCTTCTTCTTCTTCTGTCTGTCCCTGTCTCCCTGTCTTCTGTTTCTGTTTCCGTCTGTCTGTCTTTCTGTATCTTGTTGGTGGCAGACTTAATGGTACGCAAAGATTCAGTGCTTATCCCTCCCACCCACCCCCTGATCCATCCACTCACCCCCACATCCTCGCTGTGTTATGGTGTTTGCGAGAGATGGAAATCACTGCCACGCCTCTTCCCTGCCCCTCCCCCTTCTTTTTCTCATTTCCATAGTCAGGCGTACATGTGTGTGTGTGTGTGTGTGTGTGTGTGTGTGTGTGTGTGTGTGTGTGTGTGTGTGTGTGTGTGTGTGTGTGTGTGTGTGTGTGTGTGTGTGTGACAGAGACTCTAAAAACGAAATGGAGTGCATTCACTCACACACACACACACACACACACACACACACACACACACACACACACACACACACACGCACACACACACACACACACACTTTTTTTTAATACCCGATGATCCTCTTTGCTGACGACTTTGACATCACCAGAGAAGAGGGCAAAAGAAGCTGGACTGGAGTGCCCAGAAAATCCTCTGTTCTTTGCAAGGTCAGCCCTCCTTTTAACAACACCCCCTTCTATTTCACAACGCCAGAAAAGAGGATGGAGAAATGAGGAAATAAACAAATTGATAACCGCAGACATTTTCGGTTTGTGTAATGATTAGTATCGCAAAAAGAGGAAGGGAAACAACAGAAATTGAGAGCTGGACTACTAGGAAAATTCATGCTTTTTATTAATAAAGTCAAGGGGGAAAGCTTGACATCACTTTGCATTGTTGGTTGATGAGGAATAAAAGAGAGCTAGAGAGAGGAAGAGGACACAGTGCCCTCAGGGATACCCTGACAAATCGTAGCCGCCAGCACCATTTGGTTTGCTCTGCAGACACTTAAGATCCTTTCTGGGAAACAAACAAACAAACAAAGTAAAAATAAAACTCCTTTAGACTTCCATCAAGCACGACCTCAGAAACAGATAATGAT